>NC_092370.1:191843539-192161539 GCF_030028105.1 Mobula birostris | reverse complement strand
TAATCTTTGACACCCTTACTAATCAAAAACCTATCAACCTCCACTTTAAGTATACCCAACGACTTGGCCTCAACTGCCATTTATAGCAAAGAATTCCATATATTCACAACCTTTTGGTTTAAGAAGTTCCACCTCATCTCTGTTCTAATGGGACATACTTCTATTCTGATGCTGTGCCCTCTGGTCTTAGACTCTACCACTACAGGAAACTTCTACTCCACGTCCACTCTATCAAGGCCTTTCAATGTTCGATAAATTTCAGTGAGATCCTCCCATCATGCTTCTAATCTCCAGCAAGTACAGGCTCCTAACATGCTAGCCCTTGTATTCCTGGGATCATGCTTCTAAACATCTCTGATGCCAGCACATCCTTTCATAGATAAAGGGATCAATACTGCTCACAATACTACAGTTTTGACGCTTCATATTTTTTTGTTTTGTCAGCAATCGGGCTTTATGGTAGGACTGTGAATTTTATTAGGAGCCAGGGAAGTAGAGAATGGCCCCCATCCAGCAGGGTTTTCCTCCAAGTCATGCTGGTGCAGAAAATCTCAGGCCATTTGGTCTCCCTGAGGATGAACATGAGTTTCCCAGAAACTTTGCTTTCACCATCAGAAAAACCTTTGATGACCTACACCCAACTGAAATTTGTGGGAGTAGAAATCCTTCCTGTTGGGAAGAGCTTCTGGCTGTTAATGGTAACCATTATGGAGTTGTGGCAGGGCCTGAACGGGAAACTGGAGTTCTGATCATCCACCATCCATCCATTCCCCTTTCCTGGTCTTCTCTATACTTCAAGATAATGCATGAAGAGCTTGTGAAGTATAAATATACAATTAACTAAAGCGTGCAAATTATGTGTGCAAATGCTTTATTTTCCAATATATGTGTTGTTATTTGGTGTACATACACAATCTATGAGACAATGCCTGTGTAGCTACTTCCCTTCATAGACCATTACATTGAGGCTTCTGTCAGCATTTGCCAAGTTTGTAAATTGCCTTCTGTAAATATATCTTTTTGGAGTAATACTGATGATAAAGCAATGATTGTAGTAAATGTTTTTAGTTGTAACTGGATACCATACCAAACATTTGGCATAGTGTACACTTCTAGAAGCATTACAATCACAATCAAAGGACAGAAACTACAGGCAGTTGACGAGTTTACTGACCATGGCAGCACCCTCTCCCGAGCAGTGACTATCGATACAGAATTTAACTGCAGAATAGCAAAGGCATGTTCTGCTTTCAGTAGACTGCGCTCCAATGTATGGGAATGCCGAGGAATCAGTCCAGCAACAAAACTGAATGTCTAAGAGCTGTGGTACTCACTACCCTCCTGTATGCCTGTGAAACGTGGAGTGTGTATCGAAGGCATGCAAGACAGCTCAATCATTTCTGCATGACTTGTCTTCACAGAATAATAGGCATCAGATGGCAAGACAAAGCACCAGACACTGAAGTTCTCACTAGAGCAAGTCTACCATCAGTCCACACATTGCTGATGAGAGCACAGACCTGGTGGGCAGGTCATGTCATCCGCATGCCGGACAAGCGCATACCCAAGCTGCTCCTTTTTGGGAACTCTCTGCTGGAAGCCAGAAGAAACATTACAAAGACACACTAAAGGCCTCCTGAAGTTGCTTGACATAGACTCAATCACCTGGGAAACGCTGGCACAAAACTGCCCTACCTGGCGCGGTCTTATCCACAAGGCCTGTCAAGCTTATGAAGCAAGGCGCATTGCTGAAGCACAACATAAGCGCGAGCTGAGCAAGTCCAGAGCCACCAACGCAACAACTGCAGTGCCTACACACGTCTGCCTAACATGTGCAGGACATTTCGTGCCCAAATTGGCCTGACCAGTCTTCGGACACACCGCAACCTGTCTCAAAGTGACAAATGGTGTTGAGGTCTTCATTGACGACGATGATGGACGAACAACAAGAAGCATTACGCAACACCACCAATATTTCATAATCTATGGAAAATAAACTGGATTTTAAACTGTGTAACAATTAGACTGGCCTGATAAGGTTTTCTCTTTGGCTTCATTTCACCCTATAACACCACAGAAACAGTGAATTGTGACCTGAGATCCGTTCTACCAATTGCATTTTTCTCTGTTTCATTAGTAACAGAGGAACTTCTTTGAAGAAATGTAATTAAAATACATAATTGTGCAAGCTTAGCAATAAACTGGGAGACAGGGATTCAATTAATACATTAATTACCCATCTCACAGGATACGGCAATATAATCCTATATGAAATTGTTTAATAGTCAAATGTTATTATTCATTGAATAATAAAGGAGCCATTTTTTTAATCTTAGGTAATCACTTTGTTTGCAATCTGTTTTGTACAGTGTGGTTTAATAATTGCTATTTAGGAGTTTAAGTTATTTCGATGAATATACTGATAACAATCATTAAATATCTGTTTGGAAACACTGGGCCAAGTTCCAACTGATGTGTGCAGTTACAACATAAATCAATAGAGGGATACCTTCTCTAGTCTGTGTATCCTGGCCACACTTGGACAATTCTGAGCAGTTTTAAGCCCCTTACCTAAGAAAGGATGTGCTGACATTGGAGAGGGTGCAAAGGAAGTTCATGAAGATGTTGCCAGGATTGAAAGTTTTGCCATATGAAGAGCATCTCATAGCTCTGGGCTTCTACTCACTGGAATCCAGAAGAATAAGGGTGACCTCATTGAAACCTATTGAATGGTGAAACGCCTTGATAAAAGTGGAAGTGGAGAGGATGTTTCCTATGGTGGAGAGTCTGAGACCAGAGAACACAGCTTCAGAGTAGAGGGGCATCCTTTCAGAATGGAAATGAGGAGGAATTTCTTTAGCCAGAGAATGCTGCATCTGTAGAATTTGTTGCAATCGGTGAGTGGAGGCCAGGTCATTGGGTATATTTAAGGCAGACGTTGATAATTTCTTAATTAGTCAGGGCATGAAATGATACGTTGAGAAGACAGGAAATTGGGGCTGAGAGGGAAAATGGATCAGCCATAATGAAATGCAGAAGTAGACTCGATGGACCAAATGGCCTAATTCTGCTCCTATGTCTCATGGTCTTACGTCTTACTGAATGATAAATAATTTGTATCTCGGTTCTGATGGAAATAGGAACCAGAAAAAAAAATTCTCTCCATATTTGATAACCAGGTTTTGGTGAGCAGTTTATACATCAGATTAAGACTAATAGATTTGTAAACTGTAAACATGAAAGAGATACAGAACATCCAAAAGTACAGCACAGGAATGGGCCCTTTGGCCCATCATGTCTGTAACCGACCACGATACTGATCTGAACTGATTGTAGGATTCCAAGAGTTTTGATATCATGTGAACCCCACATATAATACCAATAACACAAACAATGCCAAAATCAAGATTCAGGCTATGTCCACACTAGACCAGATAATCTTCAAAAAGCCGGTTTCGAGTAAAAACGGCAGGCGTCCACACCAAGTGTTTTTCAAAATATCTCCATCCACATTAGAGCGGGTATTTGGGCGAATCTCCTCCTACTGGGCATGCGCAGGACACACAGAAAACAAGCGAAGAGACAAGGGTATACTTAGTGCGCGTTTGTCCAGTTACAGACTAGAAAAACTTTAAAGGAATTGCTGTTGGCTCTAGCGGAGGAGGACTTAAAACTAAAAAAAAACAAATATTGGAGCGTATGGAGGCAACCGACAGGGAGTTCACGGACAGTATGACCCAGCTGACGATGAACATTGAAAAACTGACTGTTGCACTAATAAAGCACCTTGTTAAATGTACAAAACATGTCTGCATCAGTGTTATCTTGTATTTCCACACAACGTTACATCAGGCTGTTACACATCTATTGTCAGAGAAGTACTTGCATAAATAGGTAAACCACCTTCATACAATCAAGGACAGAAAACAGTGCAAAGTGAGTATACTTATTTATCCAGGAAGGTATGGGTCAAAGTATTTGGTGAGTACATTTCTAACTCTTCCGGCTTCAGTCTTGTTGCCGTCTTTCTGAAATTGTTAGGTTGTGTGGGGGTCGCGTTCAAGAAAACAATGAAATGCCGCGCTGCCACCATCTGATCCGGCACGTCATGACAGCGTTTCTAAATAGTCAAAAAAGCTCACTTTATAATTTAACTCTCACGCCGTTCACACCGACTGCGCGTTATAGAACATAGAACATAGAATAGTACAGCACAGTACAGGCCCTTCAGCCCACAATGTTGTGCCAACCCTCAAACCCTGCCTCCCATATAACCCCCCACCTTAAATTCCTCCATATACCTGTCTAATAGTCTCTTAAACTTCACTAGTGTATCTGCCTCCACCACTGACTCAGGCAGTGCATTCCACACACCAACCACTCTCTGAGTAAAAAACCTTCCTCTAATATCCCCCTTGAACTTCCCACCCCTTACCTTAAAGCCATGTCCTCTTGTATTGAGCAGTGGTGCCCTGGGGAAGAGGCGCTGGCTATCCACTCTATCTATTCCTCTTATTATCTTGCACACCTCTATCATGTCTCCTCTCATCCTCCTTCTCTCCAAAGAGTAAAGCCCTAGCTCCCTTAATCTCTGATCATAATCCATACTGTCTAAACCAGGCAGAATCCTGGTAAATCCTTGTACCCTTTCCAATGTTTCCACATCCTTCCTATAGTGAGGTGACCAGAACTGGACACAGTTCTCCAAGTGTGGCCCAACCAGAGTTTTATAGAGCTGCATCTTTACATCGTGACTCTTAAACTCTATCCCTCGACTTATGAAAGCTAACACCACATAAGCTTTCTTAACTACGCTATCCACCTGTGAGGCAACTGTCAGGGATCTGTGGACATGTACCTGCAGATCCCTCTGCTCCTCCACACTACCAAGTATCCTGCCATTTACTTTGTACACTGCCTTGGAGTTTGTCCTTCCAAAGTGTACCACCTCACACTTCTCCAGGTTGAACTCCATCTGCCACTTCTCAGCCCACTTCTGCATCCTATCAATGTCTCTCTGCAATCTTTGACAATCCTCTACACTATCTACAACACCACCAACCTTTGTGTCATCTGCAAACTTGCCAACCCACCCTTCTACCCCCACATCCAGGTCATTAATAAAAATCACAAAAAGTAGAGGTCGCAGAACAGATCCTTGTGGGACACCACTAGTCACAATCCTCCAATCTGAATGTACTCCCTCCACCACAACCCTCTGCCTTCTGCAGGCAAGCCAATTCTGAATCCACGTGGCCAAACTTCCCTGGATCCCATGCCTTCTGACTTTCTGAATAAGGCTACGGTGTGGAACTTTGTCAAACGTCTTACTAAAATCCATATAGATTACATCAACTGCACTATCCTCATCTATATGTCTGGTCCCCTCCTCAAAGAACTCTATCAGGCTTGTTAGACACGATCTACCCTTCACAAAGCCATGCTGACTGTCCCTGACCATGATTCACTAAATGCCCAGAGATCCTATCTCTAAGAATCTTCTCCAACAGCTTTCCCACCACAGACGTAAGGCTCACTGGTCTATAATTATCTGGACTATCCCTACTACCTTTTTTGAACAAGGGGACAACATTCGCCTCCCTCCAATCCTCTGGTACCATTCCTGTGGACAATGAGGACATAAAGATCCTAGCCAGAGGCTCAAAAATCTCTTCCCTTGCCTCATGGAGCAGCCTGGGGAATATTCCATCAGGCCCCGGGGACTTATCCATCCTAATGCATTTTAACAACTCCAATACCTCCTCTCCCTTAATATCAACATGCTCCAGAACATCAACCTCACTCATATTGTCGTCACCATCATCAAGTTCCCTCTCATTGGTGAATACCGAAGAGAAGTATTAATTGAGGACCTCACTCACTTCCACAGCCTCCAGGCACATCTTCCCACCTTTATCTCTAATTGGTCCTACCTTCACTCCTGTCATCCTTTTTTTCTTCACATAATTGAAGAATGCCTTGGGGTTTTCCTTTATTCTACTCGCCAAGGCCTTCTCATGCCCCCTTCTTGCTCTTCTCAGCCCCTTCTTAAGCTCCTTTCTTGCTTCCCTATATTCCTCAATAGACCCATCTGATCCTTGCTTTCTAAACCTCATGTATGCTGCCTTCTTCCACCTGACCAGATTTTCCACCTCACTTGTCACCCATGGTTCCTTCACCCTACCATTCTTTATCTTCCTCAACGGGACAAATTTATCCCTAACATCCTGCAAGAGATCGCTAAACATCGACCACATGTCCATAGTACATTTCCCTGCAAAAACATCATCCCAATTCACACCCGCAAGTTCTAGCCTTATAGCCTCATAATTTGCCCTTCCCCAATTAAAAACTTTCCTGTCCTCTCTGATTCTATCCTTTTCCATGTTAATGCTAAAGGCCAGGGAGCGGTGGTCTCTGTCCCCCAGATGCTCACCCACTGAGAGATCTGTGACCTGACCCAGTTCATTACCTAGTACTAGATCTAGTATGGCATTCCCCCTGGTCGGCCTGTCCACATACTGTGACAGGAATCCGTCCTGGACACACTTAACAAACTCTGCCCCATCTAAACCCTTGGAACTAATCAGGTGCCAATCAATATTAGTGAAGTTAAAATCACCCATGATAACAACCCTGTTATTTTTGCAACTTTCCAAAATCTGCCTCCCAATCTGCTCCTCTGTATCTCTGCTGCTACCAGGGGGCCTATAGAATACCCCCAGTAGAGTAACTGCTCTCTTCCTGTTCCTGACTTCCACCCATACTGACTCAAAAGAGGATCCTGCTACATCACCCACCCTTTCTGTAGCTGTAATAGTATCCCTGACCAGTAATGCCACCCCTCCTCCCATTTTTCTGCCCTCTCTATCCCCTTTAAAGCACTGAAATCCAGGAATATTGAGAATCCATCCCTGCCTTGGTGCCAGCCAAGTCTCTGTGATGGCCACTACATCATAATTCCATGTATGTATCCAAGCTCTCAGTTCATCACCTTTGTTCCTGATGCTTCTTGCATTGAGGTACACACATTTCAGCCCTTCTGCCTTACTATCTTTTCACCGTTTATTCTGCTTCTCTTTCCTCAAAGCCTCTCTATATGTTAGATCTGGCTTTACTCCATGCACTTCTTTCACTGCTCTATCGCTCTGGGTCCCATCCCCCTTGCAAATTAGTTTAAACCCTCCCAAACCATGCCTGCTGTCCAGCAGTGCTTGCACAGTAGCAAGCAGAAGAAGAAAAAGCATTGTTGTTGTGGTTTTGTCATGACAGC
Organism: Mobula birostris; assembly: GCF_030028105.1. NCBI lineage: Eukaryota > Metazoa > Chordata > Chondrichthyes > Myliobatiformes > Myliobatidae > Mobula > Mobula birostris. The sequence continues at coordinate 192,154,266 of NC_092370.1, read as the reverse complement.
GTTTTTAAATCTCTCCATTTACCCTGTCCGCACTACAACGCGCAACTATCGTTTTCAACTTTACACACCCTGGAGAGTGTTTTAGAAAAGTTCTGTTTTCAGGGGATGAAAACACCGTTTCAATGTGGATGGAGGGTCAAAACGAAGTGAAGCTTTGTTTTCAAAATTATCCGGCATAGTGTGGACGTAGCCTTATAAAAATACTTTGACTTGTTACCTGAGGAATTCTACTTCTATACAATCAGAAATCAAATTAGCAGAAGAGAAATCTCAAGCTGTTGCCTAGGTAAAACTGACTTCATATATACTGATTGATTGCCCATATTCAGCTCTACTTTTTCAGTGCTTCAAGTATTGTGATTTGTTTTATTTAAGCCCTAGATAGCAAAACATTAAATATAGCTTTTTTGGCATCATGCATCAGATAATCTGCCTGGATTAATTAGTATATTCCTGCTCCTACTTCAGCCCGCTCTTCAAGTAGCTGGAAGCTTCCTCAGGGATGCTAGATTTCCTTCTTTAACACTTACTTCCCTGGTTAAGCTTTCAGTGATCTTCCTTAATATCTCCTTAGTGGCTTGGTGAAGAAAAATCTAATGACATTCTTCTGAAGCACCTTAGAAAACTTCACTCAGTTGAAGGTGCTAAAAGGTTATAATGTTGTCATTGATGATAACTATAAGAGCAACTTCACTGATTCAATTTGCCACAGAACATTCCCATGAAAGTAAAAAAAAAACAATATTATCAGATTCCCACAATCCCAGAGGTTCATTTTTAGGTTTGTTAAAGGCAAATAATGTTTGAATGCTTGAGGTCATTCACAAAATGCAGACCTTAAAATAATGGCAAACCACCCTTCCCTTTAAAGCATCTTATGCATTTTATTATGACTCTGAACTTTCCCACTTCTACCCTCATCATTTACTTTCTTGTGTAATGTCGGCTCATGCTTTAACCTCCAGCCTTCACCAAAGAAAAATAGAAAATACTGGAAAGTTTCAACATGTCAGACAGCATCTCTGAAGAGAAAGACAGAATCTGCGTGAGCTGCTTGTGTAAGTCCTGGAAATAATTTGAACTGCTCAGCACAAAAAGCTGGATTGGAAAAGAAAGGTGCACTGAATGATAGAACTTACTCTAATATCCCTACAGAACGATAACTGAGAGGTTATCCCATTGGGAAACACAAACAATGCATTTGCCATACATAAAAAGTGTCATCCTGTTGATGTATGTGAGATGCAGAAGAGAGAAATGTGTTCAACAAACCTTGACAGGAGGAGGAAAAGATTCAAACTGCCAAGTCAGCCAGCTGTTGCAATTATCAATCATTCAGTATCGTATACATGTTATATAAAACAACATTTGGCTTGGAAATTGTTCAGGCTGAAGCATAATCTCAGAATACTGCAGGCTCATTTAATACACACTTACTTTCCCACTCTCAACACTCTTTCAGTTTGTCCTGGAAAGTGTTCTGTGCTGGTTGCCTGTGAAAACGAACAACAGAAAATGCTGGAAATACTCAGCAGTTCAGACAGCATCTGTCACATGCCAATGGCCTTTCAATTTTTACTTCTGGTTTCTAGCGTCATCTGTGATGCATTGTTTTTGAACATGTGCAGATATGTTGTACAGAATCAGACCTCCAGCTGTGTCTGTGTCTACATGAAGTAGTTACAAGGTATAGCCGTTTTCACACTAAATTAAGTTGGTTGTTTATATATCAGGGTGTGGGGTGAGAGGTCACAGGAGACTACTGTGAAGGCTTTCAGCTCTGCGGGAAGCACAGAATGAAGATCTGGAGGTAATAAGGTCCTATTGCCATAATAACCTGTCTTGGCACCAGTGCTCATGTTATGAAAATGTCCATATGCAACTCTGATAATGTTGGCAAAGGCCTGCACTTCTTGCACAGTGACAAGTCTGGGATCTAACAAGTTTTAACCTATTTCTGATGTATTTATTCAATGGAATACTTGTTCTGATTGACACTCCTAAAAATTTTAACTAGCTTTGTTCCATATCCAGACCACCACAAAAATCAGTCTCCATTCTGTTGAGACGAGGAATTCTGCAGATGCTGGAAATTCAAGTAACACACTTCAAAGTTGCTGGTGAATGCAGCAGGCCAGGCAACATCTCTAGGAAGAGGTACAGTCGACGTTTCGGGCCGAGACCCTTCACAAAAAGTGTGTTGGCTGTGTGGGTCGAGTCCTTGATTATCCTGGCAACACTGCTCCGACAGCGTGCGGTGTAAAGTGAGTCCAAGGACGGAAGATTGGTTTGTGTGATGTGCTGCGCCGTGTACACGATCTTCTGCAGCTTCTTCCGGTCTTGGAGAGGACAACTTCCATACCAGATTGTGATGCACCCTAGAAGAATACTTTCTACAGTACATCTATAAAAATTAGTGAGGGTTTTAGCAAGAACATAGAAAACAAAATGTTTCCTAATAATTGAAAACAAATGGTGAGATAATTATTGATCATTATAGCCATAAAGACAATATAAAATTCAGGAATGTGACAAGAAACTGTCATTGATAGTTTCAATGAGTATAAGCCTAGTCGATCCAGTCTTTCATCATATGAAAGTCCTGCCATCCCAGGAATCAATCTGGTGAACCTTCGTTGTACTCCCTCTGGTTACATAATGTATTTCTGGTTATATGTTAAAGTGCGTAAATGGCATACATCATCACAGCTCCACATCATATACATGCACGCCTCACTTAAAGTAAACATAGAAAACCTACAGCACAATACAAGCACTTCGGCCCATAAAGCTGTGCTGAAGATGTCATCACCTTAGAAATTATCTAGGGTTACCCATAGCCCTCTATTTTTCTGAGGTCTATGTACCTGTCCAGGAGTCTCTTAAAAGACCGTATCAGCCTCCACCACCATCACCAGCAGCCCATTCCATGCACTCACCGCTCTCTGCACAAAAACTTACCCCTGACATCTCTCACATTAAGACTCACATCTCTCAGTTCTCTTGCTTTCCTTTCAATTAGTTTTGTGTTTTGGAGTTACAAAGCATAACAGCAGTGATGGAGAAGTTTTAGATGTACCCAAAATGACAACCTACCAGTTGAAATGCAGCGAGATGTTCAAGGTTAAAATAAGTGTAGCGAGAAGTAGTTCAGTAAAAAATACTGCAGCATGTGCTTCTTTTAGCAGTCACAGAGATTGCCAAGTTAAAAATATACAGAAAATGGAAGAATTCATGGGTTCATAAACAGTGAGCATCAGGTGATAATGATGACAAAAGAAGCAGCAGAAATTGCTGGCTACATCAGAAAGATAGACACATTTGATTACTCAGTGGATAACTGACTCATGTGTACTGAGCTATTGGAACAGTATTTTGAAGCAAATGAAATAGCCAATGAGAAGCAAGTACCAGTTTTACTGATTGGGTTTAGAGGCATACATTTTGCTTAGAAGTTTAACTGCTCCAACCAGATGTGGAGCAAACTTAGGACTCAATATTAGAAATTAATGATGAAGATTTATTCAGAGAATAATACAGGGAATAATCAAACAAAAAGTTCACTGACTCAGGACTTGAGCACATGGAACAGTAATCTACACAGAACTCGAATCCAGGACTCGGCAATGAGCACTTGTCCAGAATAAACTTAAATAGAATATAAAACACAGGAAACCCTTGCAGATCGAAATCAAAAACTAATCACTTAAGAAAGAGAAGCACAAGGAAACCATATTCACATAATGAGCATTACAAAAAACACAGTGACAGCCTAATGAAAACAAAGCAACTTTAATAAACTCAAATAAATGACATTCAGGTGCATCAAGACCTGCCAGTACCAAGCACCCTTCGGTGGTCTGAAGGGCTCATGACAAAATCCAAGCAGTGGTGGATGCCCAAGGCCAAAGGATATATCACAATTGTGGTGTTTTTCAGGATCTGTCAATTACTTTACAGGTGTCCCCCGCTTTTTGAACGTTCGCTTTACGAAACCTCACCTTTATGAAAGACCTACATTAAAACCCTGTTTTCACTTTCAGAAGGTGTTTTCACTGTTACAAAGAAAGGCAGCGTGCGATAAAAAATCAGCATGCAATAAAGGGCAGCGTGCACTCCGAGCAGCCACTCTCCCTCGGATTCGGAACGGCATTGCTTAAACATATTGCATTGAGCAGCTGTTAGCAAGATGAGTTATAAGGTGTCGGAAAAGGCTGAAAGAGCTTGTAAGGGTGTTACACTTAGCATAAAACTAGACATAATTAAGCGTTTCGATCGTGGTGAACGAAGCAAGGACAAAGTGAGTTTGGCTTGTGGAAGCTGACGAAGATGATGTTGAAGAGGTTTTGGCATCCCATGACAAAGAACTGATAGATGAAGAGCTGATGCAATTGGAAAAGGAAAGGATAACAATGGAAACCGAATGCAGTAGCGGAAGTGAAGTCGTCCAGGAGCTGAACGTGAAGCAACTGCATGAGATTTTCGCTGCAATGATAAAATACGACTTTAATTTTGAAAGGGTACGCAGGCTTAGGGGAGTTTTGCAGGATGTTTTGAGTCCTTACAAAGAACTGTGTGATAGAAAAATGCTCGAGGCTCAGCAGTCAAGCAAGCCTTCCACATTAGCCACAGCAAATGATGAAACTCGACCTTCGACATCGAGGCAGGCAGTCATAGGAGAAGATGAACTGCCTGCCCTGATCGATGATGAGATGACACGCCCATGTCTCACCACCACAACCCCTGGGCCCCGGACAGATACTGTACTGATTCACGGAGAATGCAGTGGTAGCCGGGAGGCACACAGCACATCTTTAAGAAAAAAGCCAAAATAAACATGTCAATTAATTAGGTGCCGCCTAGCACATAATTGTCGGCCCAGATCAGTGCCGATGCAATCGGCAATCGCCTCTGATCTGCACCGGGCAGCACCTAATTAATTAGCATGTTTACTTCGGCTTTTTTCTTAAAGATGTGCTGTGTGCCTCCCGGCTACCCCTGTGTGCTTCGCGGCAATGTATCGGTCGGCGGCCTGGAGGATAGGGGCCACTGCACCATCCAACCTGCGACGACTCTATCTAACACACCATCATCAGTGTGCTCGATGTCTTCCCAATTCCCGTAAGTGATACTACACTGTACATACATTATTTCTACTTTATATATGCTGTGTATTTTTACGTGTTATTTGGTAGATTTGGCAGCTTCATAGTTTAAAGGTTACTGGAGAGCGCGTTTATGCCAACAGCGCTTGCGTGAGATTTTCGCTGCGGAGATCTGTGCAGGCAATCATTGTAGAGAAGTATTTCTACTTTATATAGGCTGTGTATTTATCATATCATTCCTGCTTTTACTATATGTTACTGTTATTTTAGGTTTTATATGTTATTTGGCATGATTTGATAGGTTACTTTTGGGTCTGCGTACGCTCACAAAATTTTCCTATATAAATAAATGGTAATTGCTTCTTCGCTTTACGACATTTCGGCTTACGAACCATTTCATAGGAATGCTCTACCTTTGGATGGCGGGGGAAACCTGTAATAGGTTCCTGCCAAACCTGGCTACTATGCTCCACACCTTGAACTCATCACTGCTGATCGGGTAGAAATGGCAATGGACTAAGCAAAGTGAGGTTGCTTTCCAAAAGGTAAGAGAGATGGTGATGTCAGACACTGTACTCACACATTATGATACATATCATCCGGTGAAGTTTGCCATGCATGATTTGGGAGGCCGACACATCCAGACGAAAGGTGTTCAGAGCTGTCAGAACAACTTTCTGCAGTCCCAGAGTCAACTCCCACAGCCACCACAGGGGAGGCACCAGAAACTGAGTTTCTTTCACTGAACCCAGAACCTCGGATGGTTTTAGAGGCACAATTCTCTCCTGCTAAGTAGAATGCCCCCTAGTGAGGAAAGATGTTATCCTTCAAGATATTGTGTTTAATATTTCAATAATATTTAATAAAATTGTAAGTATAATGTTTGATTAAGCATTCTTTGTTGTTTACATAATGCATTGTTGGTTTTCTGTAAAAGTACATAAATGGCATTTGCTCTCATGCACGTCTCACTTAAAGTAAAAACAAATTAAGACTCTCATCACTCAGATCCTTTGCTTCCCTTTAAACTAGTTTTACATTTTGGACTTTTGGTGGAAAGAGAAGGAGGGAGGCAGAGGCAATAAAGAGAGTTCAAGTGTTTAGTGTTTTTTCACAAACTAGAGACAAAACACCTTTTAGCAGAACAATAATATTCCGGAATGGCAAAGAGGCCAGAACTGGAGGAGCACACATATAAATAGGAAATATAACCCTCATTTGCCTTTATTTTGTATATACATATTCAGAATAAGTGCTGAAAATATGTTTTACATCTTCTAATAAAACTACACAGTACAATTATAGGGACAGGGAATATTCAATTCTTAGTGTGGCCTTTTGTTTATTGAATGCCTTATTTAATGAAGGGAGTTACATCTACTTCAGGATAAATTTCCTAGACACATTGTGGGTTTCCAACTCCTGATGCCTATTAGTACACTATTCTCAGCTAGAACAGATGGTTCTTTTATGAGCTGAATCTGACTTTATTATGCATGCTGTGATCAAGGATTGCATGCCACATGACTAACAAGTACCCCTCAGTAACAGTGTTTTATTAAAAAAACATAAGTGAATGCTCACCACAATCACATCTCTCTGGCCACTACAAAAATTGGTAAATAATCACATCCTACCCATAATCTATTGTAATCCTAAAGCAAATAGATTTATTGGAAAAATGATTTATTTTATATAAAAATAGATCTGTGCAACCAAAAGCCAAAGCAGACATAATCAGAAAACAATAACAAAAATAAGCATTCCAAATCAAAGGTTTGTTTCTCTCCATTCAACATTTTGAAAATCTTTTGCCCCTGAGATCTCTTATCCCTCAGCCTCCAGTATCTTTGAATTCTCAGTAATTTCAACCACTATCTCATTCATCCCCATATTTCACTCTTGTTTCTGAGTATGTATTGTTCCAGTCTTCTCTGTAAATTCATCAAGTAGAATCTTTGATCCTGCCATCTTATTATGTCTCATGCTTTCTCCATCAACACCGTCCCTGGTCACTTCCATGTAAAGCTTTATTCTGAAAGTCTCTTCCTCCCTCTCATTTCGACTTCATCCCAAATCCAACCCACAAAAAATTCTCATCAGTTATTTAGTCTCCACTTCACCATTCATCACAGCTTTTCAGTTGCTGCCAATATACTCGAACAAGTCCACACCCTATTAAAATCATAAGCTCCCATGGACAATAAACACAAGGGATTCTGCAGATGCTGGAAATCCAGAGTAACACAGATAAAATGCTGGAGGAACTCAGCAGCTCAAGCAACATGTCTGGAGTTGAATAAAGAGTCAATATCTCAGGCCGAGGCCCTTCATCAGTACTCTTTATTCCTCGCCATAGGTGCTGCCTGACCTGCTGAGTTCCTCCAGCATTTTGTATGTGTAAAGGTGACTCCATAAGCATGACCCTCCACCTTCCTCAAACCTGAGAGACTTTACGTATAGCATAGAAAACTGGTTTATCCATTCACTGCCAGAACCATTCTGGACTCTGTCCAAAAACAGAAGTCTGGAAATGGAGGCACAAGAGACTACAAATACTTGAATTTGGAGCAAAAATAAAACTGCTGGTGGAACTGTGCAGGTCAGGAAGCATTGTGGAGAAAAATAGGCAACCAAAGTTTCAGGTTGAGACCCTTCATCTAGACTGAGCTTCCACCCAATTATTCACGTCTGAAGAAACAGCTATATGATACTTTTTGAGAGCTGGTGGATCAACTGAGAACGAGCTTCCCTGTGGAGAACTGCATATGGAAGCAGGAAGCAGGAGCAGTGTGCTCTAATAGTCAGACAGTTCTTGACAATTCCCAAGGCAGTGTCAACTCTGAGTGGGCCATGATGTGGTCAGATATTTATGGGCTTTACTGATCCTGTGCGCCACTAATTAATAAAGTACATCACTTGTTTTACAGTCTGTTGCTCCATATTATCATGTGTCGTAAAGTGAGCCAGAACTTTCTTGGAATGATGGCAATCCCATGCTCAGCTGTTGCCATCTATCAGCTTGCGTCGTTAATGTTGGGTGTGCATTACTGGTCTTACTGATGCTTCCCCTTTGCACTCCAAAGTTAAATCCCCCATAGTATCCAAGAGAAGATCAGAAACTTGCAGCAACAGACCACCCCAGGTTCAGTTCCCCTCACCAAATAACCTGTCTGCATGACATTCATCAGGTTAGAGTTGGTACAGAAATGAGCCCTTTCTTTTGAATGGAGCAAAATGGCTGCAAGGGTTAATGGTAAGTAAAAGATAGTATACGTTCTTTGAATTGAATATGTTCATGTTTCAATTATTTAGTGGCATTAACTGATACATGTTTTTCACCTTTTTAATAATTCTTATTTAAATATTTATTTGAAATCTCACTGCATCTGAAATTCAATTACAATCAAGAACGTTCAAAGGGATTTGACTGCTGGCAAAGCCTTATGGTATGGCCTAGCCAGTTGTCAATGAGTTTTTTTAAGTTGCTTCACTGGCAGACGTTCTTTGTTCCACCACATGACACCAGTATCTTCACCAAAGCCTTGCCATTGAATAATTATTCATATAGATTGGAATGGTTTAGGGTAGGAAGCAGACATCAATGTATATGTGAATGAAACCTTCAGAAGAGGGTAATGCCCAGTGAAAGAGACTCACAGCTAAAAGCAAGTCTGATCCAATAAGTTAAAGCTAAGTGCAGGTCCATCACTCCACTGCAAACAGAGCCACACTTTGAGGAATCCTCATTATATCCCCTGTTGAATAGTTTCTGAAGGTCTCCAAGAAAATTAAACAACTTTGGAAATATTTGTTTATTTAGTGATACAGTGCAGTGTAGACCCCTCTGGCTCTTTGAGCTGTGCAGCCCAGCAGCCCCTTCATTCTAATTAGCCCTAACCTGTTCATGGGACACTTTACCATGACCAGCCTGGTACATCTCTGGAGTGTGGGTGGAAACCAGAGCACCTGGGGAAAACACGTACATTCCATGGGGAGGACATGAAGAGACTCTGTACAGAACTGGGCACCAGAACTGAACACCAGCCCCTGGAATGGCCTGAGCTGTGACAGTGTCATGCTAACCGCTACACTACCATGGCACCCATATGATGCTGCTTGATTACTTCTAAAGTTAAAGAACAGTTATCTAAATGTTTTCATATTCCCCACAGCAAAATGAGAAAATTGTCGTAAATATAATACAAACCTTAAACAATAATGAAAATAATTTATTCATACCAATTCCTGTGCTCACAATTGCATTAGTAAAAGGTAGTTCCTCTTCCCTAAATGCTTTTATAACTCCCCTAAAACAACTTCACAGTGATCTTATTTTAGTGAAAATTCATAACTGTACTAAATTTTGCAGTTCGTGTGCCTATGCTGTTCCAAGGAGTGTGTGAAAATATTTAACTACAGTCAGCAACAGACAGTACTTGGATTCTTATCAAAAATAATCTTCTATGTGTCAGCTGAATGGGGTTAAGCCAAGTCTACTCAGCACCAACCTGGCAGTGAAGATTAGAGCTGATTCAATGTGGGAGCGTGGTACAGAAACCAACAAAACATCTCATTACTGCACGAATCAACTGTTTGCTTAGCAGGAGCTTATCCTTGTGATAACATACTAATACTGAAACTCCTAATCAGAATTATCACATAGCATTGTTTACTCAAGCCCACTGTCAGCCATGTCTCTCTATTTTGGATCTCTCATTCTATCACTCTCAACCAAATGTAGGAGCACTAACTTTAAAATGACCCTGAACTTTGCAACTCCTATTCTGAATTTCTCACACTTCCTGTTGAAGGATCAGTACCCATGCAACCAAACGCCTTTAATCTGAACTTTACCCCAAAACATTGCCATTTGGAACCTTCAAATCCACCCACCCTCAAACAGTTCTCCAATGTCACCCCATGCTGAATCAGAGAAGTTGCAGTCCCTCTCAATCTAAATTATTACATTAATCAATCAATAGCTCTGACCCAGGCTTCATGTCTACCATCAGCCAGCACTTTCAGTTCTCATCATCATCATCGTCATCATCACCATGTGCCATGTCATATGATGTGAGTGAGCATGATCCTCCATCTGTCTCTAATCTGAGTTCTAATGAGCTCTTCAGAATCTTCGCCTGTCCATCCTTTGATGTAACTCATGACTCATGTATTGTTGATCATGAATTTTTCTTCCATCAGTTGTTTCCAGACCTGCAAAATGTTTGAGCTTCTCTTTCCTCAGTACATGTCCCAGAAAATCCAGCTGCTGTTTCTTGATTGATGATATCAGTGCTCTTCTTATTCCGGCTTTTCGCAGCACTTCCTCATTTGTTACTCTGTCTTTCCAAGATATTTTCATCATTCTTCTCAAAAAACACATTTTTGCAGCTTCAAATCTTCCCTCATTTTGCTTTGATATTGTTCAACATTTGCTTCTATATGTTAGTGTGGAATGAACATAGCACCACAACACTCTGGAGTTTCATACTCATAGAAATTATGTTATTCTTTTGTATCTTGCTCAAGTGCTTGAACTTACATACACTTAGCAGCTCCAATCCTTCTTTGAATTTCAACATCAGCCATACTGTCAAATGTTATCATGCTTGTTAAGCAATTGAACTTCCATTTTGTTTAATTCTTTCATGCCCACTTTCAGTTCGGATTTCTGCATTTCTTCTTTGTGACAACGAGACATGTGGTCTTCTAGTAATTGATGGTTAATCCTTTCTTTGTACTTCCTTTGACAACTTTATCTCATATTTCTGGGAGCTTCACTTTAGAAGTAGCTATTAGTACTGTTTTGTTTGCATATTGTAGGTTGTTCAAACTGTATCCACCAATTACCATGCCTGGAATACTGTTAATTTCTCTTAGAACCTTCTCACGAGAAAGAGTGGTTAGATCAGGCGAGAGAGCACAACCCTGTCTGACTCCCCAATTAATCTGGACAAGATCACTTGTCTCATTTTCAGCTCTCATTCCTGTTTTGGTTCCCAATAAAAATTTCTGATAATTCTGATACCTTTCGCATCAATGTCCAAGTGTTGAAGGATTTTTATAATCTCACTTTGGTATAACCAGTGAAACACTTTCAATTCTAGCCCGTTTTAGTTCAGTGGCCATGATCTAACCACCATAACAGCCAGTACTCACATTACATAATGCCAGCTAGAACTCATTTTCAACCAAGATTCAAACTGTTCTTCAGTCAGCCTGGGATTAGTTGTTCATTTCCTACCAAGACAATCAGCCAAATACCCTAAAACCACCGTACATTTGAGATCATTATTCATTTTCCATGCTTTCTTTGATAAAGTATGCAATCATTATTTCAGCTCTCTTGCAAGGCCACCAGATGATTAGCTTCAACAAAGAAGGCATCGTTAAAATACTGACTTATATTCATTCTCATTGTAGATATTGCCTGAATTGCCGTGTGTTTCCAAACTGTGGCAGTTTCTGTTTGAGATTTCCAGGTATCATGATGTTTTGCCTTTTATTTAAAATCAATTTTCTCAGTCCAGTGGTCACTTTTGCAAATCACACAGTAGTTATGTAATCAAAGCTGAATTGTGTTCCACTGCAGTAATTTCCATCTCCCTCAGCAGTGTGATTTTTCAGGCACCGTGACCAGCAGTAAGAACTGAAAAAACTTCCAACATCACTCTGTTCTGGGAGGGGGGGAGAAGTTATCAAATGCATTTAGGGAAGAGGAGCTATCTTTTACTAATGCAATTATGAGGACATGGATTGGTATGAATAAATTATATTCATTAATAATTTCAGGGTTGCATCATGCTTATTGCAAATTTCTCAAAAATAGGTACTCTACCTATTTTAAATGTATTGCTTAAAACAGTATACTCTTCATATTTCAAGACATTTTTGTGTTTAGAAATGGAAAGATTTGGTTTTGAAAACAAATACAATACAGCAATGTCAGAATTTATTGCCAGTATTTGTCAGTGCTATTGGGGAGGCTTTAAACTAGATTTGCAGGGGGGTGGGAACCAGAGTGCCAGAGCTGACAGTGTGGCTGGGGTGAAAATAAATGATGCTGAAAGTTTAAGCAAATCCGCTGATAGAAAGGTTGTGAGTGGTGGTAAAAATCTTCTGAGGTGTATATATTTCAATGCTAGGAGTATTGCGGGGAAGGCGGATGAGTTGAGGGCGTGGATTGACACGTGGAATTATGATGTTGTAGCAATTAGTGAAACTTGGCTACAGGAGGGGCAGGACTGGCAGCTTAATATTCCAGGGTTCCGATGTTTCAGATGTGATCGAGGCAGAGGAATGAAAGGTGGGGGAGTAGCATTGCTTGTTAGGGAAAATGTTACAGCAGTGCTCAGGCAGGACAGTTTAGAAGGCTTGTCTACTGAGTCCTTATGGGTGGAGCTGAGAAACAGGAAAGGTATGGCCACATTAGTGGGATTGTATTACAGACCACCCAATAGTCAACGAGACTTGGAAGAGCAAATCTGCAGAGAGATAGCAGGCAACTGCAGGAAACATAAAGTTGTGGTGGTAGGGGATTTTAATTTTCCATACATTGATTGGGACTCCCATACTGTTAGGGGTCTAGATGGTTTAGAGTTTGTAAAATGTGTTCAGGAAAGTTTTCTAAATCAATATATAGAGGGACCAACTAGGGGGGATGCAATATTGGATCTCCTGTTAGGTAACGAATTAGGGCAAGTGACAGAAGTCTGTGTCGGGGAGCACTTTGGTTCCAGTGATCATAACACCATTAGTTTCAATTTGATCATGGACAAGGATAGATCTGGTCCTAGGGTTGAGGTTCTGAACTGGAAGAAGGCCAAATTTGAAGAAATGAGAAAGGATTAAAAAGTGTGGATTGGGACAGGTTGTTCTCTGGCAAAGATGTGATTGGTAGGTGGGAAGCCTTCAAAGGGGAAATTTTGAGAGTGCAGAGTTTGTATGTTCCTGTCAAGATTAAAGGCAAATTGAATAGGAATAAGGAACCTTGGTTCTCAAGGGATATTGCAACTCTGATAAAGAAGAAGAGGGAGTTGAATGAAATGTATAGGAAACAGGGGGTAAATCAGGTGCTTGAGGAGTATAAGAAGTGCAAGAAAATACTTAAGAAAGAAATCAGGAGGGCTAAAAGAAGACATGAGGTTGCCTTGGCAGTCAAAGTGAAGGATAATCCAAAGAGCTTTTACAAGTATATTAAGAGCAAAAGGATTGTAAGGGATAAAATTGGTCCTCTTGAAGATCAGAGTGGTCGGCTTTGTGCGGAACCAAAGGAAATGGGGGAGATCTTAAATAGGTTTTTTGTGTCTGTATTTACTAAGGAAGCTGGCATGAAATCCATGGAATTGAGGGAATCAAGTAGTGAGACCATGGGAACTGTACAGATTGAAAAGGAGGAGGTGCTTGCTGTCTTGAGGAAAATTAAAGTGGATAAATCCTCGGGACCTGACAGTGTTCCCTCGGACCTTGAAGGAGACTAGTGTTGAAATTGCGGGGACCCTGGCAGAAATATTTAAAATGTCGCTGTCTACGGGTGAAGTGCCAGAGGATTGGAGAGTGGCTCATGTTGTTCCGTTGTTTAAAAAAGGATCGAAAAGTAATCCGGGAAATTATAGGCCGGTGAGTTTAACGTCAGTAGTAGGTAAGTTATTGGAGGGAGTACTAAGAGACAGAATCTACAAGCATTTGGATAGACAGGAGCTTATTACGGAGAGTCAACATGGCTTTGTGCGTGGTAGGTCATGTTTGACCAATCTGTTAGAGTTTTTCGAGGAGGTTACCAGGAAAGTGGATGAAGGGAAGGCAGTGGATATTGTCTACATGGACTTCAGTAAGGCCTTTGACAAGGTCCCGCATGGGAGGTTAGTTAGGAAAATTCAGTCGCTAGGTATACATGGAGAGGTGGTAAATTGGATTAGACATTGGCTCGATGGAAGAAGCCAGAGAGTGGTGGTAGAGAATTGCTTCTCTGAGTGGAGGCCTGTGACTAGTGGTGTGCCACAGGGATCAGTGCTGGGTCCATTGTTATTTGTCATCTATATCAATGATCTGGATGATAATGTGGTAAATTGGATCAGCAAGTTTGCTGATGATACAAAGATTGGAGGTGTAGTAGACAGTGAGGAAGGTTTTCAGAGCCTGCAGAGGGAATTGGACCAGCTGGAAAAATGGGCTGAAAAATGGCAGATGGAGTTTAATACTGACAAGTGTGAGGTATTGCACGTTGGAAGGACAAACCAACGTAGAACATACAGGGTTAATGGTAAGGCACTGAGAAGTGCAGTGGAACAGAGGGATCTGGGAATACAGATACAAAATTCCCTAAAAGTGTCGTCACAGGTAGATAGGGTCGTAAAGAGAGCTTTTGGTACATTGGCCTTTATTAATCGAAGTATTGAGTATAAGAGCTGGAATGTTATGATGAGGTTGTATAAGGCATTGGTGAGGCCGAATCTGGAGTATTGTGTTCAGTTTTGGTCACCAAATTACAGGAAGGATATAAGTAAGGTTGAAAGAGTGCAGAGAAGGTTTACAAGGATGTTGCCGGGACTTGAGAAACTCAGTTACAGAGAAAGGTTGAATAGGTTAGGACTTTATTCCCTGGAGCGTAGAAGAATGAGGGGAGATTGGATAGAGGCATATAAAATTATGATGGGTATAGATAGAGTGAATGCAAGCAGGCTTTTTCCACTGAAGGCAAGGAGAGAAAAAAACCAGATGACATGGGTTAAGGGTGAGGGGGGAAAAGTTTAAAGGGAACATTAGGGGGTCTTCTTCACACAGAGAGTGGTGGGAGTATGGAATGAGCTGCCAGACGAGGTGGTAAATGCGGGTTCTTTTTTAACATTTAAGAATAAATTGGACAGATACATGGATGGGAGGTGTATGGAGGGATATGGTCCGTGTGCAGGTCAGTGGGACTAGGCAGAAAATGGTTCAGCACAGCCAAGAAGGGCCAAAAGGCCTGTTTCTGTGCAGTAGTTTCTATGGTTTCTATATTTGGATTGTTCCCTAATTTGAAGTAAACAACTTGAAGAAAAAGTAATTTTACTTGAAATTGTTTTAGTACTGGACTTTTTCGTCTTAACCATTAACCTCTCTAACATTAGAAATAATTTCTTTTAATTTCTTAATTTGTTCACCCGGTCATGTCCATAAAACCCAACTTTGATCTTTTTCTTTGGTAAAACTGGCTCTCTAAAGTGCCAGAAACAATAAAAGGTGATAAAATCTTTGAGATAATTTCTTGCTTGAAACCGGAATAAGTCTTCCAGTTCCTTTGCGTTTAACATTTCCTCTGATAAAACTAAAGCAGAAAATGTTGGAAATATTCAGCAGGTCAAGATCCTATCACAGAAAGTTGGCTCTACATAATCTGGGTTGGGTGTAAACACTGGCAATCTTGACAATGCCTTCAAGAAAACTGTCATTATGGAGATGCATCAAGAATGCTTGTAGACTAAATTGAAATACAGATTTTTTACCAAATCTTAACAAAAATATTTGCTCAAGGAAATGAACGTTGTGGATCCTTCTCAAGGATGAAATCAAAGCACAGTCTGAAGTTTTTTGTGGCACGTTGCAGCAATGAACAACCATACCTGCAGTAAGTACATGTTTTTCAGGAAACATCCCCTCAGATTTATTAAGCTAGAAATTGAGGTATGCACAATGCTATATGCTAAAAGACGACTTACCTGGATATTTTGCTGTGGTAATGTCTTTCTGTTCTTTCATCACTACCTAGCAGGCTGTAATTCCTGGCTGAGTACAAAAAGACTCAAGTGGAAGATAGTCACTACAGGAGAGGGGAAAGGTGTATGTATATATATATAACATGAATGATCCTTAAATCAGTAGAGAGTCTAGAATATAAGGAGGACAGGGTACTTTCACCTGTTGTACTTTCAGTCCTATCCACTGTACATAATCTCAGCAATGATAGCTCCAGTGATGCCATGCACCATACTTTCTTTTGAGTTAATAACAACCTTTAAACCACAAGACCATAAGACATAGGAGAAGAATAAGGCTATTTGGTTCATTAGGTCTGCTCCACCATTCCATCATGTCTGATCTATTATCCCTCTCAATCCCATTCTCCTGCCTTCTCCACGTAACCTTTGACACCCTGACTAATCAAGAACCTGTCAACTTCCACTTTGAATATACTCAGTGGCTTGGCCTCCACAGCCAGCTGCGGAAATGAATTCCACAGATTCGCTACACTCCAGCTACAAAAACCACCTTGGTTTCTGTTCCAAGTGAATATCCCTCTACTCTGAAGCTGTTCCCTTTGGTCCTACACTCACCCACTACAGAAAGCATCCTCTCCACTAGACCTTTTCATATTCAATAGGATTCAATGATATCCCCTCTCATTCTTCTAAACTCCAGTGAGTACAGGCCCGGAGCCATCAAACACTCGTCATACTGTATATTCATCCTTTCATTTCCAGAATCATTCTTGTGATTCCATAGATTACATGGTTGGCATAACATTGTAGGCCAAAGGGCCTGTAATGTGCTGTAAATTTCTTAAAAAAAATTCTCTGTTTGAACCTTGTATGAACCCTCTCCAATTCCAGCATATCTTTTCTTTGATAAGGAGTCCAAAACTGCACATAATACTCCAAGTGTGGTCTGATCAATGTCTTCTAAGCCCTCAACATGACATATTCTGGCCCTTTCAAAATGAATGCTAACATTGGTTTGTCTTCCTAACACTGACTCAACCTGCAAATTAACCTTTAGGGAATCCTACACGAGAACTCCCAAGTCCCTTTGCACCTCAGATTTTTGAATTTTCTCCCCATTTAGAAAATAGTCTGTGCCTTTATTCCTTCTACCTAAGTGCATGGCCATAAACATCCCAACTCTATATTCTACTTGCCACTTCTTTGCCCACACTCCCAATCTGTCTAGGTCCTTCTGCAGTGTCCCTACACCCTCATCACTATCTGCTCTTACACCTATCTTTGCATTGTCCATAAACTTATTCATAAAGCCATCATTAATTCATCCAAATTATTAACATATAATGTGAAAAGACTCAATCCCAACACCAAACCCTGTGGAATGCCATTAGTCACCAGCAGCCAACTAGAAAAGGTCCCTTTATTTCCAGTCTTTGTTTTCTGCCAGTTAGCCAATCTTCTATCGAAGCTGGTATCTTTCCTGTAAAACTAATGATTCTTAACTCGTTAAGCAGCCTCATGTGCAGCACCTTGTCAAAGGCCTTCTTCAGATCCATTCAAACATTCACTGACTCTCCAGTGTCTATCTTGCCTGTTATTTCCTCAAAGAATTCCAACAGATTTATCAGGTTAGGTTTTCCCTTGAGGAAATCCTGCTGGCTTTGGCATGTTTTGTGACTCCAAGACCCTAAAACCTCATCCTTAAAAATGGAATCCAACTTCTTCCTAACCACTGAAGTCAGCCGTACTGGCTTATAGTTTCCTTTCTGCTCTCTCCCTCTATTCTTAAAGAGTGGAGTGACTGTTGTAATTTTCCAGTTCTTCAGAACCATTCCAAAATCTGCTGATTCTTGAAAAATCATTTCAAATGCCTCCACAATCTCTTCAGCTATTTTTTTTCAGAACCCTGGGTATAATCCACCTGGTTCAGGTGAATTTATCTACCTTCAGACCATTCAGTTTCCCAAACACTTTCTCCTTAATAATAACTACACTTGCTTCTATCCCCTGACATTCTCGAATTTCTGGCATACTGTCTTCTGTAGTGAATATTGGTGGAAAACACTTATTCAATTCATTTGCCATTTCTTTGTCTCCCATTACTATCTCTCCTGCATTATTTTCCAGTGGTCTAATATTCATTCTCGCTTCTCTTTTACTCCTTACATATCTGAAAAAACTTTTGGTGTCCTTGTCTATTATATTGGCTGGCTCTCTTTCACATATTATGTTTTTGCTCCTTATAGGTTTTTTTTTAGCAGAGAGGATTGTTCTCCAAGTCTGGGCTGTATAGCTCTCAGGGTTGAAAATTAAGTGCACAGGATGTGGTTGTAAAGCATAATGAAAGGTAATTGACCTTAAATATTAACTAGCCTGCTAATTATGCATAAACTGCTGTGCACTTCCATATTTTCAATTTTCATCTGTTATTCTGTAGCAACTGACATCAGCAATGCAAAATAAGGACTTGGCTAGATCTTCAAACATCTTTCTTTAAGGTCAATGTGAGATTCAATGCTAAATCTTGACAACAAAATCTATTTCCATGCCACTAAGTAGTGTCAGCATAGATTTATGGAAGGGAGGTTGTGTTTGGAAAATCTTTAGTGCTTTTGAGCTTGTGATTAGAAGGATAGGTAAGGAGGTGGATATAATGCACATAGAATTTCTGAACAAAAAGCATATCCTCCAGGGTGTAAACACGAGAGATTCTACAGATGCTGGAAATCCAGAGCAGCGCACATATAATGCTGGAAGAACTAAGCAGGTCAGGAAATAAATAAGCAGTTAATGTTTCAGGCTGAGACCTCTCATTCTCCAGGTTGTATCAGCCATAGCTTACTGGCTGGCCTCACCATTCATATTCCTCTGCCCATTCACGTCAACCTTTCAACCCAAGAGGAAACCAGACAGGCATAGTGGAAGCCAAGCAGCAAATAGGACTCATGTGGTATTTACTGAAGTCCTGATCCCACATTGACCTGGCTGCCTTTAGTAGCTTGCACTATCAAAGTAATTTGAACATTTAAAAAAAAATCTCTGATGGCATTACTTGGGTTGATGAATGTATGACGTAAAACTCCAAGCACTTTTCACACAGCCCCTCTTCCCAGCACATCATTACTTCTTCACCAGACTCATTGGCGTGCCAAGATCTAATCTCCAAACCATGTTCAGCTTCAGCCTTCAGTTAGGCAGCATGGAAGAATAAAAGTGTGCTGAGGCACTATAGAGTCGCTTGTTTGATGTGCACCATTCAAGAAGGTGCAACAAACCAAGGCTCTGGTATAATAGAATGAAACAGAGTGAAGTCTACTTAAAGACAGGAACAAGAAAGTAAGAATTAAGAGGCCATTTCAGATTATAGACTATAGCTATGGGATGTTACTGAGCTTCAACTAATATCTTGATTAATTTATAGATAAATTGAGAAAAAAACCTTACAGTGGAATGAAATTGAATAATGCAGCAAGTGGGATATAATACAGAAAATGGTGATGTATTTACTTTGATTAGAAAAGTAGGAAAAAAGTGCAATTTCTCCACTGAGAGACTGGAAAAAGTTGATTTGCACTAGGACCTGGCATGGTTATACATGAAGAATATGAAATTCATATCAAGGTTATACCTGTTAGTATGCTAGGTTGGGTGATATTCCAACCCTGATTTTTGAAAAAAGGTTGCTGCATTAAAACAAAGTTATATTGGAATTTATACTCTGTCTGCCAGAACAAGTGGGATCTACCACTGGCCACCCATTTCCACTCTCCATTTCCATTTTGATATGTTCATTCATGGCTTCCTCTACTGTCATGATGAGGCCACACATAGGCTGGAGGAACAACAGCTTATATTCCGTTTGGGTAGTCTCCAACCTGATGGCATGAATATCGATTTCTCAAACTTCCGGTGATTACCCCCACCACCGCTCCCCCCTTCTCTATTTCCCATCCCCTTTTCCCCTCTCTCACCTCATCTCATCAATCATCTTTCCAGCTCTTTACTTCATCCCTCTCCCTCCCGGTTTCACCTATCACCTGGTGGTTCTCACTCCCCTTCCCCCACCTTTTAAATCTACCCCTCAGCTTTCTTTTTCCCCTGTCCTGCAGAAGGGTTTCAGATGAAACGTCAACTGTAGTTTTACCATAGAAGTTGCCTGGTCTGCTGAATTCCTCCTGCATTTTGTGTATGTTGCTCAGATTTCCAGCATCTGAAGATTTCCTTTTGTTTGTGGGGTTTTTTTAATGAAAATGTGTTTTTTGTTTCCCTACCTTTGGTTCTATACGCTTACCTTAAGGAGAATCAAAATAAGGGTTTATTAGAATGATTGTTGGCATATGGAGTGAAGCCAGGAGTAGAAAATAGTGGCAGAATTATATAATGAGCCAAAACTGATAAAACAAATTCTATATTGCCCAGAAGTAAGAAAAATATGATATGACCCCATTGAAACATAGATATTTGTTGATATGGTAAAAGCCAGGAGCAGAGTGCTCTTGTTGACACAATCTAGTACCAGCAGTCACAATCACAATCAAGAGTCTGTTCTTTAGGATCTAAATGAGGAGAAAGAACTGTTTTCTTTCAAAAGTTTGTGAGTCTTTGAACACTGTAGCCTAGTTGCGAATGCCTAATTTGCTAAATAGGTTCAAGACAGGAGTAGATAGAACCTTGGATACCAAGCGAATTAAAATATTTGACCTTTGTGTAGAAAGCTAACTTTGAGGTAGAAAATCAGCCTTGATCTTACTGAATAGCACTTGTACTTGAAAAGCCTCACTGTGCTCCACATTTCATGCTCTTATCGTCTCACACAAGATCAAGAAGCAGGTTTTAGAATAAAATCCTTTCATCAATTGGACAGTGCAAACCAAATGGGCCAAGCAGCATTCAAATCTGAATGGAAGAATTCTGGCAATAATAGGAGTTTATTAATCTGGTCAATAGCAAACTAAACAGAAAGCTCATATAAGGAAAATGTAAATTGCTTTACCTAGGTCTGTTGCTTGTTGTGGCAATGATGTGTGTTTGTTTAACTGCACAATCAGCGATAGTCTATGTCAGAGCAATGAGCTGTGAGTAGCTGTGTGTTATCTTTTACAGCACTCAAAACCAATCTTACAAAGGAAGCAATTATCCATGTTTATTCAATGTAAGATGTGTCAAAAGCTAATGGCCTTTCTGATTAAGAAGG
Source organism: Mobula birostris (assembly GCF_030028105.1). NCBI lineage: Eukaryota > Metazoa > Chordata > Chondrichthyes > Myliobatiformes > Myliobatidae > Mobula > Mobula birostris. The sequence continues at coordinate 192,133,267 of NC_092370.1, read as the reverse complement.
ATAATGATTGTCTTGGATGCATGTTTTAGTTGACTTCCATCACTGGCTTATCTTGACTGTATCTATTTCTGCAAACTTGACTGGATAATCAATAAGTAAGGTCAATGTTCCATCATGTCAGTCAGATACATGTTCTCCCATACCGAAGCAGCAAAACAGAAGCCTCCAGAGGTATTGACATTATAATGAAACTGTTACCGTCCAGCACACTGTCTGTCCTTTCATTGTGTTAATGATACATAAAGATGAATATACTGTACTTCCACCCCTTCTTTTCACCTTCTTTCCAGTCTGAAGGAGGGTCGTGACCAAAAATGTCGACTGTTTATCCCTTCCATAGATGCTACTTGACTTGCTGCATTCCTCCAGCATTTTGTGTGCATTACTCTGAATTTCCAGCATCTGCAGAATCTCTTAAGTTTATATATTTACCTCTATTTTCTTGAACCCAACTACAAAAACGTAGACAGCAAACCTTGTCCTTTAAAATAAGAATTAAATGATTTTAATAACTTTCTCATTATAGAAAGTTGATTTAAATTAGGAATTCCGCTGCACAAACATAAATATACATGAATTGAAGCTTTGCAAGGCATTGGTTGGACCACACTGCAGTATCGTGAGCAGTTTTGGGCACCTAATCTAAGGAAGGATGTGCTGACATTGGGAAGGGTGAAGAAATGATTCACAAAAATAATCCAGGGGATGAAAGAACACTTGATGGCTCTGGGCCTGTACTTGCTGGAGTTTAGAAGAATAGGAATGGGGGATCTCATTAAAACCTATCTAATATTGAAAGGTTTAGATACAGTGGACGTGGAGAAGATGTTTCCAATAGCAGGGGAGTCTAGGACCAGAGGGCACTGCCTCAGAATAAAAAGATGTCCCTGAAGAACAGAGTTGTGCAGAAATTCTTTATCCAGAGGATGGCGAATCTGTGAAATTCATTGCTACAGATGTGGGGGTCATGTTATTGGGTATATCTAAAGTGGAATTTGATAGATTCTGGATTAGTAAAGGTGTTAAAGGTTATTAGATTAGATTAGATTAGATTAGATTAGATTCAATTTTATTGCCATTGTGCCGAGTACAGGTACAAAGCCAATGAAATGCAGTTAGCATCTGACCAGAAATGCAAAGAATAGTGTTACTTACAGAATAACTGAAAATAAAAAGTGCTACAGCACACAAATATAAAAGTACTGAGACAGTACAATATGTGTGCAATACTGCTTAGCACTGTGATGTGAGGTTCAGCAGGGTCACAGCCTCAGGGAGGAAGCTTTTCCTCCTGTAATGCCTACCGGATGGGAGGAGAGTAAAAAGTCCATGGTTAGGGTGAGATGCATCCTTGATAATGCTTTTCACCCTGCCCAGGCAGTGTTTATGGTAAACGTTCTCAATGGTGGGCAATTGGTGGCCTCATGTATGATACATTGTCAAAGACCCTCTGAAAATCTAAGTGCACAACATCACCCTTTGTCTAATCTGTTTGTTATTTTCTCAAATAATTTCAACAGATCTGTCAGGTAGATTTCCCCTTAAGGAAACCATGCTGACTTTGGCCTATTTTATTATGTACTTCCAGTATACTGAAACCTCATCTTTAATAATGGACTCTAATACCTTGCCAGCCACTGACGTCAGGCTAACTGGCCTATCTTTCCTATGTTTTGTCTCCCTCTCTTTTCAAAGTGTGAAGTGACATTTTCAAATATCCAGTCCTCCTGAACCATTCCAGAATTAAGTGATTCTTTAAAGATCATGACTAATACCTCCATAATCTCTTCAACTATCTCTTTCGGAACCCCAGGGTACAGACCAGGTGAATGATCTACCTTTAGATCATATTTACTGTGATTCACATTTTCTTTTTCTGTTACTATGTATTGCACTGTACTGCTGCCACAAAGTTAACAAATTTCACGACGTATGCCGATATTAACCCTGATTCTGAACAATAAAAATATAAACAAATAAACCACAGAGTCCACGAAGGTGAATCCAGAGTAGCGGTTCAGCGCTGACTCCTGTCTCTCTCGCGTAGAAGCTTGAAGTTACAATATGGATACAGTCTGACTTTTTATGTCTCATTAAGCTTTTTAATCTATTTATTCAAGGGACTCAGGGCTCCTTCACAGCGGATATGCAATGGCAAGCATTTAAAGATTGCATGGATGAACTACAACAATTGCTCATCCCAGTTTGGCAAAAGAATAAATCAAGGAAGGTAGTGCACCCGTGGCTGACAAGAGAAATTAGGGATAGTATCAATTCCAAAGAAGAAGCATACAAATTAGCCAGAAAAAGTGGCTCACCTGAGGACTGGGAGAAATTCAGAGTTCAGCAGAGGAGGACAAAGGGCTTAATTAGGAAGGGGAAAAAAGATTATGAGAGAAAACTGGCAGGGAACATAAAAACTGACTGTAAAAGCTTTTATAGATATGTAAAAAGGAAAAGACTGGTAAAGACAAATGTAGGTCCCCTACAGATAGAAACAGGTGAATTGATTATGGGGAGCAAGGACATGGCAGACCAATTGAATAATTACTTTGGTTCTGTCTTCACTAAGGAGGACATAAATAATCTTCCAGAAATAGTAGGGGACAGAGGGTCCAGTGAGATGGAGGAACTGAGCGAAATACATGTTAGTAGGGAAGTGGTGTTAGGTAAATTGAAGGGATTGAAGGCAGATAAATCCCCAGGGCCAGATGGTCTGCATCCTAGAGTGCTTAAGGAAGTAGCCCAAGAAATAGTGGATGCATTAGTGATAATTTTTCAAAACTCCTTAGATTCTGGACTAGTTCCTGAGGATTGGAGGGTGGCTAATGTAACCCCACTTTTTAAAAAAGGAGGGAGAGAGAAACCAGGGAATTATAGACCGGTTAGCCTAACGTTGGTGGTGGGGAAACTGCTGGAGTCAGTTATCAAAGATGTGATAACAGCACATTTGGAAAGCGGTGAAATCATCGGACAAAGTCAGCATGGATTTGTGAAAGGAAAATCATGTCTGACGAATCTCATAGAATTTTTTGAGGATGTAACTAGTAGAGTGGATGGGGAGAACCAGTGGATGTGGTGTATTTGGATTTTCAAAAGGCTTTTGACAAGGTCCCACACAGGAGATTAGTGTGCAAACTTAAAGCACACGGTATTGGGGGTAAGGTATTGATGTGGATAGAGAATTGGTTAGCAGACAGGAAGCAAAGAGTGGGAATAAACGGGACGTTTTCAGAATGGCAGGCAGTGACTAGTGGGGTACCGCAAGGCTCAGTGCTGGGACCCCAGTTGTTTACAATATATATTAATGACTTGGATGAGGGAACTAAATGCAGCATCTCCAAGTTTGCGGATGACACGAAGCTGGGTGGCAGTGTTAGCTGTGAGGAGGATGCTAAGAGGATGCAGAGTGACTTGGATAGGTTGGGTGAGTGGGCAAATTCATGGCAGATGCAATTTAACGTGGATAAATGTGAAGTTATCCACTTTGGTGTCAAAAACAGGAAAACAGATTATTATCTGAATCGTGGCCAATTAGGAAAAGGGGAGGTGCAGCGAGACCTGGGTGTCATTATACACCAGTCATTGAAAGTGGGCATGCAGGTACAGCAGGCGGTGAAAAAGGCGAATGGTATGCTGGCATTTATAGCAAGAGGATTCGAGTACAGGAGCAGGGAGGTACTACTGCAGTTGTACAAGGCCTTGGTGAGACCACACCTGGAGTATTGTGTGCAGTTTTGGTCCCCTAATCTGAGGAAAGACATCCTTGCCATAGAGGGAGTACAAAGAAGGTTCACCAGATTGATTCCTGGGATGGCAGGACTTTCATATGAAGAAAGGCTGGATGAACTGGGCTTGTACTCGTTGGAATTTAGAAGATTGAGGGGGGATCTGATTGAAACGTATAAAATCCTAAAGGGATTGGACAGGCTAGATGCAGGAAGATTGTTCCCGATGTTGGGGAAGTCCAGAACGAGGGGTCACAGTTTGAGGATAAAGGGGAAGCCTTTTAGGACCGAGATTAGGAAAAACTTCTTCACACAGAGAGTGGTGGATCTGTGGAATTCTCTGCCACAGGAAACAGTTGAGGCCAGTTCATTGGCTATATTTAAGAGGGAGTTAGATATGGCCCTTGTGGCTACGGGGATCAAGGGGTATGGAGGGAAGGCTGGGGCAGGGTTCTGAGTTGGATGATCAGCCATAATCATAATAAATGGCGGTGCAGGCTTGAAGGGCCGAATGGCCTACTCCTGCACCTATTTTCTATGTTTCTATGTTTCTCTTTGCATTATAGAACAGTAAATCCAGTGGGAAGCCATTGGATTGTGTTTAATCTGGCTCTTCTCAAGAACAATAAGGGCAACGAGACAATGATGTTTCTTCTCAGACTCAACAGCACAATAGTGCCCATACAAAGCCCAGGATAAAGGGTGGGCTAATGACCTTATCTGAAAATGTGCTCATGGCTGTTGCTAGGTAAGAAGGAGGTGAGGGTCCAATATATATTACTGCTGACACAGCTACAGAAATCAAGAGAGTAGATTGTCATATTTTATTAAAATGCTAATCATTTTAGGGACAAACAGAGTGGATAGCCAGAGATTTTTTCTCAGGGCAGAAATGGCTAATACAAGGGGCATAATTTTGGAGATGGGAGGAAAGTATCAAAGGGAATATGAGGGCAGGTCTTTTACAGAGTAGTAGTTGTGCGGAATATGCTGCCGGGGTGGTGGGAGAGGCGGATACATTAGGGACATTTAATAGTTGCTTAGGTAGGCACATATGTGATAGAAAAATGGAGGGCAATGTGGGAGGGAAGGGTTAGGCTGATTTTAGAGTAGATTAAAAGGTCAGCACAACATTGTGGGCTGAAGGGCCTGTATGTGCTGTAGTGTTTTAAACCTTTCAGTTTCCCAAGCACTTTCCCCTCAGGTGCAGTTGAATTTCGGATATGCAACTGCTGTCTTCCATAGTGATGACTAATGCAAAATAGTTAGGCACAATACCTGTTGTTTCTTTATTCCCTATTACTATCATTCCAGCAATCCAAAGTCCACTTTTGACTCTCCTTTATTCTTAATATATCAGAAAATCTTTTTGGCATCCTCTTTTATACTATTGGCTGCTTACCATCATATTTCATCTTTGCTCTCCTTATTGCTTTTTTCAGTTGCGGCTGTTGGTTTTTTTCTAAAGCTTCCCATCCTTTAGCTTGGGTTTCTCACCGGGGTTCCGTGAGAGGTCGTGATTTAAAAAAAACTTCGTTTTTTGATCTTTACTCAACAGGTGATTCCAGTACTCGCAGTGGTGGGCAGTGACCGAGCAGCCCCATTAGCAGTCTCGTTAGAAGTCTCTCAGCCAAGTATGGCAGTGCACAGTAGGACCGTGTTTATTTGGTTGCGTCCAGTCTCAGTCTTTGATGCAAGGTAGGGGAGGCTGTTGATATTTGATGAGTGCCGTATTGCACGGAGGAGAGGACAGTAGGCTGATAATTAGTGAGCGCTGTTTTGCACGGAGGAGAGGACAGTAGGCTGATAATTAGTGAGTGTTGGGTTGCACGGAGGAGAGGACAGTAGGCTGATAATTAGTGAGTGTTGGGTTGCACGGAGGAGAGGACAGTAGGCTGATAATTAGTGAGTGTTGGGTTGCACGGAGGAGAGGACAGTAGGCTGATAATTAGTGAGCGCTGTATTGCACGGAGGAGAGGACAGTAGGCTGATAATTAGTGAGTGTTGGGTTGCACGGAGGAGAGGACGGTAGGCTGATAATTAGTGAGTGTTGGGTTGCACGGAGGAGAGGACGGTAGGCTGATGAGGAGTGTGAAATGTGTTTTCCAAGCACTGAATGGACTCACCCAACTTGGGCTGTGATGTCAGCCTCCCCATCCCGAATTATCCTCAATTTCCCCTTACATGCCATTGTCTGACTTATGGCAGTGAACAAAATCTACCGGTGTAGTAGAAAATTGGAGGAAAATTTTCATTCAAAAGACGGTCCAGTGTGGTGATTTTTGAAGAGGAGGAGTAAGATGGAATAGGTAGATTCTAGGCCTAGGCCTATGGACAATTCTGATATGATTAACGATGAAGAATTACAATCTTCTGAGTAATTTCACTGCACTAGTGCAAAAATGGACATAAAAAAGTCCATCTATTTTCTACAATACTATAAAAGTTTATTTACACAACAAATACACAAAGTGCCAACATTAAGTATTTACAAGGCAGTGAGTAAATTAAAATATGATTACTATTGTCTATAAAACTGTCAATTTCCTGGGGAGCCCACTGCTTTCAGAAACCCCCCACTGTACCCATTGTAACCGCCTGCTCCCTCTCCAAGGACAGCCGGGCATGGACGTATCCTCAGAAGAGTGACAGCCAGTCGGCCCTGGCAGAGCCCTCAACACTCCGCCGCCAGACCCGTGAATGGCCATCTTGGCCAGGCTCAGGAGCAATCAAACGAGTAAATCCTCCTCGCGACCACCCCTTTCCGTACTGGGTGCCCCTGTATAAGGAGCGTGGGGCTGAATTGCAACCAGAACCCGAGCAGCAGCCCCTTCAGATACTCAAACAAGGGGCTGCAACCTCTCACACTCCATATCAGTGGGGTACACTGACCTCTCCCGGTGACAGAGTAGACAGGTGGACGTCGTGTCAGTGAACCTGCTTAAAGACCTATTGCACGGCTCTGCCCAACGCAGTGCCTTCCACGCCACGTTCCCAATGTAGAGGGGAAAGACCCCTTAATAAAGAGATTTCCACTGGGGCCTTCTCCACTGCCAGATGGTAAAACAGACCACCAACGTCATTCTGGTTGGCAGACGAACGCAAGGAAGTGAAGGGTGTGTAAGAGCAGCCGGTACAAGAAATGTTTGGAGCGTCATGGAAGAGCACTATGTTGGCATCTCTGCAAGACAGCTCACGTTGTGCGGGAGCTCTCCTTCATGGTATCCCAAGGCCTGGATCCGACAAGCACTTCTGGTCCATCAGGTGGTGATGAAGCCTGAACCTCTCCTCTTCCTTGAGCCCCCTCGACGCCTACCATGATAGAATGGGGACCAGTCCTCCTTGCAGCTGGAGCACTGTACCCCACCACGTGGGAACACCCTGTCTGGATGAGGCTAGACTCCATACCCTCAACAGGTCTCGGTAAAGCCGAGGCAGTGCCCTCAAAACAGTGCAGCTGATGCTGTCTGCTGGAAGCTGCATGCCCTCCTGCAAGCAGTATCCCCAGCGGTGAAAGTGTGTCTTCAGCACATGCCATCTCGGAGGGTGATTGCTATACAGGTATCTCTGTAGGGTTCTGAGGCAGAGAGCTGTCAGCTGAGTACACAAACACACACACACACACACACACACACACACACACACACACAAAACAATGACTGATTCCCCTCCATGATCAGAAGACACACACACAACAATGACTGACTCCCCTCCATGATCAGAAGACTCAGGACTGCAGCAGAGTCCCAATGCCTTCTGTTGCCCCAGAAGAAGCCTACCAGCCTCCTCTGGGTCCTTGAGACACAGTGGACAGGACTAAAGTAATCAGCCCGTACCATATCTTTTCAATGGAACATACTTATCAATGGGTTTTGCATGGACTGGTGATCCAGGTTGGCCTATTCCATTGTGCCTAGTCTGTGGCAAACAAATTACAAATGCAACAATGGCTCCAGCAAAATTGGAAAGACACTTAACTACAAATCACAGCCATATGACATGCAAAAGTGATGATTATTTTAAGCAACCAGTGTAATCTCAAAACAAACAGATTAAAGCTTTTGGAAATAAAGTCACAGTCAGTAAAAGGTTCAGGAAGCAAGTTATTCAGTAGCTTTGGGTCCACTTCACTCCAGAATGTTTTACCTCCCTCTGCAACCGAATCCTTGACTTTCTCATCAGGAAACTACAGTCAATGCAGTTCAGAAATAACATCTCCTCTTCACTGACAATGAACACCAGCGCACTGCAAGAATGTGTGCTTAGTTCTCTACACTCATGACTGTGTGACTAGCCACAGCTCAAACAGCATCCGATGACACAGCTATTGTTGGCATAAACTCAGATAGTGACGAGAAGGTGCACAGGAGTGAGATAGATTGGATGGTTGAGCGGAGTCGCAGCAACGACCTTGCACTCAAAGCCAGTAAGACCACAGAATTGATTATGGACTTCATGAAGAGGAAGCTGAAGAACCACGCACCAGTCCTTACTGAGGGATCAGCAGTGGAAAGGGTGAGCAGCTTTAAGTTCCTGAGTGTCAACATCTCTGCAGATTTATCCTGGGCCCAGCATATTGACGCAATTACAAATAAGTCACAAAAGCAGCTATCTTTCATTCAGAGTTCAAAAAGACTGGGCATTAAAGACCTTTGTAAATTTCAACAGTTGTACCACAGAGAGCATGTTAATTGAGCATGTCATGTCTGGTATAGAGGAACTGATATAGTGATATATTAGACCAGCAGAAAAAAATCTATTCAGTTTCTAGGTGCAAGTCCTTCTTCACAATACCATTTCAAACAAAGATCCCCAAACCATGTTGTTATATCTTACCTCAGAGTCTTGATTTTCTGCACATTTCCCTCCCCCATTCCTTGCACATAAGAATACAGACAGAACAAAAACTATTCTGTTTTATAACATATCCCCCCTTTCCAATTTACCATGCAGTCCACAGGGTGGAGTGATGCCTCCCTATCAGTAGCTGTAGTACAATTCATGGCATAAAGCACAGTATGTGCAAAAAACCAACAGTTAGTTATGTTGCAATTTGCCTATCGCCACAGTAGGTCAACGGCAGATGCAATCTCAATGGCTCTCCACACAGTTTTAGACCACCTGGACAAGACAAACACCTATATCAGGATGCTGTTTATCAACTATAGCTCAGTATTTAATGTCATCATTCCCACAATCCTGATTGAAAAGTTGCAGAACCTGGGTTTCTGTCCCTCCCTCTGCAATTGGATCCCCGACTTCCTAACCGGAAGACCACAATCTCTGCGGATTGGTGATAACATATCCTCCTCACTGACGATCAATCCAGGCACATCTCAGGGGTGCGTGCATAGCCCACTACTCTACTCTCTGTATACACATGACTGTGTAGCTAGGCATAGCTCAAGTACCATCTACAAATTTACTGATGATACGACCATTGTTGGTAGAATCTCAGGTGGTGACGAGAGGGCGTAAAGGAGTGAGATATGCCAACTAGTGGAATGGTGTCACAGCAACAACCTGGCACTTAACATCAGTAAGATGAAAGAGCTGATTGTGGACTTCAGGAAGGGTAAGACGAAGGAACACAAACCAATCCCCATAGAGGGATCAGAAGTGGAAAGAGCAGCTTCAAGTTCCTGGGTGTCAAGATCTCTGAGGATCTAACCTGGTCCCAACATATCAACCTAGTTATAAAGAAGACAAGACAGCGACTATACTTTATTAGGCGTTTGAAGAGATTTGGCATGTCAACAAATACACTCAAAAACTTCTATAGTTGTACAGTGGAGAGCATTCTGACAGGCTGCATCACTGTCTGGTATGGAGGGGCTACTGCACAGGACCGAAAGAAGCTGCAGGAAGTTGTATATCTAATCAGCTCCATCTTGGGCACTAGCCTACAAAGTATCCAGGACATCTTTAGGGAACGGTGTCTCCGAAAGGCAGCATCCATTATTAAGGACGTTCAGCACCCAGGGCATGCCCTTTCTCACTGTTCCCCTCTGCCATTCAATTCCTAAACGTCGACTGTACCTCTGCCTAGAGGTGCTGTCTGGCCTGCTGCGTTCACCAACAACTTTTATGTGTGTTGCATCATTTCAGATCTCCCCCTCCCCCTCCCACTTTCAAGTCTCTTACCAGCCCTTCCTTCAGTTAGTCCTGACGAAGGGTCTCAGCCCGAAACGTCGACTGTACCTCTTCCTAGAGATGCTGCCTGGCCTGCTGCATTCACCAGCAATTTTTATGTGTGTTGCTTGAAATTCCAGCATCTGCACATTTTCCTCGTGTTTGTGATTCCTAAATGGACTGGATTCCTAAATAATGTCGACTGTACCTCTTCCTATAGATGTTGCCTGGCCTATTGCGTTCACCAGAATTTTTTGTGTGTGTTGCTTGAATTTCCAGCATCTGCAGATTTCCTCATGTTTGCCTAAATGGACATTGAAGCATTGGACACTACCTCACTTTTTTAATACACAATTTTTCTGTTTTTGCACATTTTTAAAAATCTATTCAATATGCATAATTGATTTACTTGTTCATTTATTATGTTTTATTTAATTTATTATTTTTTTCTTTCTCTCTTCTAAATTATGTATTGCATTGAACCGCTGCTGCTAAGTTAACAAATTTCACGTCACATGCCGATGATAATAAACCTGATTCTGATTCTGATTCTGTTCTATATTTTCCTTAATTACTTTTAAATTTCCTTTACAAATTCATCAATCTGCTTAAAATACTGAAGACAACAGGGAACAAGGACAACAAAATTAATCAATACATAACTATTTATGCAATGCATACATTGTAACTTAAATATTTTATTTTAACTATTTGATTTGACTTATTTTTGGATTTAGTCTCAGTTTCCTAAGGTTAACTAATTTTACCGAGAATGCAGACTGGAGTGACAAGGGTCATGACTTTAAAAGACTACTACTAATATGTCGACTCAGGCCTAGGGCATTAAAAGAAGCCAATGTTTAACCATTTGACCATGTCTATAGGTTACATGGTCAGCACAACATTGTGGGCTGAAAGGCCTGTAACGTGCTGTAAATTTCTATGTATAATGAATTCCAGATAATGGTTTGCAAGCTTTGTTTGTTTGGCTTTTAGACAGTTGGCAATTTTAATGTCTGCATTACAAAACTAGCACGTCGCATGTGCACTACAATTTGTTTTTTAATTCAATTAGGCAATGCTGATAGTGTTCTTGCTTAACATGCTGGCTTGCTTTATCCATCTGAGTTCAGCAGATGATTAGCTGCACAATCAACAAGCAGTTTCCTGGGGATCTGGAGGAACCTCTCCCTCACAAAATCAACTCCAGCAGAGTTGCATCAGTGTACTGAGATCTGGCACCCTTTCTTATGTGCAGGCCTCGGTGATGCAGCTATATGGAGTGCCAGTTGTTTACTTCTCTACACCGATTGGCATTATAATTAGCAGTGAGTACTTCCTTGTAACAACCATGGACTCGGCTGCATGGTGTACATGGCCTCTGCAAGCTGGTTACAAAGCAGATTCGGCAATTGTGCTTGTGAATATGCACCTATCAGCTAATTACTATTTCATCATGATGGTATGTAACCTCCTTCTTTTTGTTGTTGCACTTGTCAAGACTTGAGCAAAGCACAGCAACGATACGCTACCTGCTTGCATTCAGCCTTGCCTGAGAAAAGGGATTATCGAGTTGGCTGATGCTGAAGACTAGCGGTATTTGTTTTATATTGAGATATTCCTTTCAGCCATGGTGTTAACAACTAGTTTTCTGCTTGAGAGTTTAGCCAATGGCCTTGTTTTGCCGAGCATTTATTGTTTTCTTTTCCCTTAAAATCCTTTTTGCATTGGTCTGTGAACTATCGACCTGCTTCAGTGTCTCTCTCGTTCTCCTCACTTGGACCATATCTAAACATAGCTGATATTTGTAGGTGGGTTTAAACCTTCAAAATTGCACCTTCCAACTTTTTACATCTTACAGTAAATTCTTTACAAGCCAAATTTACAATCTATTATTTTTAATGTAAGTTGACACTGGCCAGTTTCCTCTCCACTCAGTGGCCATATCTTGTGGCAAAATGTTTCCAACAATTGCAATAATAGGCCAATACACTAGCTAGGTCTATGGCAAGTAGAAACCACAGTCATTTCACAGCATAATTCAGGCAAGAATAGCTATATGGGCAAAATGAATGGATGCAATAGACATGGGAAGGGAACTGAGTGACTATTAATATAAACCTTTGGAAGGGATAATTGTTTTTTCAACATAACAATAAGAACATAATTTCTCTTTCTAACTTTAAATTGTAAATATTAAAAACATCTAATATTAGCTTAAATGATCTGCATTAATGCAAACAATATTGTTGGGATATCTTAAATCAAAACTATACTATGTTTTTCTTTTATTGGATTAAGACTGATTCTCAGTCCTGAACCAAGACAACACCTCACACTTTAAATATTATATGGTTTATTTTTATGTTTCAATTTGAAATCTTAAGAATTTTGTCTTTGGATCCATAGTGTCTGTACAGTTAGCTCTGATATTAACACAAATGAAAATTTGGTAGAAAGTAAATATTATTCTACTATTTCGTATGCCAATACAAATTTCTGGTACTGCTGACTACAAGTTTTAGGTCATCAAATCAAAGCTTGTCTGTTCTCTCAGATTCAAGTAAAATATCCCACAACGTCACACACAATGTTGGAGGAACTCAGCAGAACAGGCAGCATCTATGGAGATGAATGAACAGTTGGCATTTCAGGCCAAGACACCTCATTAGGACAAGACCTTTCATCAAAGATCTCACAAACCTATTGCAAAGTTCAAAGAAAATGTTATCGAAGTATGTATGTCACCATACACTACCCTGAGATTTATTTTCTTGCAAACATATCTGAAATACAAGCAAGGGGATTTCCATCTGATTTTGACTGATATTTATCCCCCAACCGGCACTGTTTCATTTTTATTGTTTGAGCTTAAGCAATGCAGTTTCTGTGTTTCTGACTTTGCAACACACAGTTCAATTCAAAAAAATACTTCACAGGCTACAACGAGCACAGAGGTGTCCTGAGTTCGTGAGCAACAGCGTGCAAGTTCTTTCTTTTCACTTTTTATGTGGTCTGCAGCAGCCACTGAACAATGCACACATTTTCATGATTCTAAATGTTACTGGTGAAAAATTTATTAAGTTGTATCTTTCCTCTGAAGTGAAGGAGAAATATGTATTTTCTGGATCGTATTATCCTGAAAAGGGAAGCAATCTATGAAACCTAATTATTTATTGGAAATAACTGTGGCGTATGAAGTATTTCATAGCTTTTGGAAATGAAACTATAATGGATTTTTGGGCTGTAGCATAAATTCCATTTACCTTATGTTTTACTGATGTGTATCACAACTTCCACTCCAGCAAATCGAGATGGATTTTATAATGTGATTTCCTTTGTAAAAATCTGTGGGGAAATTCACTGTTTTATTCTAAAAAAAACAAATATGTATAAAATGCAGTATCAATAATACACTTAATTATTTTCATCATATGCAAAGAAAAGAGTGCAACCAACAAAGTTCGAACTGTAATTTAATAAACAAAATTGTTTAAATGTTGTTGGTCATGGAGAATCGGTAACACTTGAAGCAGTAAAATAAAGTGGATGACTCACAGTGGACCTAAAAGACAGAATCAGAATTAATATCATGGACACCATGAAATCTGTTGGTTTGTAGCTTCAGTACAATGCAATACATACAAAACAACATAAATTACAATAAGACATATAAACAGTATATTAAAAAAATTAATGTAATAAGTATTTAAATAAACAAGCAAAAATAGTGAGGTAGTGTTCAAGGATTGGTTCACTGCTGTTCAGAAATCTGATGGCGAGGGGAAGAAAGTGTTCCTAACTTTCCAAACTTCGTACATCCAACTACTATTTGGGCGTAACTGGGTGGAACAAGGAACAATTTCAGACACAAACTTTCTGTGCTTGACTTGATAGTTATTTTTCAGATATTGGAGCAGTCACCTGATAGAAGCATAAGATACTATCACCAGGTTTAACTTATCCAGAGGCTGGAGGAGCTGTAGGTGTTCTATCATCAGAGAACATAGAACATAAAAAATGGAAAAATACAGCACAGATACAGGCATAATGTTGTGCTGAGCTAATTAAAATAGTAATCAAATGGCCAACTAAACTAAATTCCTCTTTCTTTTACAATCTTTTTTATTGAGTTTCAAATTGATAAACATAATGATAATGATACAAAGAGATCGGGATTACATTAATAACGATTAATGTATACAGACATAGATTCCGAGTAACATACTTAATTAAACCTCCCAATCTCTTAATAACTGAAGATGAAAAAGGTTTAAAAAAGTTTTTACCCCCTACACTAAAAAATAACAAAACAAAACAAAACAATACAAAAACTGGGCTGCCATATTTCATTGGTTAAGATCATTATTTGTCATTAACTCTGCTCCTCTATACATAAGCAAAAAGTTATTAAAAAGGATTCGGAAAAGGTCAACTTACATCATATAAAAATGTTGAATTCTCCAACTAATTAACACTTCTTTAGTGTGTGCTAAACACGCTTTTATACAATTTAAGGTGGTTCATAGGGCCCATATGTCTACGGATAAGTTAGCTCGTTTTTATGGTCATATAAATCCTGTCTGTGACGGATGTAATTCTGAGGTAGCTTCCTTGACACATACGTTCTGGTCTTGCCCTCTTTTGGAAAAATATTGGGAAGACATTTTTGATATTATTTCAGTAGTTTTGTGTATCGATTTACAACCTCATCCTATTCCTGAAATTTTTGGATTACCAGTGATAGACTTTAGTCATTTATCCCCTTCAGCTTGTCGTTTGATTGCATTTGTTACATTAATAGCCAGAAGATCCATTTTATTTAAATGGAAAGATTCTAATCCCCCTACTACATTTCAATAGTTTTCCCAAACTATAACATGTTTAAATTTGGAAAAAATTAGGAGTGGTACCACTGAACCTTCGGTTAAATTTGAAGAAACTTGGAGGCCATTTAAACTAAACTCTTCTGCCTTCTAAATGTCTGTATCCTTCCATTTTCCAGGTGCCTATCTAAATGTCTCTTAAAAGCCCTTCATGTATCTGCCTCTACAAGCACCTCAGGCAGCACATTCCAGGCACCCAACACTACCCGTGTAAAAAAAACTTGACCCTCACATCTCCTTTGAAATTACCCCCCCTCACCTTAAATGCATGTCCTCCAGTTTTAGACATTACAACCCTGGGGAAAATATACAGTCTGTCCAATCTATCTATGCCTCTCACAATCTTACAATTCTTTATCAAAACTCCCCTCAGCCTCCACTGCTTCAGAGAAACAACCTAAGTCTGTCCAACCTCTCATTATTGTACATGACCTCTAATCCAGGCAGCATCCTAGTAAATCCATACCCTCTCCAAAGCCTCGACATCTTTCTGATAATGAGGCTACCAGAAGTGTATGCAAAACTCCAGATGCAATTAACTCGAGTTTTATAAAACTGCAACGTAACTTCCCGATTTTTGAACAGTGCCCTGACTAATGAAGGCAAGCATGTCATATGCCTTCTTAACCACCCTATCAACCTGTGCCAAGGCATAAAACCAAGTATGATGTGGAACGGGGAGAACAGGAGCCCTGCATTTTCTGCTGTTCCCCAAAACTGTCCAGGGACTACTTCCAGCAAGTTACTTGACCCAAGGTTAATTAATTGGCAAGAAACCCTCAACTGAATTATTGTGATGAGCACCAAGGTGTTGTAACTGGGACATGCTGCCTGCACAAATAACTCAGAAACCATTCCCTCTGTATACACATGGGGTTATTGAGAACTTTCGGTATTGTACATTGATTGGGTAAAGATCGGAACATGAGGCTGGCAGTTATGGTATTGAGATAACTTACAGTTATCAGTCACGCTTGCATCAGTCAGTTTGCAAACAGCTAGTCTAAATTTATCCCTAAGCTACAATGACAAGGATAAGGATAATAATAAAGGCTGATAAAGAATACTATGCATCAAAAGCAAATAGGGAGCATTAAAGGACCAGAATGGGAAAGAATGACAATTATATCTGCAGCTCCAGACAGGTGCTTCCTCAACAGCCATTGAAAAGTTACCTAGGAAAGATATTGCATTGTGCAAAATTGTTCCTGCCACCCATAAACCCCTGCCAAATAATCTAAATATTATTATTAAATGCAGTATTTAATATAAAATCTAAGAAATCAAGGCAGGTAAATTAGATCAAGAAACTTCTGTGTACTTTGCTGCTTTAAGCTTTAATAAATATTAGATCTAAAGTAGCTCCCTCAGACTTGTTTGGTCCTAATTTTATTTCATTTAAAATTGATACCAGTAGTTTCTCAGGGCTTTAAATTAGAATTAGAGTCAGGTTTATTATCGCTGACATTTGTCATGAAAGTTGTTCTGCAGCAGCAGTACAGTGCAAGACATAAAAATCACTGAAAATTACAATAAGAATATATAAAATATAAGTAGTGTAATAAAAGAGCAAATAGTCAGGTAGTGTTTATGTGTTCATACACCATTCAGAGATCTGATGGTGGGGAGTGGGGGTGTGGTGGGTGGAAGAAGCTTTTGCTGAAACATTGAATGAGCATCTTCAGGCTCCTGTACCTCCTTCTTGATGGTAGCTATGAGCTTTATCTAGACTAAATTTATTTAAAGTTTTACTGAAGTGTATCAATAATTGTTCTGATAGGCAACAGGAAGCAATCGTGATATACTTCAAATCAATTTTAAAATTTAGTTAAACATCTCTGCATGAAACTTCATTCTCCATTTGAAGAAATGCAGCATGTTGCATGTACCTCACAAATTCACTCCTGACTGAGGATGAAATTCCATACTTTGGATTTTTAGCTAAGTGTACTATCATAATGCAGGTAAATAATAGTCTGGAAATTTATAATACCAGGCAGGTGAATCGGTGTCTGCATTCCCTCCTTGGTCAACATTCCCAGCAGTGGGTCTGTGACTATGATGAACCAGTTCTTCCACAAACCTAATACCGCAAGGTTCATGTGAACAGATTTTTAAGATACAGAGAAAATACTTCAACAATGTCCCAACCTTCCTTGAGAAATATATATCCTGGGCTTCTGAGCAAAGGGAAGCATCCAGAAGGACACAGTGCTCCTTAAGCTTTATAGTCTTCAGCCACTTTCTGAATTCACAAAAATGGAGAGGAGATGAGGCATCCTCAACCATGTAGGACAGACTATGTAGGTAGATGCAGTATCTGGTGAAATGAGCAGCAGCTGTGACTCGAGGCTGTTACTGAAACACTCCTCTGCACTTTTCCTTATTCATGAAGGAAAATATGGTGTCTAGACTAAGGCTGACTGCTGGGAGGAGCAGAGGAGAGGGGTAGGATGCCGGGTTGTGTGGGAGGCTAATAGTTAGAGCCAGGATGAGGATCTCAAGAGGGAAAGTGGATTCAAATATTTGAAGTCTAATCTATGACTGTTCTGACTGTGGAAATTAGGATTTGAATAAGGCCCAATCAAAGATTCAAAGGTTCATTTATTACCGAAGTATATAATTCTGAAATCCTTCCTTTCCAGGTAGCCATGAAACCAAGAAAGAAAAGAAAGGCAGTATGATCGTCAACCCCCAAATCCCCCTTCCTGTATGTTGTGTTCTTTATATTCATATGTACCGTGGGTTACTAATAAAGAACCATCTTCTGGAAGAAATAGAACTTTTATTTAACAACAACCACAATGTTTTTACAATACCATTTTTCCTGATCTTTCTATCATTCCTGTGCATGCTCAGAACTCTCTCCAATCACGTTCTTACACATCATATCACCACATCTTCCTTTCCTCAAAAAGAAAAACAATTAGCAATATTGACTAGAGAAAATGCATAATTTAACATGTCTCTGTCAATCTGTTGGGGGGTTTATGAACACGAGTAGACCTTCTCAGTGGTTCACACAGTTCTTGTGTTTCGTTGTTATTATTTTTTCTAATATATTCGCACTTCCTCACAGCATCTGCATTGCAGTTCTCAATGAAAAGGTCTTTAGCCTGTGACTTCATGGTTTCTGAAGCTTTGCAGAGCATCAAAGCTTTTTCCAAGTCTAAGTCTTGTTCTCTTAACAGTCTTTCTCTCTGACTATTGTCCAGAATGCCACAAACAATTCTGTCCTCAATGAGAGAGTCTGTCAGTTCTCCAAACTCGCATGTTTTACTCCAGTGTCTCAACTCAGTCATATATTCATCAATAGTTTCACCAACTCTCTGCGTACATGTAAAAAATCTATGCCACTCGTACGTCATATTACGCTTCAGTGTACAAAATGCTTCAAATTTGTCCATTATCGATTTTAACTTTAAATTATCTCCATTTTCAAAAATAAAATGATTATATACCTCAATTGCGTCGTCACCTATTATGTGGAGTAGAAGCGCAGCTTTCGTTTTTTCTGGTTTTCAATCCGCATCGATCGCCGATAAATACAATTCAAAACGTTGCTTAAATTTTCTCTAATTCTCAGCTACGTTCCCAGACAATTGAAGTGTCGATGGAGGCCGCAAACCTTCCATTTGTAAAACTGTAAGCAAGCACCAAAACAGTTCAAACTCTTTTTTCAGAAAATTATCTTCGATTCTCCAGTGTTAGGAAAAGTATTATTCTTCCAGACCGACTTCTGACACCATGTCATGTTCTTTATATTCATACGTACCATGGGTTACTAATAAAGAACACTCTTCTGTAAGAAACAGAAATTTTATTTAACAACAACCACAATGTTTTCACACTATCGTCTTTCTCGATCTTTCTATCATTCCTGCGCATGCTCAGAACTCTCTCTAATCATGTTCTTACACATCACATCACCACACTGCACATAAAAAAAATGAGAAAGATAGGGCGAAAGGCACAGAAAATAAAAATAAGAATGCAAATGTCTGTAGTCCAAGTCCATATTCGAAAGACAGAAAATCTGGGTAACCTTCTCCGGGGCATAGTGGCAGGCTCTCCCCTTTCCAGTAGCAGAGCCATTCTCAGCAATCCAAAGGCAATCTGTGTCTATGTTTCATGTTTATGGATACAGGCCAAATGTGAGCAGAAAGGACTGACTTAAATTACCAGTTCCATGCTGTATTACTCTTTGACTCTTTGAACTCAGGATATGAAGTCAGGTGATCAGTTGGGTGGAGAGCAGCATCTCTGTTTAATTGAGGATTGAAGATCGGGATCCTGATTAGGGGATTATGGCAGTTGGCCCAGAAGAATCTAGGCAATATTGGAGTGATGGAGCAGTGATTGTTGAGATTAGGAACTAGAACCAGGAGCAACTAGAGATCAGGGAGGACTGAACGGATTGGATGATGACATTTCCCTACTTTGACAGGTTAGTTGAGCGGAAAGGGGTACTTGGTTTGTGAAGGATAAACTCAGTTTAGAGCAATCACAATCCAAACTAGCATTCCTACAACTGAAGATGACCAACTGTAATCACTCTTGGTTCAAAGTGGATTAATTTCCTTCACAAGACTCCAAATGAAGCATTGCATGCGTGGAGAATATCATCTGACAGGACAAATGCAACTCATGCCGGGAAGTGCCCAGGCAAATTTCTGAATTAATGTGACATGATTTGGAAATGACTCTGATTGTATTTCCTTTGGGAAAAGTGTGTTTTCAGTTGTGTTTGACATAAATAAGCAGAGACACATGATTCAGTACCTCCATTGTTGTTTTAAATACAATTGTCTCAGGGCTGTTTAATGTGCTGATTAAGTGGCAGCATAGAAGGTTATCCCTGATTGATATTACTAATCAGCTTTTCAAATAGAATTAGCTCATTATACTATGCTTCTGAAATTCATTCCACTGAAAAAGGATCTCGTATTTTCCCCATGTATATGATGAATATGCTCCTCTCGGGCTTCCAGCCGGGTACAGGTATCAATTATAACCAACATTTCAATGACAAATGCCTGGGTATTTCTAGTCCGATGGTATTTATACCACCGTAGTCCATCCTTCCTGATGGTTAGTCCTTATCCAAACAGGTTTCCACTTTCCCACCTTGTTTACAATCAAGTTCCAGTTCTTACTTACAGCGAGACTTTCGTCTTTGTTAAAATTCTTTTCCTCTAGTTTTATTTCAATAGCTTCCTTTACCAGGACTGTCTTCCTTATGTTTCTCCAGGATTCTGAAGAACTATCAGATTAGTACCATCCATAAACCCGTAAGGAAGCTCAAATCACAGCTTATGCAGGTCAAAGATGACTTGGGACTCTGATCAGCTGGCATTTCCAGGATTCCCTGTTAATGCAGAGCAGTGTTTATCAGCTAGACAGGATACATGGTGGAAACCCGCATCAAGGAACACTTGAGGTGAATCCATTTGTGTTACCCAGAGAAATTGATGATAGCAGAATGTTGCAGTTGCAATGGCTGTAGGATTGACGACAACAGCATAAAAGTACTGTGCACACCAATGGCTTTACGGCTCGCCCTAAGCAAGAACTGGAATTTGATTGTGAACAAGGTGGGAGAGCAGAAACATGATTGGATGAGGACTAACCAATCGGGATGGACGGACAATAGTGGTATAGATACCACTGGACTGGACATGTCCAGGCATCATCCCTGATGAAGATGGTAGAGTTTGTCATTGAAATTTTCGGTTGTAACCGATTCTTGTACACGGCTGGAAGCCTAAGACGAGTTTATTTGTTCATTCTATTGACTTGAACATTACCTATCAGCAGTGAATTCCAGGGCTCATATTTATTACCCATCCTTTTGCTTGCTTAAACACACTCAGTAACCTTCACATTGAATTGAAATACTGTCATCAGTATTTCAACTGGCCATCAATAAAGCAATTATGATATACCTGTATGTTCTATTCAGGAGGGAGTCTAACTTGGAGGCAATGACTCACTTTTACTTGTGGTACATTCTGCCTTTGATATGTTGGAGCTGGGAAATGAAGCACGTGTATCCCTTTGCACTAAAGGGAGGCCTGTATTCCTTCCAATGCTTTGTGCTCACACTAGCAGCTGTTATCTGAAAGGGAGCAATTAAGCATAGTCAACTCACTACTAAGTTCACAGAAATGGAGAAGAGATGAGACATACTCAATCCTGTAGGACAGTCTACGTAGCTAGATAGAGTATCTGGTGGAATCACTGTTGTAAACATCAGCTGTGCCTGGAGGCTGTTACTGAAACACTGCTCTGAACCACCTCATCTCCAGTCTGGAAGCAAACCGGTGCATGACCATGGCTCCTCCGAGTAACCAGCAAAACAATAAGTGCCATGCTCTGGAAGGTATTTGTGACTGGAACAGGTGACAGCTTTCAGTAAGCAACTATTACTGATGTACTAATCGTTGTGATTTAATATTTCAGTTATATTTGAGTAATCTTGCATATATATTGTTTGATTAATCATTCTTGATTAATAATTAATTACAGGTGATATGTAAAAATACATCAATTGCCACACCTTGCAAACCTCGCTTAAAGTGAAGATGAAGCCAGACCCACATTCCTGAACTCCCGTGTTTTCATTGAATTAAGTTGATGTTTTGGAGCTACAAAACGTATCACTAGTAGCTCTGAAAATTACTCCCTGTGGATTTAAAGTGGCTGTATCCTCCAACTGAGATCATTGATTCTTCCTCTTTCTTCAAATATTTAGCTCACTTAGTAATCCCTACTCTTCTGACACCTTAGCAGAGGCCCTCTAAGGAAATGTTTCTAAGGTGGATGAAAACCTGAGCTGACTTGATAGATTTATAGGCTTAGAATATTGCCAAACCTGATGGTCTACTACTGAAATTTTGAAGGATCATCCTGTGTCACAAAACTACCAGGATTATTACACCCTGCAGGAAAATGTAAGTTCCACACTCTCTTAGCAACAAGACCAGCTGAACATAAACACCCAACACTGGCTTGCCACAGGGTCTGTGCTTGCATCAGCTGCTCTCAACAACTACACAGCAGATATGCCTTACAATAAATACTGAATGTTTATCTTTGTTAACAACATTTCCCTGTTAGCTCTAGAGGAAGCAAGGAAGGTGTTCAAAGAGCCATGCACATACTGGAATGGCTATTACCAAACCTATTGCTTTTGGCCCACTTCAGACAAGTTATTGACGTCAACATTTCATCTGAAGAACAAGGATGCTGGGAAAGAACCAAAGGTCTCCTTCTGCAGAAGGCAGTTTATCTGTTAGCTTCATCCTAAGTACCTCGCTGCCACCTTAGACAGGACATTCACATAAATCGTCTGCATCTAACTAAAACTTCAATAAGAAGGGTGGACCTGTTTCGGAACTTTGTAGAATGT
Source organism: Mobula birostris (assembly GCF_030028105.1). NCBI lineage: Eukaryota > Metazoa > Chordata > Chondrichthyes > Myliobatiformes > Myliobatidae > Mobula > Mobula birostris. The sequence continues at coordinate 192,111,110 of NC_092370.1, read as the reverse complement.
CACCAGGAAGGCTAGAATACTCTGCATTTCAGAATTGGCCAATGCATACCCTGCTGCCAAAACCTGGAGCTCCTCTTGATCCTGCACCATTGCATGTCAATCAGAGATGTGCTGATAAATGCCACCATGCAGATGACGACTCGGACAAGCAGCACCCAGCCTGATCCAAGCGCCTCACCTGCCAGTGGGCTGCATTTCCAACAGCCTCTACGAAGTGGGAAGATTCATGAGTAGCAAACTTATCCCATTTACAAAGATTACACAAAATGGCCGCACAAGCATGCTGGGAAAGCAGTCAACATCTGTGCTGCAAAAACAAACCAACATTTGGAAGGAGCAGGGGAGAGAATGAAGAGAACAAATGAAGATTACAAATATGTTATCCCAAACCCCATAGCAGAAGTACCTCACCTCACCCTTCCCAAAAGACAGTGAAAAGCTGTCAACAAAATCCATTCAGGCTGTGGATGGCGTAGCCATCTGCTTCACAGATAAAAGATACTGAATCGTGCTAAGAGCACAAAGCCGTAATTCCCAGGGTATGGAATATCATATAAAGTGTCTTATTGTCCACTGAGTTCATTGAGTTACACAAAACGGAAATAGGCCCTTCAGACTAAGTTTTCCATGCCGTCTCAGGAGCCCCATCTAAGCTAGGTGCTTTTGCTAGTGTTTGGCTCATAACCCTCTTCCTCTTTCCAATCCATATATCCATCCAACTGTCTGTAATTTTACTTGCTTCCACCACTTCCTCTGGCTGCTTACTCCACATACATGCAAAATGTTGCCTCTCAAGCTCTGATTAAATCCCCTCTCACTGTAGTTTTTGATTTCCCTCCTCTGGAAAAATAAAGTGCATTCACCCTATCCATGCCCCACATGATATAATATGTGTGTTGGTTGCCTGTTGTTTTCCAAAGATGACGTAAACCTGCGGGAGGAGTTTTATAGTGAAAAAGCCATTGCACTGGGCCAGTTCCACTCTCTTGGCTTCAAAAGTCTTGGCCCAATGGTACGAAAAATTTTCACGACTGGAGACTTCCTTGGCTACAGTGGATTGCCATGATGCCTTTATGCCTTGTCATGCCCTTTTCACCATCACCCTCTACTTTCTGCCATCAAGCCAGTTGTATATCCACTTAACCAGCTCACCCTCGATTCCATGTGATCTAACCTCCCACAGCAGCCAACCACAGGAATCTTATCAAAGGCCTTAATGAAGTCCATATAGACCACATGTACTGCCCTAAACTCATCGACTTTCTTGGTCACATCATCAAAATAAAAAAAAAATCAATCAACATCTTGATATGTTAAATGATATTGACTTGTTTAAGAGAATTGATATTCAGTAAGTGACCCTTGAGGTGCCATGTTTTGTAAAAAAAAAGAACAGTCTTAAGTCATTCTATTAGAGTAGGAACATCTGCCAACATGTTTTGGGGCAGCTAGTTTGTAAAAAAGATCTTCAATTTCTGCCATATTGCTCGTGGAGGTCATACAATCGCAGAGTTGCTATACAATGGAAGGAGTTTAGCATATCCAAGTGTGTCTTTCTGAAGTAGACCATCCAGTCTGTTCATGCACTGTTTTCCTCCTATCTAATTCTGTTTTTAAAGCGCAGATTAATTATCACAGAAAGCAAGTTACTGATCATGACCACTCTGCACAACGTTTGTACCTCATCCCCATCAATTCAAGCATATGTATCCTCATCCTTGAAACATTCACTAGAACCTTGATTGGTCTAATACACCCCTGTCAAGTCTTCTGTTGAGCTCTTATTCCTGGGAGAATTTGTCCAATCTAACTTTTAAATTATAATCCTTCAGCTCTTGTGCCATTCTGATAAATCTTTATGCATGCTCTCTAAGACCTTCAAATCCTCTTTACTGTCAGGTGACCAGAACTAGATGCAATTCATGAATTGTGGCTTAACCGATGCTTTATCAAGATTCAGTATTTAAACTCTGCTTTTCTACTGTACGGCTTATAAAGCCCAGGAATCCAAATGCTTTACTTACCAGGTTGGAAATTTTAAAAGCTTTAGCTATATCAGAAAAGTATTGTACAATCAAAATCATGAAGCAAATCACACAGAAATATTTAATGATCCCGTTAAGTGGCATTGGTGGGACATTCTTACTGTTGCTGTTGTGTTCAGCCATGACTTGGTGCAGCCATAACCATATAACCATATAACAATTACAGCATGGAAACAGGCCATCTCCGCCCTTCTAGTCCATGCCGAGCTCTTACTCTCACCTAGTCCCACCGACCTGCACTCAGCCCATAACCCTCCATTCCTTTCCTGTCCATATATCTGTCCAACTTAACTTTAAACGACAACATCGAACCTGCCTCAACCACTTCTGCTGGAAGCTCGTTCCACACAGCTACCACTCTCTGAGTAAAGAAGTTCCCCCTCATGTTACCCCTAAACTTTTGCCCTTTAACTCTCAACTCATGTCCTCTTGTTTGAATCTCCCCCAGTCTCAATGGAAAAAGCCTATCCACGTCAACTCTATCAATCCCCCTCATAATTTTAAACATCTCTATCAAGTCCCCCCTCAACCTTCTACACTCCAAAGAATAAAGATCTAACTTGTTCAACCTTGTCTAATTTAAAACTTGAACCTGTGGACCAACTCCTCCTCTTTTCGTAACCAGTTTACAATTACTAGAACTATGGAAACTGGTCCCAACGTGCTCCCCCAATGCCCTATTACCCAAGACTAGGTTAGGCTTTGCCCTCTCACTAGTAGGGCCCTTTATATATTGTCCAAGGAAGTGCATTTAACAAATTTCACCCTGTTTAAGCCCGTAACAGTATGGCAGGTTAGGCAAGTTAATATCTCTTTCTATGACAACCATATTATTCTCATGTCTCACCACAATCTGCTTCCATATTTGTCCTCTAATTTGTATTTACTGTTTGGGACCCAATAGTAGAAAGCTTTTAAAGTGATTATCTCCTTTTTATTTCCCAATTCCACCCATAAAGCCTCACTGTATCATCTTTCAGCACTTTCACCTCCAACTACTACCGCGAAATTTCCCCTTAATCAGAAACACAGCTCCCCATCCTCTCTTTTCTGCACCCACCTAAAGCACCTGTGCCCCAGAACATTACACTGCGAGTCCTGTCCCTCCCTTAGCCATGTTCCTGCAGTGGCTATAATATCCCAAACACACACAGCTAGCTATCCAATGATGCACTGGCAAAAATTCATTGCTGAAATTAAATATCATTGAAGATAGTGGACAACTGACTTCTTGAATCACTGCAATATTTCTAGTGATGGTGCTCCTGTGATCTGTTGAGTATGGTTCTGTGATTTCAATTCAGTGACAATGAAGGAGCGGCAAAATGTTCAGGATGGTGTGCGATTTACCTGTTCTTACCCTTGGTCGGTGAGGCTGCGGCTTGGGAAGCAGGATGAGTAGATGGTGGTACTTGCAAACCCATTTTCTAAGAAAGGATGTGCTGGCATTTTTGAGGGTCCAGAGGAGGTTCATGAGAATGATCCTGGGAATGAAATGAAAGGGTTAACAGAAGAGGAGCATTTGATGGCTCTTGGGCCCGTACTTGCCAGAGTATAAAGAATAGCGGGGGGTGGGGTGGAATCTCATTGCAACATTCAGTATACAGTATTGAATACTGAAAGGCCTAGATAGAGTGGACATAGTGAAAATGTTTCCTATTGTTGTGGAATATAGGACCGGAGGGCATAGCCTCAGAACAGAAGGATGTCCTTTTAGAACAGAGATGAGGAGGAATTTCAGCTATGGTGGAATGGCAGAGCAGATTTGATGGTTCAAATGGCCGAATTCTGCTCCTATATCTTATAGTCTTATAAATGATTACCAATTTCCATTTCTCCTTTCTCTTTATCTACCCTGATAGTCACTGAATTTATTTATTTATTGAGATACAGTGCGAAATATCCCATTCCGCGCTGCAATCCCCCAATTTAACCCAAGCCTACTGACAAGATAATTTACAATGACTAATTAACCTACCAGCCAATGCATCTTTGGACTGTGGGAGGAAACTGGAGCACCCAGAGGAAACCCACACGATCACTGGGACAACATATAAACTCCTTACAGGTAGCGGGGAGAATTGAACTATTGAATTGTTCACTACAAAACACCATGAACTCTCAAATCAAACAATGCCTCCTCCCTCAGCTGATAAATCTTCCTCCTTTACACTGAACAATACTTGGAAAAAGCATTGAAAGTAGCAAGTACGGAGAAACTTCAATAAGAGTGGACTGGTGGCATCACTCACTCTCAGCTATCCAGTTGTTGGAAGACACAGCTACGAAATTGCTAATGCATCTGTACAGGACATCATTGATAGAACTGACCATCTCATATCCTTGTGGAGACCAGCTTCATCTGGAGCAGGGGTTCCCAAATGGGGTCCACCGACTCCTTGGGTATGGTAAGGCTCCATGGCATAAAGAAAGGTTGGGAACCCCTGATCTACATCATGTTGGAAGGTGGATAGGTTAGTATCAGATCAGATATGGCAGCTCAAAGCTAAGTATCAATAAGTTGTGATGGACCATCTGTAGTCGCAAAAAAGTGTACATCTCACCACAATTTGTAACTCATGGTCTGGCATATCAGATCATAAAACCTCAGTCAGCCATTCAAACAAGTTACAGGATCAACCCTGGTTTAATGAAGAATGCAAATATGCATGCTGAGAGCAACATGTGTAACTTCTAAAACTGAGATGCTAACCTGGTAAAGCTGGACTACCTGCACACTGAAGAGCAAGAAGCATGTGATAGACAGCAATAGGCAATCTCACAAACATCCTTGTAGAACAAGACTCACAACACTGCTACAGCCAGTCCTGAACAATGGTACACCACCAACCAGCTAACAGGCATTGAACAACTCAAGGACATATCACAGTGGTGGCAAGGCTCAACATGTCGGGGCCATGGACAAGATGAAGTATGGCAACCTTGTCCAGCCAGAACTGTTGAGAATATGATATACCTTGCCTTCCTCATAAGATATCTACAATCACAGTCTTTGGCCAGTATACATAAATACACACAAATGAATATTTAATCCCGATCTGATGAGTGTCAGATGAAGTTTGGGAGGACTAAAAGGGCAGATACTTACACTGAGAATGCTAGGACCTTAGAGAAACAGAGGGACCTTGATCTACAAATTCAAAGATCCCTGAAAGTGGTAGAACAGGTAGATAAACATGTTCGAGTTCAGTCCCTAAACTAACAGTGACTGCACCAATTCAGCTGACTGTCATAGTAATCCTCCTGCTCTGCACAGTGCTGTTAGGCCTTCACCAACATGAGACCCATCACAAATGCAGCAGCTTTTGTAACTATATAGCATCTGATGCACCATAAAAATACACTTGAATGAGACTGAATTTCAAAGGTTTAAAGGTTCTTTTATTATCGAAGTATGTATGCAGTATGCATCTCTGAGATTCATCTTCTCCAGATAGCCATGAAACAAAGAAAAAATATGAAAGTCGTTCAGAGAGAAACATCACCCCACTCCCCCCCCACACACACATGCACACACATTAAAAAAATTGTATCCCAATCATCAACCCACAAATCCCCTTCACCCGCACAAAATTGACCCCACCCCACACTTTCCCCCTGCACAAAATGCAACAAGTACATCGACTCCCATATCCCCCTCTCCTGCACGTACGACATCAAGAACATCCTTATCAACCCCTCCCCTGCACAAAAAAACTAACAGAATACAGCAAGAACATCAAACCCAAAAATCCCTCCCCTTGCACAACAAAATGGAAAAGGAACGGGCAAAAAGGACAGAAAATAAAAACTATAAGTCTGAGAAAATCCACAGTCCATAACACAATAGTCCTATCCATAAACGCAGAACCACGGTAAGACCCACCAACGTCACCTAAAGAGAGGGAAACCACACAAACACAGAGAGGCCCACCCACCTGCCACAGTGAGCCGCACAGCGACAGGCTGCTCACCAACTCCTTCTCCGGCAGCAATCAAAAGGCAGGCAGTTGTCGATGAACTCTCGCTCTCCTTCCATATTCGTCCCAATTTCTCAATCTTCCTCGATGCTTTAAACTGCGATTAATGGACACTTTAATTGGCAAATTGGAGTCGAACATCGGCTCCATTTTACGAGAGGTGATTGATAAGTTCATGGCCTAAGGTAGAAGGAGTTAATTTTAGAAAACCTACCACATTTATTTTTCTTATATTTACGGCATTTAGTCCAGCGGTCATGGAGCATATGGATCCCTGCTTTGTAGGAGTCGGCATCTTGGACCTCCAGAAAGTGGTCCGCAGCAGGGGTAATTGATAAGTTTGTGGCCTAAGGTAGAAGGAGATGAGTTAAACAGCTCTTGTTACATGCACATGCAGTTCAACTCTGGGTGATTATGCAGAAAGTTTGAAGTCATCTTGAGGAAATACTGTACGTCAGTGTGCTACAAGATGAAAAGGCGCTACTTCTTCAACTGCCCCTAGTTTCTCCTTTATCCCTACCCTATTATGTCAACAAATAGCAGAACAAATATACTTTATACTTTATTGTCACCAAACAATTGATACTAGAACGTACAATCATCACAATGATATACGGTGCGGCTCACTGTGGCAGGTGGGTGGGCCTCTCTGTGTTCGTGTGGTGTCCCTCTCTTTAGGTGACGTTGGTGGGTCTTACCGTGGTTCTGGGTTTATGGATAGGACCATTGTGTTATGGACTGTGGATTTTTTCAGACTTATAGTTTTTATTTTCTGTGCCTTTTGTCCGTTCCTTTTCCGTTTTGTTGTGCAAGGGGAGGGATTTTGGGGTTTGATGTTCTTGCTGTATTCTGTTACATACAACAATTTTTTGGTTTGTGAAGGATTGAATGTCAGTTTTAATCAGAGTTTTGTAGATATTAAACATTACAAATGAGAACCAGTGCAACAAGAAAAACTGCCGAGGGTTCTCAGCCAAACCCAAACATGCTAAAAGTAAAACAGGCTGCTCTTACAAACCTGCTAAAATGAAATGCCTATAGCATAGCAGTAAAAATCTTAACCAGGGTGTTACATTTCTATGGCGTAACATTAGTAATATATAAACAGTATAATAAGTAATGCTGTATTAACACCTTTAATACATGTATGGAATGTGTGGATATTGTAAATGCATTCATGTGGGGTAGAAAAAGAGTTCATAGGTAACAATGGAGAACAAAATACTGCCCTATGCATTTCACCTTTGCTCTGCCAATACCTGATCAAGCTGGTATTAGAGGGTATTAACTCTCTCATTTTCACATACAGTACCTTTGCCAGAAGACATCCAATTGATATTCCTATATTTCAAAGGGAATTATATACTTCTATGAATGTAATACAAAATGCATTATTTCACCACACACTCCATGCTATTTGAGAGAGGAGCCTATTCATCCCCCGCTTTGTTATAATCCAAATATTCTCTTTGCTGAAGAGCCAAAACTGCTCTATATCTGATCCCTTGAGTACGTTCGCTTGGAAATTAAAAATTTAGAAAGTATGTTTTTAATGTCAACGATCCAACAGGATGGGAGGCCTTTGAGATTCTGCCATAACGTTTCCCTACTCCTCCCTTTAGACTTCCCGTTTGAGGGCACCTTTACTAAACTTATGTTCATTATCATGACCCCAAAAGATCTGATTATGAGTGAAAGTTCATCATAATTGCACCTTGCAGCAATCATTAAAATAATGGTGTGGTTTTTATTAAGTGCATAACCTAAAACTCTATGTACAAAAAAACCTGATTTTTTCAAAATCAAGAATTCATCTTTTTTTTAAGCTATCATCCTGTGACAACATGAAATAAGGCTGCAGTGGAAAAGTTAAGGAGCTTAACTCTCATCAACATGATGGCTAGATCTGACTTGTACTTCTTTGCTGCCTTGCACAATTATCCAGTTTATATATTGAATACTTATATCACTCCTGAAGGGCATTTCCAGTTGTATTATATTTGAGCTTTGAATTTAAAATTGCCCTGGAGTATATTGAAGGCAAAAAAAGAGTAAATTATTGTTAAGTATTCCTGAATCTTCTGAAATGTTGGGAAGTGTATGGTCATGCACATTGGCAGAAGAAAGTAAATGGTTGACTATTTTCTAAATGGAGAGAAAATACAAAGATCTGAGGCACAAAGGATTTGGGAGTCCTTGTGCAGGGTTCTCTAAGGTTTAATTTGCTGGTTGAGTCTGTGGTGAGGAAAACAAATACAATATTGGCATTCATTTCAAGAGAACTAGAATATAAAAGTAAGGATGTAATGTTGAGACTTTACAAAGCACCAGTGAGGCCTCACTTGGAGTAGTGTGAGCAACTTTTGGCCCCTTATTTTAGAAAGGACATTCTGAACTGGAGAGGGTTGAAAGGAGATTCATGAAAATGGTTCCAGGATTAAACAGCTTTTCATGTTGAAGAGCGTTTGATGCCTCTGGGCCTATATTCACCAGAATTTAGAACAATGAAGAGTGACCAAACTGCAAACTATTGAACAGTGAAAGGCCTTGATGGAGTGGATGTAGAGAGGATGTTTCCTATTGTGGGAGAGTCTAAGACCAGAGGACACAAAATAGAGTGTCGTCCTTTTAGAATGGAGATGAGGAGGAATTTCTTTAGCCAGAGAGAGGTGAATCTGTGAAATTTGTTGCCACAGGCTCCTATGGAGGCCAGGTCTTTATGTATATTTAACCAGAGGTTAATGGATTCTTAAATTTGTCAGGGCATGAAGGGATATGGGGGGGGGAAGACAGGAGACTGAGGCTGAGAGAAAAAATGGATCAGCCACGATGAAATGGCAGAGCAGACTCAATGGGCCAAATCGTCTAATTCTGCTCCTGTATCTTATGGTTTTATGGTTAATGCTCTCATTTAAAGAATTAGAATAGCGTTCATGAGTATTTTCCTTTATTTCTTCACTCCTGAAGTAGAGATACTACTGGCTAGGCTAGAGTTTACTGACAATCACTAATTGTTGTTGAGAGAGCTTCTTGCATCATTGCAGCCTGCATGGTAAAGTTACTCAAAGAGTAGTAGGGGTCTGACTCAATAATAATGAGGTAATAATTCGCATTTCAACACTACCTTTAATGTACTAAAACAGCTCAAAGTGCTTCATCAGAGCATTATCAATCAAATTTGATGCCAAGACACTCATGAAGATACTTGGTTGCATTTACCTCTGGCTGGAGGTTGCATGGAGAACCCTTCACACCAGTCCCACTCTGACTTCCGCGCGTTGCACTGAAATGCAAAGTCAGGTAAGAGCTAGAGATCAGATTCTAGTTCACACAAGTTTGCTCTCTGAGCAGAGTTAAGGAGTAGGATGCACCCTGCATCCCAAGTCCCAGCTTTCTGCCATGACTCTCAAAAGAAGAACCACTTCATTAATTTCAATAGAGTCACCTGCTTTGAGTTAAAAAGTGCAGGTAAGCGGATCGCCAGATCTCACCGAAAGGCACCAAGATCTTGTTTGGCTGGCAGTGAGTTAGGTGCTCCCAGTCAGATCCTTCATGCATTCTCTGGAAATCGTTCCCACCGCATACTGTCTCTGAGATCGCTGTAGTAGGGACAAAACAGTTGCTCTCCTCTTTATAGACTGTGGGTTTGCGAAGAAGGTGTAGAGAAAGATGCAAGGGCCTTTGTCATCGTTCATCCCAAACTGCTGCATGACAGTGGACTCTCTAATCTAGGGCCTGTTCCCAGTGACATCACAGAGACAGACATCAAATGTCACTGAAGAATCATCAACTCGATAAAAGACGTCCTCTGTTCTGCCCAAAACTTGTTTGTGTGTCAACACATCAGGATGTTCACAGAGGACTGCTGCCAACTGGCACAGTCCAGTCTGCAGGAGTACATGCTGAGCAATACACTGAAGCTTGGTGCATCCATCACAAGAGCTCAGCGGAGGAGGACCATGGTTAAGGGTTCTTCTGCTGCTGGAAAAGGAGGAGCCAGGTTGGTTGAGGAAGCCCCTCAATTCTTGCAGTATTGTGCCACACCAGGGGGCCATATGAGTGGAAACCCGCCATTGTCACAGGGAGTTTCTACGGTCTCCTCATGACCACGTAAGCTTCCTCTAGTTTCCTCCCACGTTCTAAAGATGTACCGATTACAGTTAATGAGTTGTGACCTGCTTCAGTGTGTTGGTGCCGAGGTGTAGCAACACTTGCAGGCTTCCCAGCACAATTCTCACTGATTTGATTTGATGCAAACAGCACACTTCACTGTATTTTATATATATATATTTGAGAAATAAAGCTAATCTTTAATCTTGAGAAATGTAATTGAACATTACCTAATACAGTGTCAATGAATTTAAGAATGAAAAGGCATTGCAGAGTTTATTTATTTAGTTATTTATTTAGAGATACAGAATGGTAACTGACCCTTTTGGCCCAATGAGACCAATTACACCGGTGTGAACAATTAACATACTGGAATGTGGAAGGACACTGGAGCACCCGGAGGAAACCCATGCTATCATGGGGAGAACATACAAAAATTCTTACAGACAGCAGGGGAAAATATTTTTTTTTATTTTGAATAAAGTTTATTTTGGTTAAAAATGTTGCAGGAGTACATACAATGTTGGAAAGTGTATGGTCATGCACCTTGGTGGATGAAATAAACGGGCAGACTATTATTTAGATGGGGAGAGTTCAAAATGCAAAGGGACTTGGGAGTCCTTGTGCAAGATACCCTCAAGCTTAACCTCCAGGTTGAGTTGGTTGTGAAGAAGGTGAATGCAATATTGGCATTCATTTCTAGAGGTTTAGAATAGAAGAGCAGGGATGTGATGTTGAGGCTCTATAAGGCACTCGTGAGACCACCCTTGGAGTATTGTGTGCAGTTTTGGGCTCCTAATTTTAGAAAGGATATACTGACATTGGAGAGGGTTCAGAGAAGATTCACAAGAATGATTCCAAGAATGAAAGGGTTACCGTATGAGGAACGTCTGGCAGCTCTTGGGCTGTATTCCCTGGAGTTCAGGAGAATAGGGGAGGATTTCATAGAAACATTCCAAATGCTAAAAGACCTGAACAGATTAGATATGGCAAAGTTACAATATTTCCCATAGTAGGGGATTCTAGGACAAGAGGGCACGACTTCAGGATTGAAGGATGTCCGTTTAGAACTGAGATGCAGGGAAATTACTTTAGTCAGAGGGTGGTAGATCTGAGAAATTTTTTGCCACGAGTGGCTGTGGAGGCCAAGTCACTGGATGTATTTAAGGCAGAGATAGATAGGTTCTTGATTAGCCAGGGTATCAAAGGGTAATGGGGTGAAAGCAGGGGAGTGGGGATAACTGGAAGAATTGGATCAGCCCATGATTGAATGGCGGAGCAGACTTGATGGGCCAACTGGCCAACTTCTGCTCTTATATCTCATGGTCTTAAGGTCTTACATGCTGGGGGAAGTACTGAAGCCTGATACAGCCAAAGCAAGGGCTTGTGAGGAAGGACAATAGTCTGGTGTTCTGCTCCTGGTCAGGGAGGGATTGGGTGAGGTAATCCCTTAACTATTGCATTCGTGTTTCAGTTCGTGAAGCCACAAGGAGTTATTATTTTAAAAATATTACACTGCTGATTACATTGTCCATGAATGAAAACAATGAACACAGTTTATTCTTGTATATATTTTTATTATGAATTAATTGAATTGATTTTGGGTCACTCCAACAGACATTTCACAGCAACTGAAGTGGTCTAAGATGGCAAGCCATTGGGAAGATATCAGAGTTAGACGTTGAGCCTATTGACACTCACGCTGGGTCTACTTTGCAGAATGGCTGAAGGATCCAGACCTCTGGACTGAGCAATTCTACTGACCACTCACAAGGCAAGTGTAGCCAAGAGAAAGGCATGGAAAAAAAAGCACAGGCAGGTTGCCAGATCAAGCAAAATCCACAAAATGAGTGAATGCTCAATAAAAGAGGTACGCTTTAAAAAACAACTTCAATGAAGATTGTAAAAGAGATGGAAAGGATCGGTGGAAGAAATTCCAGAGATTGGATCTTGATAGGTGTCAAATAGAATTTCATATGATGTAGATCAGACACAGGAGGAATTTGAATGACTTCTGAAACATGATGGTAGGACATGGAGTCTAGAAAGATCTGATTCTAACAAGCTTTATTTGTTGCATGTACATTAAAATAGACGTGAAATGCATTACTTGCATCAAATCAAATCAGTGAGGAATGTAATGCACTCAAAATGCAGGCCAGGCAGCATCTATGGACAAGTGTAAACAGTTGACATTTCTGGCCTAGAATAATGCAGGCCAGGCTGCAAGTGCCGTTATGTTTCTGGTGCCAACTGTCACAACTACGGATTTGGCAGCGTAGCACATACGACAATTGTGCTTGTGAATCTGCACGTGTCAGCTAATTATCATTTCATTACGATAGCATTTAACTCCATTCATTCCTTCATAGTGTTTGGTCGAGACCAGAACACACAACAACACTTCACTTCCTGCTTACATTCGGCCTTGCCTGAGTAACTAACGGTATTCATTTTATATTTAGCTATTCCTTTCAGTCACAGTGTCGACTTCATTTTCCATTTGAGAGTTTTAGTTAACAGCCCTGTTTGGCCAAGCATTTATTGCACTCTTTTCCCTTTAACACTGTTCACATTAAAGTCTGTGAACTATCAAACCACTTCAGTGTCTCTCACTCTGCACTTGGCCATATTTGAACCAGGTGACACCAACATAGCATGCCCATAACTCTCTAACCATAACCATACATCTTTGGAATGTGGGAAGAAAGAGGAAACACATAAGGTCACGGGAAAATCCTTCCAGACTGCAGTGGGAATTGAACTCCAATCAATTTCACTCACCTGAGACTGGAACACGTTGCTCCAACCATGACGCTATCGTGCCACCCTACATCAGACTAATCACGTCTAGTAGTTAACTCTGAGAGTTTCAGTCATCGCTAAGACGGGAGCACTGTTGGGTTAATAACGAAGAACAGGGCAGTCTCACTGATCATCTGAGTATGAGGCCCAAAATCTAACACATTAAATGTAATAACAAGTTTATAAGGACTATGGCTCAGTCAGACCAGGGTAAATATGTACAAGACAAGCTAATGGAGCTTGGACATGAGGAATTCTGCAGATGCTGGAAATTCAAGCAACACACATCAAAGTTGCTGGTGAACGCAGCAGGCCAGGCAGCATCTCTAGGAAGAGGTACAGTCGACGTTTCGGGCTGAGACCCTTCTTCCTAGAGATGCTGCCTGGCCTGCTGCGTTCACCAGCAACGCTGATGTGTGTTAAGGGAGCTTGGTACAGGAACAACACAGCACAGAAATGCTATATATCCAGTATTTGATATTGGACAAGCAATCTGATCATTTAGAACCATTGATAATTTTGCTCGTAGTCATAATGAGCTTATGCCGAACTTACATGTGGAAGCAACACTTGGGTGAGAAATCAGAAGATGAAAGACCGGAAAAACATACTTGCTTGATCATTTCTGACTGCGAGTTAACAATAGAAGCTCATGAGTGTAGTCCTATCAGCTGGACAACTATAAAGCTAATGATTGTTAAAGGAGATGAAAACATTTTCATTAAAGGACTCAGTAGGATATTGATCATTTGGAAATTTGGGCAGAGAAATGCCAGATGGAGATTAATTCAGACAAGTGTGAGATGGTGCACTTTGGGAGGTCAAATGCAAGAGGAAAGCAAATGTAAAAGGAAGACCCTTGAGAGCACTAACGTACAGAGGGATCTTGGTGTTCAAGCCCATAGTTCCCAGAAAGTGGAAGCACAACTGGATAAGGAAGGTTAAAAAATATCAAAGATGATTCAGTGTAAATGTATTATCAAAGTACATAGATGTCACCATATACAACCCTGGGATTCATTTTCTTGAAGACATACTCAAAAAATCATTAACGTAATAATAATCATAATTGAATCAATGAAAACCCCACCAACTTGGTCATTCAACCAGTATAAAAGACAAAAAATGTGCAAATACAAAAGAAAAAAAAGAAATAATAATAAATACATAAGCAGTAAATATCAAGAACATAAAGTGTCGTTGAACATGAGTCCATAGGTTCTGGGAACATTTCAATTATGGGGCAAGTGAAGCTGAGTGAAGTTTTCCATTTTGGTTCAAGAGCCTAATGATTGAGGAGTAGTAACTGTTCCTGAACTGGTGGTGTGAGCCCTGAGGCTGCTCTACCTTTTTCCAGACGGCAGTGGCGAGAAGAACATGTGCTGGGTGATTGGGGTCCCTGATGATGGATGCCACTTTACTACAACAAGGTTTCATGCAGATGTGCTCAGTGGTGGGGAAGGCACTGACTGGAGTCTGCAAGTGAGGAAATCAAGGCTCCAAAGATATTAAGGTCAAGGCCTTGAAGCTTATTGATTAGAGGGGATGTATTGAATGCTGAGCTATAATCGATAAAGAGCACCTGATGCATGCATCTTTGCTGTCCTGATGTTCCAGGGTTGAGCGAAGAGCCAGTGAGATGTCTGCTGTGGACTTGTTGCTCCAGTAGGCAACTGGAGTGGATCCAAGTTGTTTCTCAGGCAGGAGCTGATATATTTCATCACCACCCTTTCAAAACACTTCAGCCCTGTGGATGTAAATGCTACTGGATGATAGTCATTGAGGAAATGTACGCATACTTGCCTTCAGTCAGGACACGGAGCATTAGGGTGCAAGTTATGTACAGCTGTTTAAAAATTTGGTTAGACCACACTTGAAGTTTTATGTTCAGTTCTAGCTGCCACATTATAGAAAGGGCATGGAGGTTTTGGAGAGGTTGGAGAGGAGGTTCACCAGAATGTTACTTGGATTAGACAGTATTGGTTATAGAGAGATGGTAGACAAGCTTGGGTTTTTTGGTCTGGAGCAAAGCCTGCCATGTGACCTGATAAACACAAAGAAAATGCAGAGATGGGGTAGACAGAGTCTTTTTCCAACAGTTCCAAGTACCAACGAGCACTGGCATAAAGTGAGAAAGGGGAAGTTTTGAGGGTGATGTACAATGCAAGTTTATTTTTTTTAGAAACAGAGTGGTAGGGACCTGGAATGTGTTGCTAAGGGGGTAATAGAAGCAGATGTGTTAGCAATATTAAACAGGCATTTAGACGCACAACCAGGTGGAGAACAAAGGGATACAGACTATATATTTGCAGATGAGATTAGTTAAATTGGCATCATGGTCATTATGAACTGAGGGACCTGTTCCTATGCTCACTGATCCATGTTTGTAGGTTGCTCTGTATTATTTGTGCCAGGAAAGAGGCAAATGCTTTGTGAAATTAAGAGTGGAATTACTTTCTGAAGCAATATCTAGACCCTGACCTGCTTCTTTAGCCATAATACTTCTGTACTACTGTGATTAATTTTCTAGTCACTAACGAATCCCCAAGATGAAAGGATATTTGAAATGGTAATGCCATTGAATCTCAAACAGAAGTGACTGTAACACCTGCTGAAGAAGGTCAACATTTGGCACCTGCATGATGAAAATTATATTTAGCTACAATAAGCAGGTCCACTTTGGTCATTCAGTGACTGCCATTTTATTAAATTACCCACAAAAGGCAGACATGTAAATATTAGATCAGGGAAAATTAGACAGCAACTCCAGAGCAGCTAAATTTTTCTTACTTTTTCTGGTAGATTTCCCCTGAGCTCCATCTGTAGTCTCCAATCGTAATTTCCCATCTTTGAGAACAAAAAGAAGTCAATAGGAAATCCCAACAGAAATTACTATGTAGTGAACTCTCCACTCTCTGGAATGTCTGCATGATAGCAAGTGATGGAAAGTCATCTCATATGGTACAGAGGAGGTTCGCCAGGTTGATTCCAGAGATGAGGGGGTTAGACCATGAGAAGGGATTGAGTCACCTGGGACTGTACTCGCTGGAATTCAGGAGAATGAGAGGAGATCTTATAGAAACATATAAATTATGAAAGGGTTAGATAAGCTAGAGGCAGGAAAGTTGTTTCCACTGGTGGGTGAGACCAGAACTAGGGGACATAGCCTGAAGATTTGGGGGAGTAATTTAGGATGGAGAAAAGGAGGAACTTCTTTTCCCAGAGAATGGTGAATCTGTAGAATTCTCTGCCCAGTGAAGTAGCGGAGGCTGCTTCAGTAAATATATTTAAGACAAGGTTGGATAGATTTTTGCATAGTAGGGGAATTAAGGGTTATGGGGAAAAGGCCGGCAGGTGCAGATGGGTCCATGGCCAGATCAGCCATGACCTTATTGAATGGCAGAGCAGGGTCGATGGGCCAGATGGCCTACTCCTGCTCCTATTTCTTATGTGAACTCAATTCCATGCTTACTTGTTATTGAACTCAATACTTTCTTGGAATGAGAGATGACACTCAGTGATTGTGTCTTTGTTACATAGATGGCCTTTGAGGAGTTGCAATTACATTTATATGCCCACCTTAGAATGATTTTGGTGTGACATGACAACTTCACCTTTAGATCCTCACCTGCAGTGGGAGTAAGTTGTGGTGCAAAGTGTTTTTCATTGGTTAAATCTCAGGCTAGTCTCATCTATTCTGGGCACCATGATTTAGGCACTCCAAGGGCCTCAGAGAAGGTGCAGTCCAAAGTACAGTATCAGCGTTAACAATTCAGACTGGAGTAACTGGAAACAGTCTCCTAAAAAAGAATAGGTTAAGAATACATTTGCTGGAAGTTTCTCGAGGTACTGATAAAGAAGGTAAAGTATTTTTGCATGAATGCTGGTAACACCCTTGGAAGTCTGATCTAGTAATTCTCTTGCTTCTGAGTACAAATATTTGTATTGCAATTTCGCCTGCAGAGATTTAAGCACAATTCTATAGCTTAATTCTCCAGTGCTACATACCCACATACAAATTAGGAGCAAAATAAAAGGTCAGTCAGCCCTTTAACCTGTTCTTCTAGTTTATAAGATGAAAGCTAATTTGATTGTGACCTTAATACTGTACTATACACACAATGGTCACTTCATTAGATAACTGCTGTACCTAATAAAGTGGCCGCTGAGAGTATGTTTATGGTCTTCTGCTGCTGTAGGCCATTCACTTCAAGTTATATGCTCAGAGATGTTCTTCTGCCCTCTGTTGTTATAATGCATAGTTTTTTAAGTTACCGTCATCTTCCTGTCAACTGGAAGCAGTACGGCCATTCTCCACTGACCTTTTTCATTAACCGGGCATTTTTGTCCACAGAAGCGCTGCTCACAGGATGTTCTTTTTTCTTGTTTGTTTGTTTCCTGCTCCATTGTAAACTCCTGAGACTGTTGTGCATGAAAACTCCAGGAGACCAGCAGTTTCTGAAATACTCGGACCACACTGTCTGGAACCAACATTTTTCCCATGGCCAAAGACATTTAGAACACATTTCTTCCCATTCTGTCAAACCTCTTGACCATATCTGCATGTTTTTATCCATGAGTTGCTGCCACATGATTGGCTGATTAGATATTTGTACTAATGCGGTGTACAGGTGTACTTAGTAAATTAACCTCTGACTGTAGATGAGCAGTTAATCTGTGTCCTCATCTACTTAACTTAGGGAGATGAATAAATACCAGTGGTACAATTTTGAAGGCGAGCTTGGGTAATTGAACCTTGTTCTGGTCAATATCCGTCTCTCAAGCTCATTTCTGAGACAGTGACTAAAACACCCTCACCTTTAGCATAATCTTTGACAGAGATAAAAGACTGTATGGGAAAATATTTACTCCGGTGTGGGTGAATTATAATACTATGAGGCAGGAACTTGAAATTGTAAATTGTGAACATATGTCCTCAGAAAATGTACAACAGAGAGGTTGTTTGAGCAGCACTTGCATGACATTCTGGATAGGTTGTCCCATTGAGGCAGAGAAAGAATGGCAGGGTGAAGGTACCATAGTTAACAAGAGAAGTGGAATATTTAGTCAAGAGAAAGAAAGGAGCAAGGATCATACAGGGATCTTGAAAGTTATAAGATAGCCAAGAAGAAATTTAAGAATGGATTTAGGAGAGCTGGAAGGAACCATAAAGCCATGGTGAGCAGGATTAAGGAAAACCAAAAAGCATTCTACATGTACGTGAAGAGTAGAAGGATGACTAGAGAGTAAGACTGATCAGGAATAGTAGAGGAAACCTATGTCTGGAGTCAGAGGAGGTAGGGCAGTCCTTAATAAATGCTTTGCTTCAGTATTCACTAATGAGGTGGACCTTGATAAACGTGAGGTCAGTGTAGAACGGGCAAGTGTGCTAGAACATGTCAAGGTTAAAGAAGAAGATATGCAGGAACTTTTGAAAATCATTAGGATAGGTAAATTTCCTGGGCCAGGCAGGATATACTTCATTATTACAAGAAATGACTGAAGAGATTTCAGTGCCTTTGGCAATGATTTTTATATCATTTTGGGCCAGAGAAGTAGAACCAGAAGATTGGAGGGTGGCAAATGTGATTCCTTTGTTCAGGAAAAGTAATAAGGATAAACCTGGAATTATAGAGCAGTAAATCTTATGTCAGTGATTGACAAACTACCGGAGAGGATTCTTTGAAACAGGATTTACGAGCATTTGGAGAAGCACAGTCTGATTAGAAATAGTCAGTATAGCCTTGTGAGCTGCAGGGCATACTTCACGAGCTTGATTGACTTCCTGAAGGAAGTAACAAAGCAAACTCAGTCAGGTATAGTAGTGGATGTGGTGTATATGGATCTCAGTAAGGTGCCTGACAAGGTTCCCCATGGTAGGTTCATTCAGAAAGCCAAAAATGATCCAAGGAAACTTGGCTATCTGGATACAGATTTGGCTTGCCCACAGAAGGCAGAGGGTGGTACTATTTGGAGTTTATTCTGCCAGGAGGTCCATGACTAAAGATATTTTGCAGGGATATTTATAAATAACTTATGCGAGGAAGTGGAAGGATAAGTTTGAAGATGACATGAAGGTTGGTAATGTTGTGGATTATGTAGAAAGTTGTTGTAGGTTACTATAGTATATTGATAGGTTGCAGAGCTGGGCTGAGAAGATGGAGTTCAATCAGAAAAAGTGTGAAGTGACACACTTTGAAAAGTTCGAGAGGATTTTTAGCAGTGCAGAGGAACAGAGGGATCATGAGGTGCATGTCCAGAGATCACCCATAGTTAATAGGGCAGTTATGAAGGTACATGGTATGTCTGCTTTCATTAGTCAGAGGATTAACTTCAAGAACCACAAGGTAATATTTCAGCTCCATGAAACTCCAGTTGGATCACACGTGGACTATAGTGTTCAGTTCTGGTTGCCTCATTATAGGAAGGATGTGGAACCTTTAAAGAGGGTGCAGAGAAGATTTGCCAAGATGTTATCTTAATTAGAGAGCACATCTTATGAGGAATGATTGATTGAGCTGGGGTTTTTCTCTTTGGAACGGAGTAGGATGAAAGACCAGCCATCTGTTTTTCCCAAGGGTGACAGTGGCTATTACATGAGGCAATCATTTTAAGGTAATTGGAGGAAAATATAGAGGGAATATCAGCCTGAGGTAGTGGTAGAGGCAGATACATTAAGGAAATTTAAGAGACTCTTAGATAGGCATGTGAAAGAAAGAGAAATGAAGGGTTATGTTGGAGGGAAGAATTAGATTGATCTTGAAGTATGTTGAAGGCTCAGGACAGCATCATGGTCCGAAGGATCTGCACTGCTTTATAAGCTATGTAGCAGATAACTCCATCATTATGGGAGCTTCTAAAACCCAAAATACTTGGACACTTCCAGCAGTAGAACAGTGATTCCACTGTGGCTGTAAAAAACACCTGAAAAGAAGCTTGGAAAGTGCCATTCTTTTTTTCACCTTCATCCGATCCTTGGCTTGCTTTGAGTTGGGACTGGTTCCAGCATTGAAAGAATTGGTAACAAAAAGAGTTAAATGCTGAATTAAGGTGATTAGTAAAAGAGCCAGGGGTGATTTGAAGAAGCATCTTTGGTACACCATGTAAATGCCATGCGTGTTGGAAAAGGCAGTGTGAGCAAGCTAAATTGTAATATTAGAAGATATTTGCAAAAGATGATGAGGAATGAAGAGTGGAATTGATTGAGTAGTTTTACCAAAGGGGTTTCCATGTCCTAAAAGGTCTGAATGGCCTCTGCCTGCTCAACCACATTCAATGATCCTACATCAAGCCAAGTTGAAAGAGCTATAGCTGCCCTTCACTGTGATGTTGGCATGTAAGAAATACAACATCAGCTGGAAGAGAAGTAATAAACAGAATAGAGTGACACTCCATTATCAGCAATATTACCACTTTGGTTCACACTCATCTTGAAACCTTCAGCAATAATCTTCAATTTCTTTGCTTATGAAAAAGCCCACTGAATGGTCTTCAAAAGATCTGTAAAAACCTTGCAGTCATGAGGTACTTAATCTCTAACTGCACAATGACAGATTCACCTGTCATGACAGTTATGCTACTCCAAACAGTCTCAGGGTTACAATCCTTTTTCTAAAGTATACAGTTTATTTCAGGTCAAGTTCACAGCAGAATTCATAGAATGTCAATGATGCAGCATTTGCAATTTCTGCTGGCAGTTGGTGATAACTGAACAGATGCTTTTCCCATTACATTGATGTTAGTAACAACTTTCAGTCAATTTGCTGAAATTCTTATCAAAAGGCCGTCAAGTAAAATTGCCTACACTAGATCCTCAAATGTGTTAGCTTTTCCAAAACAGAAATAAAGCACTTTACATACAATTATGGCCTGCCAGAAGTTATACATATGCTGTATAATTCTATTGTATAACGTGAAATATCAGAAATGACAATTATATTTTTGTATACAAATATTCAAATATTCAAAGTTTAAAGTAAATTTATTATCAAAGTACATATTTGTCACTGTATGCTACCCTGAGATTCATTTTCTTGCAGGCACTCACAGTAGAACAAAGAAATACAATAGAACCAATGAAGAATGACTAACAACCAATGTGCAAAATCAGACAAACTGTGCAAATAATTAATAATTATAATAATAAATGAATAAATAATACTGAGAGCACGAATACATGTGTTGTGTTCAGTGATCAGTTCAGTGTTGATGTGAATGAAGTTAACTGTGCTGGTTTAGGAGCCTGATGGTTGAAGGGTAGGAACTGCTCCTGAAACTGTACTGTGAGTCCTAAGGCTTCTGTACCTCCTGACCAATGACAACAGTGAGAAGGGAGCATGGCCTGGATGGTGGAGATCTTTAATGAACTCCTTGTAGATGTGCTCAACAATTGTACTACAAAATGATTTCCATTCAGATAATGACTTTAATGTCATTATAAAAAGTTGAGACCATTTGTGAATCCAAAACTAAATAAAAAGCTATTTTAAAGTGTAAATTTAAAACAGGATTTATAGGAGGGTACCAAGGCAGAGAGACAGGGGAAGGGATTCCTCGCCCTTGGTGCTTTGACAGATGAAAGCATAGTTGACCAAAGAGTTTGGACTCACCTATGAATTCATAAGAATTTTGAGGGATTTTTCTGTAAAAATGACCGGGAGTTTGGTGTTAAGGTTTGCAGAATAGATATAGGAGATCCTCAAGTTCTAGTAAAAGGGGTAAAAAGCCATTGACTGAAAGCTTTAGCTCTGCATCCTCTCACCATAGATGCTGCCTAACCCACTGTGCATTTGCCAGCGCTCTCCAGTTTTTTTTTGGATTTCAAACATCCATGTTATTTCATTCTTGTGCTTAGTGTTTGATCCTAGATTAGCACCCAGCTACGAGCACTGACATCTGCTAAAACTAAGGTGTTATATTTCCAATCCAGGCAGCTGGATTTCAGAGAAGAAATTGCTGGTTTTCAGACAAGTGATTTCCAACTTTAATCAGCAGCTAGATTAAAATTACAATCTGAGAACTTTCAGAAGGAATAAAGTTTAATCAATTGATGGTATTTTAACTGCTCAGCTTCCTATCAAGATGGTAGGCATATAATTGGGAGCTATAATTTTCTCCAGGCCATATTTTATTTTATTAGCACAGTCATTACTATATTCTGCAAGAGAGAATACTGGAAGAAACACTAAAAGTAAATAGTTCAGATTATTTTAAAAAAAAGTCACGTATGAAATCTGCAATAAAAGGGCAGGTCTATCATATATTTAATATTTCAGAAATATTTCAATAATATTGTAAATATATTGTTTGATTAAGCATTCTCTGTTTGCTTAAATAATTAGTTAGGGGTTATATGTAAAGGTTTATGAATGGCATATGTCATTATGACACCACGTCATATGTGCATGCCTTGCTAAAATTAAAAATGAAACTAGACACGATATTCCCAGCCTTACGTTTTTATTTCAATTAGTTTTATGCTTTGGATTTACAAAACATAACGAGCTTCACAGTGTAGTCTGCCTAAAAAAATTCAATTTCATTCGTGTCACAGATGCCAAATTTCAGAGCTACCACCAAGAATGAATTTCCGTTAATTCTTAAGAAAATAGTCTGGATGAGGTTTGTGTTGGAGGTGAATTGCTCACAAGTCATTAAATAAACTCAATTGTGGATAAAATCCACTAAATCTGGAAATATTTCTGAACTATTCTTTCCAATTTTGCCTGTAACAAACAATTAAATTGGATAATACATTATTAAAATGAGATTACATCTAATAACACTCTTAATGAGCAACCTGAAGAGCAAAGGCTGTGAGACATATGGATGCCCTCTTGGAACATTTTAATATCACCATGGCAGCACTTACTTGTGCTACCTTTCAATAAAATGTAGCTTCAGCTTTTCTAAATTTCCACTGTCTGTTACTACTTTGTTCATTCAGAATGTTTTGAATGGTCTCAAGTCAACTTTTGTTTGCAATTTATTAAATAGCTGCATGTACACCATCACAGGCTTGTCTAGTAGAAACAGTGTGCAAATGAATGTTAGCTGGGACATCTAATGAATGCTTCTGCTAAATTTCTTCAGTGACTAACTCATATTTAATTTTTTAAATAAAAACTGGAAATGCTAGAAATATTCAACTTCTACGAGAAGATAAACAGTTAACATTTCAGGCAATTATCCTTCTAAAAATCTAATTTCTTCACCTTATTAACTAGGTAACTGAATAGTTTTATTTGCGTCCATACCATTGACTACAGTGTAGTGAAGGAGGTCTCTTAATGCAGCTGATTAAGAGAATCGTCCGCAGCAGATTCACTTTGTAAAATGTTACAGGAATAGTTTCTTTATCACATCTGTTTAAGAGCTGGTTATGCAGCTATCTTTATTGATGAGAGATTGACAAATTGCTTTTTCTTCAACCTTAATATGCAATAATAATAAAGTTTTAAAATCTAACAGTGGTATTAAGGCTCCCCATCCTTCTTTAAGTATCTGAAGCAAAATGCAGACTATATAAACAGGTTCACTTACTGCCCAGAGTTGTCTTGACAAGTTAATTTGATGTTAAATGTGTTATCAGCCAATCACATCTCAGCAGATCTGAGACTTCCACATGTGTGGTGAAAGGAAGACTGAGATGTGCTGCATCATCAGTGGGGATGGGAGAGGTTCCGGAGGATTGGAGGGTTGCAGATGTTGATCCTTTGTTCAAGGAAGGGAATAGAGGTAGCCCAGGAAATTATAGACCAGTGAGTCTTACTTCAGTGGTTGATAGGTTGATGGAGAAGGTCATGAGAGACAGGATTTATGAACATTCGGAGAGGCATAATATGATCAGAAATAGTCAGCATAGCTTTGTCAAAGGCAGGTCGTGCCTTACGAGCCTGATTGAACTTTTTGAGGATGTGACTAAACACATTGATGAAGGAAGAGTAGTAGATGTAGTGTATGTGGATTTCAGCACGGCATTTCATAAGGTACCCCATGCAAGGCTTATTGAGAAAGTAAGGAGGCATGGGATGCAAGGGGAAATTGTCTTTTGGATCCAGAAATGGCTTGCCTACAGAAGGCAAAGAGTGGTTGTAGACAGGTCATATTCTGCATGGAGGTCAGTGACTAGAGGTGTGCCTCAGGGATCTGTTCTGGCAGGCCTACTCTTCGTGATTTTTGTAAATGACTTGGATGAGGAAGTATAGGGATGGGTTAGAAAATACGCTGATGACACAAATATTGGGGGTATTGTGGATAATGTGGAAGGCCGTCAGAGGTCATAGCAGGACATCGATAGGATGCAAAACTGGGCTGAGAAGTGGCAGATGGAATTCAACCCAGATAAGTGTGAGGTGGTTCATTTTGGTAGGTCAAATATGATGGCAGAATATAGTATTAATGGCAAGACACTTGGCAGCATGGAGGATCAGAGGGATCTTGGAGTCCAAGTCCATAGGACACTCAAAGCTGCTGCGCAGGTTGACTCTGTGGTTAAGAAGGCATATGATGCATTTGCCTTCATCAACCATGGGATTGACTTTAAGAGCTGAGAGGTAATGTTGCAGCTATAGAGGCCCCTGGTCAGGCCCCACGTGAAGTATTGTGCTCAGTTCTGTTTGCCTCACTACAGGAAGGATGTGGAAACCATCAAAAGGGTGCAGAGGAGATTTACAAGGATATTGCCTGGATTGGGGAGCATGCTTTATGAAAATAAGTTGAGTGAACTCAGCCTTTTCCGCTTGGAGTGACAGAGGATAAGAGGTGACCTGATAGGTGTGCACAAGATGATGAGAGGCATTGATTGTGTGGATAGTCAGAGGCTTTTTCCCAGGGCTGAAATACGTAGACGAGAGGGCACAGTTTTAAGGTGCTTGGAAGTAGGTACAGAGGAGATATCAGGCGTAAGTTTTTTTTTACGTAGAGAGTGGTAAGTGCATGGAATGGGCTGCCGCTGATGGTGGGTGGAGGCGGATACGATAAGGTCTTTTAAGAGACTCCTGGATAGGTACATGGAGCTTAGAAAAATAGAGGGCTATGGGTAAAGCCTAGGTAGTTCTAAGGTAGGGACATGTTCGTCACAGCTTTGTGGGCCGAAGGGTCTATCTTGTGCTGTAGGTTTCCTGTGTTCCTGTATCCTACTGTTTGCTGTTACTGCATTCACCAGAGTCCACCATTCAAGTACCCCACATTTCCTCACAGCTTTTTGTCAGGGAGGACACCATGGGAACAATCACGTCAGTAAGAACATAAGAAATAGGAGAAGGAGAAGGCCATCTGGCATTCAATAAGATCTTGGCTGCTCTGGTTCTATCTACCTTTTTCCCATAACCATTAATTCCCCTACTATGCAAAAGCCTTGTCTTAAATATATTCACTGAGGTAGCCTCCACTGCTTCAGAGGGCAGAGAATTCCACAGACTCAATACTCTTTGGGAAAAGCAGTTCCTCCTCATCTCAAACCTAAATCTACTCCCCCTAATCTTGAGGCTATATCCCCTGGTTCTATTCTCACCTGCCAAGGGTGTTACCAAGGGTGTTACCAGCATTCCACTGGGTGTTCACTTCCAAGGGTGTTACCAGCATTCATGCAAAAATACTTTACCTTCTTTATCAGTACCTCGAGAAGCTTCCAGCAAATGTATTGTTAACCTATTCTTTTTTAGGAGACTGGTTCCAGTTACTCCAGTCTGAATTGCTAACGCTGATACTGTACTTTGGACTGCACCTTCTCTGAGGCCCTTGGAGTGCCTAAATCATGGTGCCCAGAATAGATGAGACTAGCCTGAGATTTAACCAATGAAAAACACTTTGCACCACAACTTACTCCCACTGCAGGTGAGGATCTAAAGGTGAAGTTGTCATGTCACACCAAAATCATTCTAAGGTGGGCATATAAATGTAATTGCAACTCCTCAAAGGCCATCTATGTAACAAAGACACAATCACTGAGTGTCATCTCTCATTCCAAGAAAGTATTGAGTTCAATAACAAGTAAGCATGGAATTGAGTTCACATAAGAAATAGGAGCAAGAGTAGGCCATCTGGCCCATCGACCCTGCTCTGCCATTCAATAAGGTCATGGCTGATCTGGCCATGGACCCATCTGCACCTGCCGGTCTTTTCCCCATAACCCTTAATTCCCCTACTATGCAAAAATCTGTCCAACCTTGTCTTAAATATATTTACTGAAGTAGCCTCCGCTGCTTCACTGGGCAGAGAATTCTAAAGATTCACCATTCTCTGGGAAAAGAAGTTCCTCCTTTTCTCCATCCTAAATTACTCCCCCAAGTCTTCAGGCTATGTCCCCTAGTTCTGGTCTCACCCACCAGTGGAAACAACTTTCCTGCCTCTAGCTTATCTATCCCTTTCATAATTCGATATGTTTCTATAAGACCTCGTCTCATTCTTCTGAATTCAAGCAAGTACAGTCCCAGGCAACTCAATCTCTCCTCATAGTCTAATCCCCTCATCTCTGTATAATCCCTAACATTCAGAATCTTATCCATTTTTATTTCCTCTACAAGGATACATTTACTAAAGAGCTCAAACTCTCCGCACAACTGTTTGACTACAATAGGAGAAATTTGTTCTCCTGCCTCAATTTCTTTACTTTCCAGTAGGATTAGGGAATGTTTATTCATTTCCATCAGCATTTGAGTCATACATTTTGCCATTGGCTTTAACCATTTTTGCTTGCAGATTCTTCACTTAATCAATTCATTGAATATTTTAACGTTACCTGCGTAAATCCAGTTGTACTCTGCTGATACTCAGTATAAACATCCTTCATGGTGCCATCACCAGGTTACTTTATTCTAACAAATGTAATGGCTCCACTCCAACCTTGTCTCAGGTTATCTGCTGATCCCCTCATTGTGCCTTTATCATCACAAGAACTTTGTAAGCTTGAAGCAATTAGGTGCCAAGGTCTTCGTTTACACTGACTCCTATTCACCAAATTTCCCTGAGATGCATTGGCTCCCAAAGAGGAAAGGTCTGGACTATAAAATCATTGTTCCTGCCTTAATATCACACGAACAGAAGAAATTGATGCAGAAATGGCCTGCTAGTCTTCTGATCCTTTTCCGTCTTTCAGTAAAACATCTGATCCTAGCAGTACAATCTACTTTCCAATCCTCCACATCCCTTATTGTCAAACTAATCACCTCCCAACCTCCTCCACCCGCTTCCCCATGTTGTGGAAGCAGTTCGGCTAGGTTTTTGAAAAGAATGGGCAAGATTGTTCTTGGTCCAATCATACTCAGCATCCACTTCCCATGGAATTCCCACAGCCTAACTTATCTTATGTAGCCCTGTGGACCCTAGTTTTCTGGAAGCCAAAGAGCAGCTTTCAGTAGGAGTAATCGCAGACACCCTGAAGGTGTCCATAGCCCATACTTAGTACTACCGCGTCCTTCAATTATTTGTTATTTATATTAACGTCTCCAAAAAAGGGGGACTATGTAAGGTATCTAAGTTTGGTTGATGACATGAGAATTAGTGGAAGCATTTGTTGCAGTGAAAATTTTATGATTCTATTGGGATAATGGTAGGTTGAGTAATTAGATAAAAGCTTGACAAATGGAGTTTATTAAGGGAGAGTGCGAGGTTGTGCACTTTGGTAAGAGGAATCAAAAGGCAGACTGTCTTAATGCAACAAGATGCAAATCGGATAACTGCAGAGGGTTCTGGGTATTCTTTTGCATGAATCCCCAAAAAATTGTAAGACCATTGCATCTAATAGTTCATGCAACAAAAACAGGTTGTCCTTTATTGTAAATGAATGGTACTGGTGAGATCACATTCAGTTTTGCCAACCCCACCTTTCTGAAGAGTTTAGCAGTAGTCCAAATGAGAGTCACCTGGGTAATTTCTGGAATGAAATTATTGTGCAGTCAAGAAGGGTTAAACAGCTTGTATCTGGAATTTAGAAGACTGAGGAGTAAGAACTTTGAAGGGGAATAACAGATTTGAGATGTTTTCACTAGTGTGATGGTTGTGAGCAATGGGAGATAGTTGCTTGATAAGTTACCAATCATTTAAAAATAGAGTACATAAAAATATCTCTTCTCAAAGGATGGCAATTCTTTGGAGCTCTACCACAGAGGCTTAGAGAGCCTGGATTATTAAAATTAATTGAAGTGGAAGGAGACATACATTTTGAAACATCTATGGGAACTGGCACAGAAAAGGAGATGTAGCATAGTGTAGATCAGCCATGATCATATTGAATGGTGGGACAGGGTTGAGGGTCTAAAGGACTGCTTCTGCTCAAGATTGTGTTCTAACAATTCCAAGAGATCAGAAACTTTAGAATCAATTGGAAGATATTTAAATAATTTAAGAAGGTTACAAACAAAAAAATAAACTTTTTATAAACACTTTCATGCAAAACAAATTAATGTTTAATTAGGAAAAGGACACATAGCTTTTTAGTGAACTTCAGTGACCCTTTTCAAATAAATGAAGTTGTACTAAATACACTGATTGTTGGTTAATTGAGTGGTTTTATTCCAGGAATGAAAGGGTTTGCGCATGAAGAGCGTTTGATGGCTCTGGGTCTGTACTCACTGGAGTTTAGAAGAATGAGGAGAGATCTCATTGAAACCTATATAATGTTGAAAGGCCTAGATAGAGTGGATGTGGAGAGGATATCGCCTATAGTGGGTGAACCTCCAATTAGAGGACACAGTTTCAGGATGGAGGTATGCCCATTTAGAAGAGAAAGGATTTTCTTTAGCCGTAGGATAGCGAATCTGTGGAATTCATTGCCTCAGACAGCTGTGGAGGCCATGTTTGCATATATTTAAAGTGGAGATTAATACATTGATACATTCTTGATTAGTCAAGACATCGAAGGTTACAGGTAGACACAGAAGAATGGGATTGAGAAGGATAATAAATTCGCCATGATAGAATGGCAGAGCAAACTCAATAGGCCAAATGGTCCAATTCTGCTCCTATGTCTTATAATCTTATGTTCTTTACTCATCCCATTAACTTTTTCATTCTCTCATACATCAATCAAACTAACTACATATTTTTATTTTTAACTCACACATTCCAGGTTTTTCCTTTTCCTCAGAGCTTATCACGTGCCTTTTTAATAAACCGAAGATTGTTGTTATTTTTCATCTAGATTGTTTCATTAATTTTATCAAACTGGGATGTCTTATTCAGGCAAAAGCTATATTTAATGACTTTGGTCATTGTCTTAATTCAGTCTCATGTACATTTGGTTTGTATGTAATTTTTATTACCTTGACCATGCTCTTGAAATGATATTAGTTTGTAATCAAGATTTTCCTCTGTACCCGAATGGCTTCTGTGTATTTAAGATTTTCTCTGTATCCCACTGCTTGTAAAAATTTAAGTTATTTCTCACCCCTACACTTCTACCAGGCAGTGTATTGAAACCACAATAAGTCAATTCTCTCAGACAATTTGGAATTGAGGAAGCTTTAACGTCCTCTTAAGTTCAGGCATTGAAAATTTCCACTTTGCCTAGGACTCTTCTGAGTCCTTAAATCTTTGCAACCATCCTTTCTGACTATTGCTAGATTCTGATGTTTTTGATCTAAGGTTTTCTGAAAGTCAAGAAAGTCATAAAACTTGTCACTTTATGAAGAAGAGAAAATCTGCAGATGCTAGAAATCCAAGCAACACACACAAAATGCTGGAGGAACTCAACAGGTCAGGCAGCATCTGTAAACAGTTGATGTTTCGGGCCGAGACCAGGGTCCAAGACATCGACTGTACTCTTTCCTTAGATGCCTCCTGGCCTGCTGAGTTCCTGCAGTATTTTATGTGTGTTACTTGTCACTTCATGATCATTTTATTAAGTACCAATAGAATAAAGAGAATTGGCAATAGGGAAGTCTAAGAGCAAAGAGGAAAGGAAACTAAAAAGATTTAAAATGGGGAGCCTATGTTCTCTGTCCTTCTTAGACCCCATAGATAGGAGACATTCCATTAAAATATGTAGATAAGAGTTAACCAAACAGATAACCTCTATTCAAGTAACATGACACCAGCTTCTATAATCATTCTAAGAAATGTAAGCTCTAAGGGACACACTGAACAACTACATGTATATAGGAAATTATATAAAATAAAAGCATGCATAAAAGTTAAGCCGCAAAGAAAATATCGGTTATACAATCTGATCTAACAGGACCCAACTTCAAGGACTCTACAACTCATGCTCTGAGTTTTAATTAAATGGCTCATTATTATTTTTATTATTAGTTTTTTTGTATTTGCAGTGTGTCTTCTATCACACATTTGTTGACTGTTAGTCTTTGTGTGGAGTTTTTCATAGATTCTTTTGCATTTCATTGTTCTGCTGTGAATTGCTGCAAAAAGAAGACTTTCAGTTTAGTACAGTATATAGTGCCATATACGTACTTTGCCAATAAATACATTTTGACTTTTCAAGAAGAGAAATGATAATAATCCTGAAAACAATAGACCAGTGAGTTTCTCCTCAATGGTAGGGAAGTTACTGGAAAGGGTTCTCAGAGATTGGATTTGAGCAATTGCCAAACCATGCCTAATTAGAACAGGCAGGATGGCTTTGTACAGCGCTTGATTTGTCTTACCAACTTGCTTGAGTTTTGAAGAGGTGACAAAGGTGATTGAAGGTCAAACTGTTATATTGTTTACATGGATTTTAGTGAGACACTTGGTGAAGTCACTCATGGGAGGTTCATCCAGAAGATTAAAATGCGTGGGATCCACTGTGAATCAGTCATTTGGATTCACAATTAGCTTGCCCATGGAAGACAAGGGTAGCCGTTGATTGGACTTTTATGGACTTTGGATGCCTTTATGGATTGGAAAATAATGGCATCCAAGATGTTCTTAGATAGATACATGAGTGTGTGTGGAATGCAGAAGTGTGCATTTTGTCTAGGCAGATGAGATTATCAACACACATCAAAGTTGCTGGTGAACGCAGCAGGCCAGGCAGCATCTCTAGGAAGAGGTACAGTCGACGTTTCAGGCCGAGACCCTTCGTCAGGACTAACTGAAGGAAGAGTGAGTAAGGGATTTGAAAGTTGGAGGGGGAGGGGGAGATCCAAAATGATAGGAGAAGACAGTAGGGGGAGGGTTGGAGCCAAGAGCTGGACAGGTGATTGGCAAAAGGGATATGAGAGGATCATGGGACAGGAGGTCCAGAAAGAAAGGAAAAGGAGGAGGGGGGAGAAACCCAGAGGATGGGCAAGGGGTATAGTGAGGGGGACAGAGGGAGAAAAAGAAAAAGAATGTGTGTATATAAATAAATAATGGATGGGGTATGAGGAGGAGGTGGGGCATTAGCAAAAGTTTGAGAAGTCAATGTTCATGCCATCAGTTTGGAGGCTTCCCAGACGGAATATAAGGTGTTGTTCCTCCAACCTGGCTGTGGCTTCATCTTTACAGTAGAGGAGGCCCTGGATAGACATATCAGAATGGGAATGGGACGTGGAATTAAAATGTGTGGCCACTGGGAGATCCTGCTTTCTCTGGCGGACACAGCGTAGGTGTTCCAGCATCTGCAGATTTCCTCATGTTTGCGCTTCTTAGATGAGATGAGCATTTGATTACTAATTTACTTAGTTCAGCACAACACTGTGGGCCGAAGAGCTTGTTCCTGTCACGGTACTGTTCTGTGTAAAAGCGAGTGACAAAAGGGCTTTTGTTTTGCACTTTGCAAAGTCAGATTCTGCCCCCTAGAGTTTTTCTAGTGATTTCAAATGTTTCTGCCTTTTGGTTCAACTGTGAAACCTCGGAGCTTATTTGTCTGTGAGGGGCTAAACAGTAGCAGTTTCTCACCCAATTACTGCTACAATATCATCACTGTCATTCCTCCCACTAAAGAAAACATCCAACATTCTAGATGCAGACACTACCTACGCTGTGTTGTCTCATATAATACAAATAATCACAGTCCTTGCTTAAAGGTTATTCTGCTTACACTGACATTCCCTCATGTTCATTATGTATTCCATCTTTCTTTCAAAAGCCCAATTCCCAGTTATGTGCCGACAGGCTGCATTAACTTTTTTCTGAAAGCTGCGTTTTTCATCCTAACATTATCAGATCAGATTTTTTCTTCTTTCAACAACTTACCTTCTAGATATGTATGTACAAACTTTATTTTTTCATCCAGAAATCTCATTCGCTAGTTTCTGCTGACTGGCAGATCTGATTTTTCACTTTCAGAAAGCTTATTTGTAGCTATTGACTGGCATTACACACTCACACTTCACATTTTCTCTTGATAGACTTCAACCCCCAGTTACTTGCTGATTGATAGATAAGTTTCCTCTGAACTTTCTTCATCATGACAAACATACATCTATTCACCACCAGCCAGAACAAAGTTCACTGTGCCAGCTATGGTGTAGGTAAAAAATATTATTAAACTTCATGTTTATAACCTTTCAGTGTTGAGAAACAACAGGAAAATCTTATACAGATTATTTTTCTAGTCTTATATTGCAACCAAGACAATAGCATTCTGGTTTGTCCAGAGAATTTTAAGCCGTCAGACTTAAAATTTACCATAAAATGTAATAAAATTTCTATTTTAAACTCATTTTAACAAATCTTTTAATATTGAGTAACACCAATAATCAGAAAATCACAAACAATTATCAGTGATGTTGTCACTGGTTATAATATTCACAAGTTCTACACCATTTCCGTTGTTCATCTGGTTTTGAAGTATAATGAATAATAATTGAGGAAAAATGCAAAACATTTCCATACAAGGGAAGTGAAATTCTGATTAGTGAATTAATTCTCATGCTTTCACACTTTTCCTAAAAGTTTAACACTAATGTTGTAGTCATCTTGGAATTCTAGACCAGAACCCAATTATACCTGGTAAGACACACAAAATGCTGGAAAAACTCAGCAAGTTAGGCAACACCTATGGAGGGGAATAAGTAATTAACATTTGGGGCTGGGATTCTGGTCTTGGCACAAAACATCTACTGTTTATTCCCCTCCCTAGATGATGCGTAACTTGCTGAGTTCTTCCAGCATTTTGTGTGTGTTGCTCAAGATTTCCAGCATCTGCAGAACCTTTTTTTGTTTATGCCTGTTAATACTGTTGCAGCTGGAGTACTGAACCTGTCATCTCCCTCTGTACCTGAACTTTATATTGAATAAATTGCATGGCCCAATCTTTGAGATTCTTTGATATATTGTTGATGGAATCACAACTCAGAACATGGACTAATACAGGATCATAAACCCCTTTGATATAAATTGGTAGGAAGAGGTGCAGTCGACGTTTCAGGCCGAGACCCTTCGTCAGGCCTGAAACGTCGACTGCACCTCTTCCTACAGATGCTGTTTGGCCTGCTGCGTTCACCAGCAACTTTGATGTGTGTTGCTTGAATTTCTAGCATCTGCAGAATTCCTGTTGTTTGATATAAATTGGATTTGGCCTGTGGATTGAAGGCAAAGTAGAACTGAGCTACATTTTAAAGTTATTTTCCTCTAGCTTAATCCTTTAACTTACATGTACTTTACTGTGGGTGCTTAGTTGATACATTAATTTTAAATTGTTTTGAATCATTTTGTAATGTAAATTATTTTTCTCATTTATTTTTGTTCTGAATACAGGTCCACAATCCCTTATCCGAAATCCTTGGGGCTAGTTGCATTTCGGAATTCAGACCACCCCCCCCCCCCCACCGCATACCAAAAAACACGTATGCTCAAGTCCCTTATTTAACCTGGCTCAGTGTGGTGGACCTTTGGACTCGGCAGTGCACCAAACCTGCGCACATCCTCCCATATACTTTAAATCATCTCTAGATTCCTTATAATACCTAATACAATGTAAATGCTATGTAGATAGTTGTTACACTGTATTGTTTAGGGAATCATGACAAGAAAAAAATTATTTCCAACAAAAACGTTCAATAAAACATTAAAATATACAGCTTCAAACGAACCAAATCAAACATATGGTAAATGACTTATTGGAATAAATGTAGAATGTCACTGTCACTATAAAACTTCACTAACTTGTCTTTCTGTTTATTTAAATCATATACAGCGGTAGTTTCGACACGATTTTCTTCAGTAAGACGCCGCACAGACACACCACGATCAAGCTTCTGCAATAACTCCACTTTCTGCATTATTGATAATGATAGATGCTTCCTTCTCTTTTTCTCATTGTTACCCATAGGGGTATCTGCAGTTCCTTTTGACATTTTCACAGTGAAATTAAACACAAAGTCAACAGTGAACACAAAATATCAGCGAACAGCAAATACACGTGTAACCAGTACGAGCGCTGAGCCACAACTGACGTCTGGCGGTCTGTGCTAGTGCTGCCACGTCACACCTGAGTGACGTCAGCTGTTGGAGAAAAAACTTTGCTTTTCGGAGCTTTTTGGATTTCAGAATTTCGGATAAAGGAATGTGCACCTGTATCAGGAACATCTAACCTTCAGAATCCATAGTTTTAAATTTGGCAGAACCGGGTGAATTGAGTCTCCACCGCATCTGCTCTTAGGATGAGGCTTTTCATTCCAGGACGAGGGAAATATCTTCCTTTTTTAAAGAAAGGGGCTTCACTTCCTCCACCATCAACTCTGCTCTCAAATGCATCTCCCCCATTTCACGCACATCTGCTCTCACTCCATCCTCCCATCACCCCACTAGGAATAGGGTTCCCCTGGTCCTCACCTACCACCCCACCAGCCTCCGGGTCCAACATATAATTCTCCGTAACTTCTGCCACCTCCAACGGGATCCCACCAATAAGCACATCTTTCCCTTCTCCCCTTTCTCTGCTTTCTGCATGGATCGCTCCCTACGCGACTCCCTTGTCCATTCATCCCCCCCATCCCTCCCCACCGATCTCCCTCCTGGCACTTATCCTTGTAAGCAGAACAAGTGCTACACATGCCCTTACACTTCCTCCCTTACCACCATTCAGGGCCCCAGACAGTCCTTCCAGGTGAGGGGACACTTCACCTGTGAGTCGGCTGGGGCAGTATACTGCGTCCGGTGCCCCCGATGTGGCCTTCTATAAATTGGTGAGACACAACGCAGACTGGGAGATTATTTCACTAAACACCTACGCTCTGTCCGCCAGAGAAAGCAGGATCTCCCAGTGGCCACACATTTTAATTCCACGTCACATTCCCATTCTGATATGTCTATCCACACTCAGGTTGGAGGAACAACACCTTATATTCCGTCTGGGTAGCCTCCAACCTGATAGCATGAACATCGACTTCGCAAACTTCCGCTAATGCCCCACCTCCCCCCTCGTACCCCATCCATTATTTATTTATATACACACACATTCTTTTTCCCTCTCTTCTTTTTCTCCCTCTGTCCCCCTCACTCTACCCCTTGCCCATCCTCTGGGTTTCCCCTCCTCCCCCTTTTCATTCTCCCTAGGCCTCCTGTCCCATGATCCTCTCATATCCCTTTTGCCAATCACCTGTCAAGCTCTTGGCTCCATCCCTCCCCCCTCCTGTCTTCTCCTATCAGTTTGGATCTCCCCCTCCCCCTCCCACTTTCAAATCCCTTACTAGCTCTTCCTTCAGTTAGTCCTGACGAAGGCTCTCGGCCCGAAACGTCGACTGTACCTCTTCCTAGGGATGCTGCCTGGACTGCTGCATTCACCAGCAACTTTGATGTGTGTTGCTTGAATTGGGGGTAAAGTTATGCCAACTGTCTCGGCTGTCAATAATTCTGTGTTTCTTCAGTGCTTCACCAAGAACTCTAAAATGGATCACCTTCTTCTGTCTCCCGGTCAGGCAAGTTTAAACAAATTCATTTTTAAATCAAAGCAAGGTGAACTAAGGCAAAATAAGCAATTCAACAACTTGGAAGTAATTTATGTAATTCCTGTTAAACTTTTGATCTGCATTTGTTGAACTGGAAAGAACTTCATCTTGCATTTGCAATCATTGCCATTTGCAAACTCCTCAGGAAACGTAACTTGCTTCCCTGGTGCAAACCTGCCTCAGATAGATAACTGTATCGCTACATTGCAATACCACCTACTCATTCTCTATTGTTTGGGACAGGGACATATCTTAAGTAGGACGGATTTAGTGATAACACCAGTGTCAGTCAGTGCTCTGTAAGCAATGAGCAATGAACCTAGTTTGCCCTTGGTTCTTGCACATTACCGACTTGTTGCGACGAGGGCTGATTTAATCCTTGGGGTATTTGTGAGGCTGATAAAGTGTCAGGATTGAAAGACATAGGTGAAAAATATTGAACCTTCTGCACAAGAGGCTGCTGGCCCTGTAACCTTGCATGCATTATCATGCAAAAGCTGTTACCCTGTGATTGAAGTGATGGGATGTTTCAAGAAAAGGCCACATTACTGTTGGTTCGAATAATGGATGACTCTGAGATATAATGTAAGGAATAAAGCATAATCAAAATACTTGGGAGGCTGAAAACAGATGCAGGGTTACAATGAAGGCCTGCTTGTTTTTCATATTTCAGTAGAACCTTAACCATAGTGTGCAGCTATATAACCAGAGTGTCTACTTGGCAAACTTTATGTATGACCAGCAGGCTCTTGAAAAAGGGGGGGGGGGGGTCACTTTGGCTGCAGCCACTGGTGGCAGTTTCTGGCTCATTCCAACATCAAAAGATACACGGGAGGATCTACAATTTGCCCACACTCTACTAGAGGCCTTAATGGAAGATGCATGGTGCACCCACAAAACTATATCACACACACTGCACATAAATAGAAAGGAAGGACATTAGCCGGGAAGATGTGGAATCGATAAGGGTAGAGCTGCATAACACTAAGGGGCAGAAAACGCTGGTGGGAGTTGTGTACAGGCCACCTAACAGTAGTAGTGAAGTTGAGGATGGTATTAAACAGGAAATTAGAAATGTGTGCAATAAAGGAACAGCAGTTATAATGGGTGACTTCAATCTACATGTAGATTGGGTGAACCAAATTGGTAAAGTTGCTGAGGAAGAGGATTTCTTGGAATGTATGCGGGATGGTTTTTTGAACCAACATGTCGAGGAACCAACTAGAGAGCAGGCTATTCTAGACTGGGTTTTGAGCAATGAGGAAGGGTTAATTAACAATCTTGTCATGAGAGGCCCCTTGGGTAAGAGTGACCATAATATGGTGGAATTCTTCATTAAGATGGAGAGTGACATAGTTAATTCAGAAACAAAAGTTCTGAACTTAAAGAGGGGTAACTTTGAAGGTATGAGATGTGAATTAGCTAAGATAGACTGGCAAATGACACTTAAAGGATTGACGGTGGATATGCAATGGCAAGCATTTAAAGGTTGCATGGATGAACTACAATTGTTCATCCCAGTTTGGCAAAAGAATAAATCAAGGAAGGTAGTGCACCCGTGGCTGACAAGAGAAATTAGGGATAGTATCAATTCCAAAGAAGAAGCATACAAATTAGCCAGAAAAAGTGGCTCACCTGAGGACTGGGAGAAATTTAGAGTTCAGCAGAGGAGGACAAAGGGCTTAATTAGGAAGGGGAAAAAAGATTATGAGAAAAACTGGCAGGGAACATAAAAACTGACTGTAAAAGCTTTTATAGATATGTAAAAAGGAAAAGACTGGTAAAGACAAATGTAGGTCCCCTACAGACAGAAACAGGTGAATTGATTATGGGGAGCAAGGACATGGCAGACCAATTGAATAATTACTTTGGTTCTGTCTTTACTAAGGAGGACATAAATAATCTTCCAGAAATAGTAGGGGACAGAGGGTCCAGTGAGATGGAGGAACTGAGCGAAATACATGTTAGTAGGGAAGTGGTGTTAGGTAAATTGAAGGGATTAAAGGCAGATAAATCCCCAGGGCCAGATGGTCTGCATCCCAGAGTGCTTAAGGAAGTAGCCCAAGAAATAGTGAATGCATTAATGATAATTTTTCAAAACTCGTTAGATTCTGGACTAGTTCCTGAGGATTGGAGGGTGGCTAACGTAACCCCACTTTTTAAAAAAGGAGGGAGAGAGAAACCAGAGAATTATAGACTGGTTAGCCTAACGTCGCTGGTGGGGAAACTGCTGGAGTCAGTTATCAAAGATGTAATAACAGCACATTTGGAAAGCGGTGAAATCATCGGACAAAGTCAGCATGGATTTGTGAAAGGAAAATCATGTCTGACGAATCTCAGAATTTTTTGAGGATGTAACTAGTAGAGTGGATAGGGGAGGACCAGTGGATGTGGTATATTTGGATTTTCAAAAGGCTTTTGACAAGGTCCCACACAGGAGATTAGTGTGCAAACTTAAAGCACACGGTATTGGGGGTAAGGTATTGATGTGGATAGAGAATTGATTAGCAGACATGAAGCAAAGAGTGGGAATAAACGGGACGTTTTCAGAATGGCAGGCAGTGACTATTGGGGTACAGCAAGGCTCAGTGTTGGGACCCCAGTTGTTTACAATATATATTAATGACTTGGATGAGGGAATTAAATGCAGCATCTCCAAGTTTGCGGATGACACGAAGCTGGGCGGCAGTGTTATCTGTGAGGAGGATGCTAAGAGGATGCAGGGTGACTTGGATAGGTTGGGTGAGTGGGAAAATTCATGGCAGATGCAATTTAATGTGGATAAATGTGAAGTTATTCACTTTGGTGGCAAAAACAGGAAAACAGATTATTATCTGAATGGTGGCCGATTAGGAAAAGGGGAGGTGCAATGAGACCTGGGTGTCATTATACACCAGTCATTGAAAGTGAGCATGCAGGTACAGCAGGCGGTGAAAAAGGTGAATGGTATGCTGGCATTTATAGCAAGAGGATTCGAGTACAGGAGCAGGGAGGTACTACTGCAGTTGTACAAGGCCTTGGTGAGACCACACCTGAAGTATTGTGTGCAGTTTTGGTCCCCTAATCTGAGGAAAGACATCCTTGCCATAGAGGGAGTACAAAGAAGGTTCACCAGATTGATTCCTGGGATGGCAGGACTTTCATATGAAGAAAGACTGGATGAACTAGGACTCCTAGAAGTTGTACTTGTTGGAATTTAGAAGATTGAGGGGGGATCTGATTGAAACATATAAAATCCTAAAGAGGTTTGACAGGCTAGATGCAGGAAGATTGTTCCCGATGTTGGGGAAGTCCAGAACAAGGGGTCACGGTTTGAGGATAAAGGCGAAGCATTTTAGGACTGAGATTAGGAAAAACTTCTTCACACAGAGAGTGGTGAATCTGTGGAATTCTCTGCCACAGGAAACAGTTGAGGCCAGTTCATTGGCTATATTTAAGAGGGAGTTAGATATGGCCCTTGTGGCTAAAGGGATCGGGGGTATGGAGAGAGGGCAGGTACAGGGTTTGAATTGGATGATCAGCCATGATCATACTGAATGGCGGTGCAGGCTCAAAGGGCCGAATGGCCTACTCCTGCACCTATTTTCTATGTTTCTATGTTTTCTGTGTTTCTAAAACAAACTATTACCACAAGTAAATTAATAAAATATAATATAATTAAAATTGCATGTAGTGCACAGCACAGGTAAACAGTGAACAGTAAACAATAAATACTAAACTGTAAACAGCTTGATGTCCTAGTGATGTGACTTCAGTGGTGATAGGGTATTCATTAGTCTCACAGCCTGAGTGAAGAAGCTGTTATCCAGTCTGGCAATCCTAGTCCAAATACTCCTGTATTTCTTTTTTGATGGTAGTGGGTCAAAGAGATTGTGGAATGGGAGGTAG
The DNA here is from genome assembly GCF_030028105.1 of Mobula birostris. Lineage (NCBI taxonomy): Eukaryota > Metazoa > Chordata > Chondrichthyes > Myliobatiformes > Myliobatidae > Mobula > Mobula birostris. Next base: position 192,071,468 of record NC_092370.1, on the reverse strand, counting down.
AGATCCTCAATGATGCTTCAGGCTCTTTGTCTGCAACGTTCCTGGTAAATGTCACAATTAGTGGGAGAGGGAGATCTTCTTGGTTTGCTTTGCCTATCCTTTGTAGGGTTTGCAGTCTGATGCTTTACAGTTTCTGTACCACACAATGATGCAGCCAGGCAGGACACTCTTAATGGTGCTCCTGAAGAAAGTTGTTAGAATGGGGGAGGGAGCCTTGCACACCTCAGTCTCCTCTGAAAGTACAGGCACTGCTGTGCCTTCTTGACATGTGAGGAAGTGTTATGGGTCCAGGTAAGATCACCCATTATGTGCACACCAAGGGACTCTGTGCTCTTCACTCTCTCCATGGCAGATCCTTTGAGGTGCAGTGGAGAGTAGTTGACCTGCAACTTCCTGAAGCTCACAATCACCTCTTCTGCCTTGTCCACGTTGAGACTCAGTTTGTTTTATCTCACACCATTTGACAAACTTCTCTACCTGTTCCCTGTATGCTGACTCAGCTTTGCTGCTGATGAGGCCAGCCATTGCCGTATCATCAGTGAACTTGATGATGCAGTTTGAGCAGAATCTGGCAGTGCAGTTGTGAGTCTGCTTGAGTTTGCTCCCTGTGCTGAGATAATAACCTTTTCCTCCTCCTCCAGAAACTTGTTCTGTTTTGCATGGCTCACACTCTTCCAATAACATTTTCTACGGAGAATGCACCAATGATTGGCCACAAAAAAAAAGACATCTTGTAAACGGAGGATAAAAACAAATCAGAAACTGTTGAAACTCTCCTTATGTATTTTGAAGAATTCTAAAGTGTACTGAGCATGTGTCCAATCAATAAATCTAGTGATCTCTCACCATTTGGAAGCTACTGAGGTTCCTCCGAGTGGAAAGCCTGGAATCTGGATTTTCATTCCTCTGGCCCTGCACCAACTATCAGGTGTCAATGTACATTAATTCCTTCTTTACCCCTGCTGAATGGTCACAGAGCTGTGTAAGTTAAGAGAAACATCAGTTGGGAGTGATGTTGATTCAATATTGTACTCCGCCGATATAATTTGCCTGTTCTGCACAGTTCTAGTGAAAATTTGCTGTGTACGTAGTGAAAGTGTCACCTATTTGGTATCAGGTATGACTGTCGCCACAATTATGCACACCTGGACTCTCCCCCATTCTAAAACCAAAACACAGTACACACAGGTATGCCTTTCGTAGAACAAAATCTTGACCTAACTATGCAAGTCAACTTGCACAGTACTAAAGTGCCTGTGTCAATGTAGCCTTTTGCCACATCCTCTTCCTTTATTCAGTGTTAGCTCTCCATTCCAATTCTACATGTGTGCATTACTGTTGTACAAAGTAAATGTGTGTTAGTCCTTCAGATTTAGAACTGCACGTAATATATAGCATCTTTATTTACTCCAGACAGCCAATGCACAATTACTAGACAAAGTTTTAATTATTTTGCCAATATAAAGACATTTGAAAGTATGTTTACTTATTACGTCTTCCAAATCAAATATCAAAGTAACCAGTTTTGTCCAAGTACAGATGCAGCACCATTAAAAATACTTTCAAATGCTGTTTAACTGCACTGATAAAATAAATTTGCCTTGAAATAAACCATTATAGATGTTAGTTCATTAGTTTTGTAAATGAATGCCAATATATTGTTTTTAACAACATAAACTCAGATTAATTTACAATAGGGAAAAAAAAGTTGGGCCCAAACAGCCAGTGAGAAAGCACCTTTTGATAAGATGCATGATTAATATTACCAGAATGGAAACCATTGACCTAAAAATATTGACCCTGCATAGAATAACAACACACCAGTTGGTTCCAAAATATCACCAAACCTACGAATGGTATCAGTAAGTGCTGCTTGACTTGAGTTCATTTGTAAGTAACTTTGTTGCTGTAGTTATGGAAGACAAATTTTTTGAATTTGCATATATTAGCTTGTTGTTAAGTGTTGCCACCATGATGGTATCTCCTCTTCCCATTTTAAAAAGAGTGCAGCAGAGGTACAGTCATCCCCAAAATGGTAATATTCTTCCTTGGGTAGATTATGTCACAAAGGCTTTGTTTGCTTGACCACTGTCTGTATTGTTTGGAAAATACTGAATGCTTCTTAAAACTAAGTTCTCTTCATTGAGCAGCGTCCACTGAGTTTACACATTGGCTTATTATAGTCATATTTACCAAGGTACTTGAAAAAATACATGTGCACAATCCAATGAGATAAAACCATGCAAGTATAACATGGATTCTACATGCTATGCAGTCTCATAACATCTTTAGACTTCTACTGTGCTCACAGCATTCAGCATACTGCCTCAAACCTGTGAGAGAGCTCATCGAAATGCTTGCACTGTTGCATTACAGGATGACGGGGTGGAGCATTCATTCTCTTCAATTCAAGCAATGCTTGCCAGGGGCTGATTGACAGATTGCTGAGAAATGAATGGTGGCAGCGAGGTAGTGCTACATTGAATTGCCATGGGAAAAGTGGAGATACAGTAGAATAAGTATCTCTAGGAAGAGGTACAGTCGATGAAGGGTCTCGGCCTGAAACGTCGACTGTACCTCTTCCTAGAGATGCTGCCTGGCCTGCTGCGTTCACCAGCAACTTTGATGTGTGTTGCTTGAATTTCCAGCATCTGCAGAATTCCTGTTGTATACAGTAGAATAATATGGCATTGAGGTACAGATTCTGACCTAGGCAACTTGTGCAGTGCTTCCATAACAATTGGTTAGTTCCCAGTGATATGAATGTCATAGTTGATTTTGGAGCCTATATGTTCTTTGCAACAAGGACATACTTGCTATCACATTGGAAATGACTCAAATCCAAATTTATGGTTTGGTCAGCCATATGTATGGTTACTCATTACTTTAACATTTGTACCAGTCACAAACATAATAATTGAATGCTAGTTAAAGTAAGATTTTTCTGATGTATATTTAGCTTTCAGATAAATTGCTAAAGATTTAAAATATAATGAGTTCTGGCAGTTTATTCCTGTGCCCAAAGGCACCAATGTTTCACTCTATAGAATATATTGTGTCCGTAATTTAGTTGTTTTACCTTGAGGGAAAATTGATTTAAACTAATTTATTAAGGGAAAAATGGAAATGTTATTTTAGGAAGGGGAGAGAATCTTGTAACATTGAACCAAACTTTTATAAAGTCCAATTAATATTTCATATATTTGTAACCAATTAGCTGCTTAAATTGTCTTGATATCCTGATGTATTTGATATTTCAGATCAAAACATGTTTTACAAAGCAAGAAAATATATTACAAATCAAAACCAGTAATGTCATTCACATGAAGTCAAAATACTTCTTGAAGTTTTACTCTTTGAAATATATCTTTGTATTTAATGTATGCTGATAAGCTACACATGAACTTCAGAACTGGACACTGCCTCCTCCCTCTCCAAGACCAGGTCACAGTCAGTGATCCACTTAACAGAGAAGATCATTGGCTGTCAGCTACTGACACTGAAAGGTATGTACATAGCCAGAGCAAAGAAAAGAGCTGGAAAATTACTGCTGACTCCACCCACCCTAGCAGTCACCTATTCACCAAATTGTGATCAGGGAGACCCTTCATGTCCATCACTATCAGGACTACACGTCATCTCCGAAGCTTCTTTCCTGTAGCTATCCAGCTTCTCAACAAAACCAACTCAGTGTAATACCTTAACTGTCCCTGCACAACATCCATTAAAATGTCTCAATGGTCTTCCCTGCTTTCCTTGTTCTGTTGATAATTATTGAGTCTGTTCATGCAGTATGTTTACACTTATTTATTTTAAAGCCAATTATTGATATTTGTACATGCCACTGTTCTGCTAATTGTTAGTTGCTCATGGCTTTTTGCACTATTAACTTGTATGTTTTTGGTTGCTATTGTGTTATCTGTTATGGTATTGTCCTGTGGTTAATGCTTGGCACTGAACCACAATCAATTCTGGCATGTTTCACAAACTGACGATGAAGTGATTCTGGTACTTTGTAAGTATTACCTACTTTAACATTATAATCATGTATTTAAACTTAGCATCATTCTTTTCGACTTTAGTAATTAAAAGTAAACTTATTTTCTGACAAAAAAATCTTGACAAAAACTGGATTGCTAATATCCATTTCCAGGCGCTAAAGAAGTTTTTAGAGTTCTGAAATATGTGTGCATATTTGAAGGACAAAGCAATACAAAGGGCATACGGGTAACTCTTTAATGTGGATACATCTGCTCGCAGCTTGAAAGCAAATTGATTTTAATGGCCCAGATGTTCCTGTGGGATGCTGTGCAGCACCCAACAGTTCCCTCTGGAACTATCCAGATGCCCGGATTTCCAGTGCAAACACAAAACAACTGACAATTCTGATGTCTTCCCATCACCCATTCCCAGATTCTTCTTCAATAACTGGGTCCACCTGCAAAGCATAAACCTAATTAGTTTCCTGCTTACTCTGGAAAATCTGCCCACTGACTTGCACTAGGTTAAACCTGGCCCTAGTTTAGCACCTATATTTATTTTCATGGGTGAGCAATGATTCCAAGGAAGAGTTCATCTCACATAATTTATTTTTGAACTGATTTAATCAATTTAAAATGTATTTTATTGTTTATATCTGCTTTATTATTAATTTAGATGTTGTAATTCTACAAACGTTAGTAGTTTTTAAACACATTTCTTAAATTGATTTTTAATTGCTTTTCACCATTTTGAAAAAAACCTTCAACTCTTTTGACAATCTTGATGAGCAGTCAGCCCAAAGGCTTGGCTCTACCACCTGTCAATGCATTCAATTTGTTATTACAGGTCTGTGGGATTATGCTGAAAGTGATCTGTGATTACATCAGACGTAATTCTGTTCAGGGAGCTCCAGCCCGGAGATGCACACAGTACAGACTAAATGCTAATGCAGCCAACTTAATAATAATAGATAATAGACAATAGGTGCAGGAGTAGGTCATTCAGCCTTTCGAGCCAGCACCACCATTCACTGTGATCATGGCTGATCATCCACAATCAGTACCCTTTTCCTGCCTTCTCCCCGTATCCCTTCACTCCGCTATCTTTAAGAGTTCTATCTAACTCTTTCTTGAAAGAATCCAGAGAATTGGCCTCCACTGCCTTCTGAGGCAGAGTATTCCACAGAACCACAACTTGTAACTGAACTGACAGATTTTGCTTCATGGGTCCTGTTAATGTATTTAATATTTCAGTAATATCTGAGTAATCTTGGAAATTTGATGTTGATTAAACATTCTTATTTGTTTCAATAATTAATTATGGGTTATATATAAAAATACATTAATTGCATACATCATCACGCTACCATATGATATGTACGCATCTTGCTTAAAGTAAACTCAAAGTTAAAGCTGCATTCCCAGTCTCTTGTGTTCTCCTTGGATTTAGTTTAATGTTTTGTAGTTACAAAACATAACAGATCTGATCATGTGCAATTGCCATTGATTTACAGATTTCTCTCAAAACTAACACATGTCCCTGAAGGACATCCTGGTCCTGAGCATTGACAGGGGTCTTAACCCAATCTGTGTCCTCTGAGAAGGGGACCTCCACAAAAGCTATGAAGAATCTAAGGGAAAGATACCCCCGGGGTGCCCGAGAGGTGGGGAGGAAGAGCACCCCAGTCGGATGGACACAACGACATCAGACCTAGGCAATGAACAAACCACGATGAGGAAGCAGTGTGCATGTCGTAAAATCTGCAAGAACGATCGCGGCTTGAAGATCCACCAAGCGAGGATGAAGTGTTTGGCGGGAGCAGGAGCAGCACAACACGCAGGTGTCCAACCTGGTGAGATGAAGGAGGGGCCAGGCCCAGAGTCACCCCATAGTGCCCGGAACCTCCAAGTGTTACAAGCTAACCCCTCTAACATGAAGTCTAACAGGAGGCGGATCAGATGGCCTGCAGCTAACATGACTTCACTGCGGAAGCAGTTTGATGAAGATGTTAACCAAATTCTGGAGGCAACAGCGAAGGGAGGGGTTGATAGGAAGCTGCAAGCCATGACAACAATTATTGTCAGCATCGCAGCCGAACAGTTCGGAGGAGAGGAGAAGGAAGGCTCTAAAGCATCTTACTCGAAGAACCAAAGAGCATTGAGGATCCACAACATCAGGCAGGAGATGAAAGCGCTGAAGTCCCAATACAAGGAGGCAGGAGAAGAGGAGCGCATTGGCTTGGCCCCGCTGATGTGCATACTACGAAAGAAGATCAGGGTCCTCCGCCGGGCAGAGTGGCATTGGAGGAGGCATCGTGAAAGGGCCCGAAAACGTGCTGCCTTTATCACCAACCCCTTCAAGTTCACCAAGGAGTTGCTGGGGGAGAAGCGCAGTGGGAAACTGGCCTGTTCGCAGGAAGACATAGACCAACATCTGAAGAAGATATATAATGATCCTGAAAGAGAGCAGGAGTTGGGAGAGTGCAACATCCTAATAGACCCACTTGAACCGGATGTGTAGTTCAACATGTCAGAGCTGCAACTGAAGGAAGTCAGAGAGGTCATCCGCAAAGCAAGGGCAAGCTCAGCTCCAAGACCAAGCAACACCTCGTACAAAGTGTACAAAAACTGCCCCAAACTTCTGCTGCATCTGTGGAAGATCCTGAGAATCTTCTGGAGAAGGGAGAAGATCCCAGAACAGTGGAGAGTGGCTGAAAGGGTGTGGGTCCCGAAGGAGGAAAATACCACCCAGATAGATCAGTTTTGCATCATCTCCCTGCTATGTGTCGAGGCGAAGATCTTCTTCAGTGCCGTTTTCTAACAGGCTGTGCACCTACCTAGCAAAGAACACCTATATTGATGCATCAGCCCAGAAGGGTGGCATTTCAGGGATGTCAGGCTGTCTGGAGCATACCAGTGTAGTGACAGCTCATCAGGGAGGCCAGAGAGAACAAGGGCAACCTGTCAGTTTTGTGGCTCGACCTGGCAAATGCATATGGCTCCATTCTGCACAAGCTGGTGCAGCTCACACTGACCAAATATCACATCCCCAGCAGAATCAGAGACCTTATCGCTGATTATTACAGCAACTTCACGATGAGGGTCTCTTCAGGAGCAATTACATCAACCTGGCACAATGTGGAGATCGGCATCATCACAGGGTGCACCATCTCAGTGACACTGTTCTCCCTAGCCATGAACATGCTCACTAAGTCTGCTGAACCAGAGTGCAGAGGGCCCAGAATGAATTCAGCTCAACGGCAACCACCTATCAGGGCATTCATGGATGACCTCACAGTCACCACAGAATCAGTCCCAGGCTGCCGGAGGATTCTGCAAGGGCTCGAAAAGCTGGTGGAGTGGGCCCGGATGCGTTTCAAACTCACCAAATCAAGATCGATGATGCTGAGGAAAGGGAAGGTGGAGAACAAGTTCCGGTTCAGCATCGCAGGCACGGCCGTCCCAACCATCACAGAAAAGCCAGTCAAGAGCTTAGGCAAAGCTTTTGACAGCTCTTTAAGGGACACAACATCCATTCAGGCAACCTCCACCGAGTTGGATGGCTGGCTGAAATCTGTGGACAAGTCTGGCCTACCTGGGAAGTTTAAAGCCTGGGTGTATCAGCATAGCATTCTTCCCAGAATACTGTGGCCCCTCCTTGTCCATGCAGTTCCAATCTCGACAGTCAAAACCTTAGAGAGGAGGGTTAGCAATCACCTCAGGAGATGGCTGGGGCTGCCAAAGAGCCTGAGCAGCATCGCACTTTATGAACACCACAACAAACTGCAACTGCCCTTCAATTCCTTGGGGGCGGAATTCAAGGTAACAAGAGCCAGGGAAGTGATACAGTCTAGGGACTCAAGTGACCTGAAGGTGGCTAGAGCAGGGATCCAAGTTAGGACTGGCAGGAAGTGGAGGGCAGAGGAAGCTGTTCAGGAGGCAGAGGCAAGGCTGTGTCACAGGAGGCTGGTGGGAGTGGTCACACAAGGCAAAGCTGGGCTAGGATCCTTTCCAACTCCCCAAATGGACACTAGAGGGAAGGAAAGGTGTCGTCTAGTTCAGGAGGAGGAGAGAGCAGTAGAGGAGGAGACGAGATCCTGCAAGGCGTGGGAATGAAGCAACAGGGAGCTTGGACAAGATGGGAGAATGCAGCTGAGAGGAAAGTAACCTGGGCTGAACTTTGGAAAGCCAAACCACGCCACATCCAATTTCTCATCCGGGCAGTGTACGATGTGCGTCCAAGCCCATCAAACCTGTACACATAGGGCAGGGCAGAGTCATCTGCATGCCCACTGTGCTCCAAGAGAGGAACCCTGGAGCACATCTCAGCAGCTGTGCAAGGGCACTTGGTGAGGAACGGTACAGGTGGAGGCATGATCAGGTCCTGAAGACCATCGCTGAGGCTGTCAGCACAGGAGTTGAGTGGGCAAAGCGGTCCCGACCCTCCAAGCAGACCATTGCCTTTGTCAGAGCTGGGGAGCAGTCAATACCTGCCAAAAGAACATCTGCAGGCATCCTGACCTCTGCAAGGGACTGGCAGCTGTTGGTGGACCTCGAACAGCAGCTGAAGTTCCTCAATCATATGGCAGCCATCACCCTGTGACCAGACATTGTCCTAGTGTCTGAGTCTACTAAGCAAGTGGTGCTGCTGGAGCTGACAGCCCCATGGGAAGATCGCTTGGAAGAGGCCTTTGAAAGGCAGCTCTCCAAGTACGCAGGACTGGTCAGCAACTGTCAGCAGGCTGGATGGAGAGCGAGGTGTCTCCCAGTGGAGGTTGGTTGTAGGGGATCCGCAGCCCGTTCCTTCGTTAGAGCCTTCAGCAATTTGGGCATCAAGGGAGAGAGGAAGTGGAGAGCCATCCGCAGTACCACCGATGCGGCAGAGAGAGCCTCAAGATGGCTGTGGCTCAAAAGAGGGGAGCTAGCCATCTGGACACAAGCTGGGGTCTGATCAGCCCCGACTGGGTCACCTGGAGGAGGTTGTATGATGTTGAAAGACCTGAAACACCCGATGATTCCAGGAAGATCACTGAAGATATGTCCAGAAGCATCAGTAGATGTATGTACACAGCAGGTAACAATTAGGTCATGGGGTAGGGACAAGTTCAACCCCACAAAATAACTAAGAAGACTTTTGGTGAATGACAAAGTCACATCTCTAGGTTTGCTGTGACATCAAGAATCACAGAGACGCAAAAAAGACTGCAATGGTGGAGTCGAGCAACAACAAAACTGCTGGAAGAACTCAATGAGTCAGACAGGATCAGTGGAAGGAAATGAGCAGTTGATGTTCTTTCAGTCTCATACTCTTCATCAAGACTGGGAAGAAAAAGGGCAGAAGCTGGAATAAAGGTGGGTGGGAAGGGGAGGAGTGCAAAATGGCAGGTGATAGGTGAATTCAGAGGAGTGGGAGTGGGTGAGTGAGAACAATGTGAGAAGCTGGGAGATGATAGGTGGAAGAAGCATCTCCATGCAGGCAGGAAGCACAAGGGCCAGTGACTCTGAAGGTACATGGGTGTTCAAGACCAGAGTTCAAAGCTTAGTGTTCATGGTGCCATCATCTGTGAGTCTGGAGACTGAGTCCTGGAGCTTGGATTCTCATTTATCTGCATCAGTGAACCCTGGAATTGATACCATTGATCAAAGGGCAAAGGTCAATCAGATGTACAGAAGTCAAGATCTGGTGGCCGGAGCCCTGAGTCTGTGAATCTCTGAAAATTGAAGGCCTAATGTCTGCGAGTCTGAGTCCACTGGAAGCTGGAGGCCTGGGGCTGGAGGACTGTATTTGTGCATGGATGGGAGGAAGCGAGGAACAGGGCTTGTTTTGCTGTTGTTTTGTTGCTTGTTGTGTTCTGTTTTGTTCTGAAATGAAAAAGATGGAATCTGTTAGGGGAGGGCAGTAGACCATGGAATAAAGGAGAGGAGGATGGAGTGCATTTCATTAAATAATTGAAGCATTTTAAATATTACAACCAAAGAAACAAATATCTGAAAATATTTAAAGCACTTGACTGTCACCACAAACAGCATTTTATTAAGAAACAATGCAAGTTGCCTTTTTTAAAAAAAAACATTCTTTCAGAGGTTCATGGATCTGAAGCTGGCACAGGATCTGAGAGTAGAAAGCCCAAGGTAAACACTGCAGAAATCCAGCAAGCATCTGCCACATCACCGGGTGCCAGGCAGCGTTAGCAGAGGAGCACAGCTGAGGTCACTGGTAGGGATCACCCAGCATGGTTACACCTGTATCTGCATGGGAGTCTCAAATCCGATGGTCTGATAAGGATAGATATCCATTGTTGCATGTACACAGTTCAGCAAAATCTGTCTGTATCAATAATGGAGTTTTCTATGCAAGTTAAGACCCATCACAGGCTTCAGTTGTCAACACAACCTTGGGAATGCACTTTTATCAACATGCTCTCATTAGCTGATGGTAGAAAGAGTAATATTTCATGTTTTACTGTTGAATATGACACAGGAGATTACACAGGCATTCTATCCAAATAAAAAAACCCTAATTCCATGGACGAACAAGCAGAGATAGCATATCATTTTCCAATGCCCCCCCCCCCTCACTCCCCCACCCCACAACTGCTCCAAACCCCTCAGCATATACAAATGTAGTTTATGCTGCTGGACAACTCTGCCCTTTACTGAAACTAATACAGATTTTGGCCCCTCACTACTCAGGCAAGTGTTTGGCTGCGGGCAGCAAATTTTAACATGCAGCTTGAACTGTTTTATCTTGCACAGAATAATTTAAATGCCTTTCAAAGAAACTCTCATCCAACATCTAGAACAGTAATAAAAACACCATGAATGATGAACAACCCACCTGTCCTGTCTGAAAGTGAACGTACATACCACAACATAATGAATCTCCCTGTTGGACTAAATACATAAGCTATCAAGATCCAAGTATTTTTCAAGCAGACTTCGCAAATGAACACTAACTTTTAGCCACACATTTCTGAATAGTTTAGCTCTAGTTTTTGTAATGATGAAACAAAGCACTTCAGTCTGGTTCACAAACAACAAGGTCAGTCTAATTGTATCTATATATCAGTTGAAGATTATAATGAAAATGCACTTTTATTCTCTATTAGAAGTGAGTTAGTGTTTTTCTCCATGAATCAGATGCTAATACATTGCAATGGGACAGCCACAGCTAGCTGACATATCTTTTAATCCAATACTAAATTAATTTGTCTCTAGCCTTCACTTAATTAGGGTCTGTACTGAAATTGAGACTTATTGTTCATCTTATGTCCTTGTTCAGGCCAGGAGCAAGGCCTGCTTTTGTGGAGATTATTCAAATCCTCTACTGCAGTTAGGTAATGTCACGGTCCGGTCCATGAAGTCCGCATTCCGATTCACGGTTTGGTCCGTGGATTCCGTATTCTGGCTAGTCCTTTTTCCCCTTGTTCTACTGAGTGCCTTAATTGAGGCACCTGATTCTCATTTCATGCTGGCAACATAAATAGCTCTGGGGTCCAGTGATTCCTTGCTGGACCATCCTCATCAGTAATCTCATCAGAATCCCCATCAAGTTAACCCACTGGAGTGCGACTAGAGCTGCTGTCTGTAGTTCCTGGGCCGCGTCTAGGGCTTGCCGCTACTTGGAGCCTTTTTGTGTCAAGATAAAGAACATTCTATCATTGTGTGATTTTGTCTCTCCATACTCTCTCCTCCGCTGGGTAGGTCTGGCCGTTTGCCACTACCCTGAGGGAAGAACGGCTCAGTATTTTGTGTCCTGTGTCTAAGAAGAGTCCCGGCTCTATGTCCTGTGTCCAAGGAGGAGCCCCGGCTCAGTGTTTTGTGTCCTGTGTCTAAGTCAAGTCTGAGCCTAGTCCAAGTCAAGAGCCAAGTTCCAAGTCCAAGTCAAGAGTCAAGTTCCAATTTCAAGTTCCAAGTCCAAGTCGAGAGTCAAGTCCTAGCCCAATTTGAGTCAAGTCCAAGCCAAGTCCAAGTCCAGTCCAAGCCAAGTCTGAGTTCAGTCCAAGCCAAGCCCTAGTTCTAGTCAAGATCCAAGTCTTGACCCAGGTACCGAGTCCCTGCCAAGACCCGAGTCCCAAGTCATGACCTGAGTTCCCTGTCAAGTCCAAGTCCAGGTTTTCTGGTTTGTCACTCCTCGTCTACCTTTGTGCTATCATTTTGTCCTCTCTCCTTGGCTTCCCTAGCTGTCTTAATAAACATGGTCCAGTTCCTAGTACTTCAGGGTCTGTGTCTTGCATTTAGGTCCACTTCCAATGCCCCCATATGACAGGTAAAGGTAGTTTACAAATAAAGTAACCAGAGATTATTGGAGTCAAGAGGCAAGAGTTCAATATATCCTCAAAAGTCCTCCACCATACCCCCTTAACCATTGCCCTTCCACCTTTGCCCTAACTACAACAGGTAATCAGAACAGTGTTTCTCTCAGCAAAATATACATTGCATGTTGGCACAGGCATCATACTTAAAAATTGTTACTAAATCCGAGGACAAATCTGGTCAAGGCTCTTGGACCACATGTCTACTTGCTTCCAATAATGTGTCCAAAGACAATTTCCATGACATGTTTTCATGCACTAAGTTCCATTCAGAAAAGATATTCATATAAAATCCATGCTTCACTTCAGTTCTATAAATACACATCTTGCAAAAAGCAAACCTCAAATCAGGAGCTAAACTAGCATAACAAACATTTCAAATTTAGTTCAAGCCTGAACACTCATTTGAACTACACACACTAAAGCCACTTTCCATTCAAGATATATTGAATACATTAAGAAAACTTACAACAGACTGCCTGCAGCAGAAGATTCCCAGGATAACAATCTCCTTTTTTCTCACCAGAGCTATGAAACCCAATCTGTCAAAAAGACAATGGAATGACATCTTTGAATTTTTCAGCAGTTGGTTCAGGCTGAAAACTCAGTGCTGATCAGCCAAGCTTTAAGCCAATGTGTAAGAATGTCTTTTTTTGGATTGGTTGAAAAAGGAAAGAGGGCAAATAGCCAAGATTCTGTCCTTACTGCCTATCCCAGTAGAGCCTACAGTTATTTTCCTCCAAGAACTAATACATATATTGTATTAAACAAATTACAATTTGCTGAGAACATTCAAAACAAATTCAATAATTCTGAAGTGTAGTCATTGGAGAAAACAAAATCAATTTCCATATGCCCAAGTTCCATAAGCATCAATGAGATTAATGAACTGTGTTGTGGCTGAAATTCTTTGTGTTTGCATATTACATGAAGGTAGTGGAATAGAATTCCATAAGTAGATGCTAACACATTCATATACAGGTTATGCATTTAGTGTCTAGGTGAGAGGGTATTCTTTTTAGGTTTTGGTTGAGGGGTGAATATTGCTCAGAACACCAGACAGAAAATATCTGACTTTTCTCAAAAATCATAAGACAAAACTTTTATTTTCACAAGACAGCACTGTTGTTTAATGTTATGTCCCAAAAGCAACACCACTTCGGTATCTCATAGCATGTGGGATCTAATTTACATGGTCTAAACACCAAGCATCCAATCTTCCAACAGCAAATGCAGTCTCAGCTGGACAATGAACTATTTTCCCCTTGGCAATGGGAGCACAAGCCTTCTCCAATGCTTCTCACATGCAGTATTCTAAAGCGTCAAGGCCGAAATATTATGCTGATATCCCAATAGGTCCACAAGTGCCCCACAACTACTCTAATGTCAGTCAGCTGCACAGTCTTCCACCATTTTCCCCTTACCCCAGTGTGGGCACATAACCCAGAATAGTTAAGCTCAGGTCATTGCACTCAGGTCAGGGATAAACTAAAAATACGCAACAGATCAGAGAGCATCCATAAGCTGCAAATAAAAGCTTTGTGCTATGATCTTGAGAAAGGTCAGAGATACTCTGCTTGGTATTCCGAGCATTAGCCATCCCTCAGCCCGGGAAGGAAGAACGGAGTTAACTTATTGTGTCAAAGACAGATGCTGCTTGACCTGCTGAATGCTTCTCGCATTTTCTTTTTTTTAGACATTAAGCATTTGCATTTTTGCGCTAGTTCACATTCAAATCAGTATCGACTTGACTAGCTACTTATTGGAGAACAGTATTCACAACTCTTCCAAAAATGCACTCTAGCTTCCAGTTGAGAGACGGATAACTCTCCATGTAAATATTCATTTACTATTTCAACCTGTTTTATTTCCAGAAGTGATAGTAAAGACTTGGCTAGCTGACAAAACTGAGAAAACACACACACAAGCCACAGAGAGCTGTGTGAAGGTTGTTTTACACAAGGTAGTAAGCATTAGTGTATTTCAATTTAGTTGCGTTTTCCTGTTCGACGAGACTGGCATGTTGGTCTTGGCAGTTCCCAGGCTAGTTTGCCTTCCCTACAACTCTACTGATAACCTGATTTTCCTCTGTCCCTTGGCACCTGTTAATAATTTGTCCAAGTCAGGGAAAATCTTCCAAATGCAGGAGGAGCTGGATAAATGACATCAGTGTGAGCATAGCATGCACCCAGCTGAGAAGTTCTTCCATTCATGCACTGATATAACCTAAACCTTCCATGTGCATACTGACTGCAGACATACAGTACAATAACTTAGGCAGTAAGTTAGGTGTGCTTGAAGACCTCCATTCACCACAGAGGCATTGGGACTGCACAGATCTACACCCACCAATCTTTCTCACCAGGAAACAAGCATCAGGTTAATTTAGGCCAATGAAGTAGGGAGGACATAAATCAAGGTGGCAATTACATTTACTAGTGAATCAGTCAGCAGGAAAATTTTACACGCGCTCTCTTGAACCAAAAGTATCTACAAAGTTTGAATATCCAATTATTAGTCCATTAGAATTTATCTCATGTCTTTTTTATACGTGCATTTACTGTATTCAACTCTTACAGCACACTTCAAAGGAGCTTGGAACAATGTATGGATATAAATGGTTTCACCTTTAAGTTTTGGGAGCGTTTCAAAAACTTCAGCAGCAGATTGAAGAGATTGTTTTTAACTGGCCTCTTTTATAATTGATGTAGGTCAAAGACTTTTTATTAACACAAATTTTAGATAAAAATGAAACCAATTTCAGACCAAGTTGTTGAACAATATTCAATGGGGAAAATATGGTTGAAATGTAATTAAAAATAATAATGCCATGGAGGAAAATAGACAGTTGGCATTTGGAGCCGTGACCCTTCATCATGATTGGAAAGAAAGAGGGGAGGTAGCCAGTATAAAGAGGTGGGGGTTGAGGGATAAAACAAGAGCTGGTGATGGTGGATCCAGGTGAGGGGAGTGATAGAAATCATGCCAGACGGTGATAAGTGAAAGTGCCAAAAGGCTGAAGATAATGGATTGTTCTAGGAAACTATGGAATAATGGTAGGGAGGGGAATGGATAGGAGGAATGTGTGGGTGATGTGCAGGTGGAGAGGGAATGGAAAAACACAAGGAGATGGTGGGGCAGTTGGACAGGATGGGAAAAAGAAAAAGCAAAATAGAAAGAAAGGGATGGGGGTAAATCAGTTACCTGAAATTTGAGGATTCAGTGTTTATGCCACCAGGTTAGAGACTGCACACACAAAATGTAAGAGTTTATCCCAGTAATTTTTGTTTGATCATGACCTGGCAGCAGAGGAGGTTGTGAACAGCATGTCAGTGTGGAAATGTGCAGAGGAATTTAAAGAGCTATCACAGCAGATGTGGTGGAGGTACTCGATGAAGCGTTCCTCCAGACTTGTGTCCAGTCTCACCTATGATAAGGGAGCAAAACTGGATGCCATGAATAACACTGATGAATTCACATGTGAAGGAATGCATCATCACAAAAACAGAAAAGAGCAAGAATAGGCTGTTCAAAATATTCAGCAGGTCAGGCAGCAAATTTCGAAAGAGTGATATTTAAAGATTCAGGTCTGTCATCAACACTGTGTAACTCGGTGGGTGCTGCGCTCTTCCCAGTGGAATCTCCACATCCACTCTATTTAGACCTTTCTATATTCAATAGGTTTCAATAAGTTACCTCATCATTCTTTTGAATGCCAGTGAGTACTGGCCTAAAGCCGTCAAGCTCTCTCCTAATGTAAACCTGTTCCTTACCAGAATTGTTCTTGTAAATCTCCTCTTGGCCCTCTCCAGTGCCAACACATCTTTTCTTAGATAAGGGGACCAATATTCCTCACAATACTCCAGCTGCAGTCTGACCAATGCCTTATAAAGCCTCAGCATTATGACCTTGCTTTTATATTCTAGTCCTATTGAAATGAATGTTAATATTGCATTTGCCTTCCTCACCACCAACACAACTTGCAAAATAAACTTTAGGGAATTCTGCACAAGGACTCCCAAATCCCTTTGCACCCCTGATTTCTGAATTATTTCCCCATTTATTCTTCTACCAAAGTGCATGACCATACACTTCAAACACTATATTCCATCTGCCACTTCATTGTGCATTCTCCTAATCTGTTTTAGTCTTTCTGCAGGCTTCCTGCTTCCTCAGCACTCCATGCCCCTCCTCCTATCTACAAACTTGTCATCCAAGTCATTGACGTATAATGTGAAAAGAAGCAGTCCCAATACCAACCCCTGCAGAGCACCACTACTTACCAGCAACTAACTGGAAAAGTCCCCCTTTATTTCCACTCTCTGCCTCCTGCTGGTCACCTTGCCTGGTATTTCCTCAAAAATTCCCAACAGATTTATCAGGCAGGATATCCCTTTAATGAATCCATGCTAACTTCGGCCTATTTTACCATGCACAACCAAATGTTCCAAAACTTCATCTTTAATAACAGATTCCAACATCTTCTCAACCACTGAAGTCAGGCTAACTGGCCTATAATTTCCTTTCTTTTGCCTCCTCCCTTCTTAAAGAGTGGATAGATATTTGCAACTTTCCAGTTCTCCAGGACTATTTCACAATCTGCTGATTCATAAAAGATCACTACAAATGCCTCCACAATCTGTTCAACCACCTCTTTCAGAACTCTGGCATGTAGTCCATCTGGTCCAAGTGACTTATCTAATTCCAGAACTTTCAGCATCCCAAGCATCTTCTCCTTAGTAATAGCAACTACACTCACTTCTGCCTGCTAAAACTCTCTTTTACTCTTCACGTCTGAAAAAATGTGGTATCTTTTTTTGTATTATTGGCCTGCTTACCTTCATATTTCATCTTTATTGGCTAGCTTACCAAAAGCTAGGGTTTTTTGTTAGATGAGCCCAATCATATCGAGGGATTACTTTGAGTGTGACAGTCCCAACCTTATTAGAATCTCTGGTCACTGATGATGGTTAGGTGCAGTTATGTGACAGCATGCTTAAAGCATCGGGCAAATGAAGAGTTTCACAAAATGATCGCATTCACATGTACAGATTTTCGGAGGAAAGATTGCCAGTCTCTCTGTAGGGGTCAAGAAGATTAGCTGTTTGTTTCCTTTTATACCAACTAGTCTCAGGAAATGTTCTGGAAAATGAAATGCAGAAAAGTAAACGATTCTGAAGAGGATGAGATTTTTGACTGATTATTGAACCAAACTTCCACAGTCAATGATTTATAAAACCTTTACAAAATCAGCTGGCAGCACGCCTTTGGAAGTGATATGGTAATTAACTTTTTCATTCCTAATAGGTTTGCACAGCTGGTTGTTCTAAATATACCAGGAGATATCAAGGTGGTATCCACAAGAATCCATTGCAGCTCCCCACTCACTTCAATTTCTTGACTGTTTTCATAAGTTTGCATTCCATTTCTGAAATGTTATTCTTGTAATACTTCAAGTAAAAACAAATTCCACAGAACAGATTTGACTATTACATCATTTTTTTTAGGATATGTAACCTCTCAAGCAATCAAAAGGCTGAATATCAATATTCATGCAAAGGGGACTGAATTACCCATTAAAAGCAACCAATGTAGTTATATTATAGGATCAGATATATTTTTCTGTGGCTTTTCTTTAAACATCTGATGCATAAGCTGATAATTCCTACTGGAAATGTACAATAATGTCAAGTCAATCATAGCTGTACAACACAAAATGCAGTCATTTACAAAAATCTTCCTCAGTTTTCTAATAAATTATTATCACAACATACTCTAATGTAGAACAGAAGAAATAGGAGCAGGCGGGATCATATTTTCCCTCAAGCCTGCTCTGTAATTCAATAACATATGATCTTGGCCCAACTCCAGGTTGATTATTACTGACATATGTCGTAGAATTTGTTTTGCGAGCAGCAGTATAGTGCAAGACATAAAAATTATGATAAATTACAATAAATAATTTGTGCAATAGACTTATTTTGGATGAGGCTCAAGATGGAATACCTCAGGAATCAGAAGAAACTGGAGTTGGGCTGCATTTGTTTTCAGGGAGTGGAAGAGGCAGAGAAAGGGTCTACAAAATTATGAGAACATAGACAGAGGGCATATTGTTTTAACTTTTCCTCATAGCTGTTGCAACGAATGAGGTGAACCCAAGTGCAGGACACAGGCACAGAGGATGTGTTAGGATGCAGATGCAGGCGTGAGCGTTGACGGCAAACAGGAGAGAGTGCAGGAAGGAAGGAGATAGGCAGAACTGATCTTGACATGGAGCGACAGAGTTTCACGAGTAAACCTCAGAACTGGAGTAGAACTTAGAAAACTTATCTTGACATGAGGAGACTAAGTTTTACAAGTAATTCTTGGTCCTGATGCAAAACTTAGAACACACAGTCCTAAGCGGCCGGGAAACTTTAATAACTACACAGGCAAAACCAACGATCTGGCAACTAGTGGGTGCAAAGCTGGGGTTCTTATGCTGCAGGTCTTGATGAAAACCAGGTGTATCATCATCAAAGGGAATTAGGAGAAAATGGGGAATTAATGGTCGGGACTGCAACAATAGCAGAAATGCCAATAATGAGAGGACATAGGTGAAATGTAAGGGACACAAGTTTTAGAAGAAATAGAAGAAAGATTTTTTTTCACCCAGAGGGTGGCTTTATTTGGAAAGCATTGCTTGACAGCATGGTGCAGTCAGAGACTCCCACACCTTTTAAGAAGTTTTTAAATGATTACTTGCATCAACAAAGCACAGGAGGCTACAGACTAAGTTTTAGTAAATGTGAAGTTAGGCATAGTCATAGCCAGAGTCATAGTCATAGTCATACTTTATTGATCCCGGGGGAAATTGGTTTCCGTTACAGTTGCACCATAAATAACTAAATAGTAATATGTAAATTATGCCAGGAAATAAGTCCAGGACCAGCCTATTGGCTCAGGGTGTCTGACCCTCCAAGGGAGGAGTTGTAAAGTTTGATGGCCACAGGCAGGAATGACTTCCTATGATGCTCTGTGTTGCATCTTGGTAGAATGAGTCTCTGGTTGAATGTACTCCTGTGCCCAACCAGTACATTATGTAGTGGATGGGAGACATTGTCCAAGATGGCATGCAACTTGGACAGTATCCTCTTTTCAGACACCACTGTCAGAGAGTCCAGTTCCATCCCCACAACATCACTGGCCTTACGAATGAGTTTGTTGATTCTGTTGGTGTCTGCTACCCTCAGCCTGCTGCCCCAGCACACAAAACAGCAAACATGATCACACTGGCCACCACAGACTCGTAGAACATCCTCAGCATCGTCCGGCAGATGTTAAAGGACCTCAGTCTTCTCAGGAAATAGAGACGGCTCTGACCCTTCTTGTAGACAGCCTCAGTGTTCTTTGACCAGTCCAGTTTATTGTCAATTCATATCCCCAAGTATTTGTAATCCTCCACCATGTCCACACTGACCCCCTGGATGGAAACAGGGGTCACCGGTTCCTTACCTCTCCTCAGGTCTACCACCAGCTCCTTAGTTTTTTTCACATTAAGCTGCAGATAATTCTGCTCACACCATGTGACAAAGTTTCCTACCGTAGCCCTGTACTCATCCTCATCTCCCCTGCTGATGCATCCAACTATGGCAGAGTCATCAGAAAGCTTCTGAAGATGACAAGAGTTTGTGCAGTAGTTGAAGTCCGAGGTGTAAATGGTGAAGAGAAAAGGAGACAAGACAGTCCCCTGTGGAGCCCCAGTGCTGCTGATCACTCTGTCGGACACACAGTGTTGCAAGCACACGTACTGTGGTCTGCCAGTCAGGTATTCAAGAATCCATGACACCAGGAAAGCATCCACCTGCATTGCTGTCAGTTTCTCCCCCAGCAGAGCAGGGCAGCTAGTGTTGAATACACTGGAGAAGTCAAAAAACCTGACCCTCACAGTGCTCGCTGGCTTGTCCAAGTGAGCGTAGACACGATTCAGCAGGTAGATGATGGCATCCTCAACTCCTAGTCGGGGCTGATAGGCGAACTGGAGGGGATCTAAGTGTGGCCTGATCATAGGCCGGAGCAGCTCCAGAACAAGTCTCTCCAGGGTCTTCATGATGTGGGAGGTCAATGCCACTGGTCTGTAGTCATTGAGGCCGCTGGGGCGCGGCGTCTTCAGCACAGGGACGAGGCAGGACATCTTCCACAGCACAGGAACCCTCCGGAGCCTCAGGCTCAGGTTGAATACATGGTGAAGTACTCCACATAGCTGAGGGGCACAGGCTTTGAGCACCCTGGTACTGACACCATCCGGTCCTGCAGCCTTGCTTGGGTTGAGACGTTTCAGCTGTCTTCTCGCCTGTAGAGCTGTGAAGCCCACCGTGCTGGTTTCATGTGGGGAATTGGTATAGTCATGAGAGTAAGGTGGGGCGTCTGTGAGGAGGGGTAGGAGGGGAGAGTGGAATATGTGTTGGTTGGGGGCCGACAACAGGTGACTCATGTGGGGGATGGGCAGGAGCCACAATGTCAAATCTTTTAAAGAACAGGTTAAGTTCTTTGGCCCTGTCCACAGTGCCTTCAGCTCCTCTGTTGTTAGTTTGCCAAAACCTAGTGATGGTCCTCATCCCATTCCAGACCTCTCTCATGTTGTTCTGCTGGAGTTTCCACTCAAGCTTCCTCCTGTACCTGTCTTTAGCCTCCCTGATCCTGGCTTTCAGGTCCCTCTGTATTGCCCTCAGCTCCTCCCTATTTCCATCTCTAAATGCCCTATTTTTAATGTTCAGGATGTCCTTAATGTCCTTTGTCACCCATGGCTTGTTATTTGAATAACAAAGGACAGTTCTTGTCGGAACATTGCAGTCCACACAGAAGTTGATGTAATCAATGATGCACTCTGTGAGCCCATCAATATCCTCTCCATGTGGCTCACAGAGTGCCTGCCAGTTTGTCACCTCAAAACAACCCTGGAGCACCTCAGAAACCTCCTCTGACCATTTCCTCACTGTCCTCGAGGTTGCAGGTTTACTCTTCACCAGAAGCACATAGCAGGGTTTTAGATGCACCAGGTTGTGATCTGACCTTCCCAATGGGGGGAGGGGAGAGGAGCTGTATGCATCCTTAACGTTAGCGTACATCAAATCCAGAGTCCTCTCCCCTCTAGTTGTACAGCTCACGTACTGCGTGAGGTTGGGCAGTAGGACGCACACTCAAGCTTTCAAACCAAATGGGCAGAAGAGTGGCTGAAGAGGTTTAACAGAGAAGTGGGAAATGTTATGTTTGCCAGAATAAGGAGAGATACAATCTAATATGAATAAGCAACAACAGAGAGGTCTGGGAGTATACATGCACATATCTTAGAAAACGATAGGGCATATTGAAAGTGAGGTTGTGTCCAAAGCTTCAATGTCCATTTAGAAACTGGATGGCAGAGGGAAAGAAGCTGTTCCTGAATCGCTGAGTGCATG
This sequence comes from Mobula birostris, assembly GCF_030028105.1. Lineage (NCBI taxonomy): Eukaryota > Metazoa > Chordata > Chondrichthyes > Myliobatiformes > Myliobatidae > Mobula > Mobula birostris. Next base: position 192,049,736 of record NC_092370.1, on the reverse strand, counting down.
CCTTCAGGCTTCTGTACCTCCTACCTGATGGCAACAGTGATAAAAAGACATGCCCTGGGTGCTGGAGGTCCTTAATAATGGACGCTGCCTTTCTGAGACACAGCTCCCTAAAGATGTCCTGGGTACTTTGTAGGCTAGAACCCAAGATGCAGCTGACTAGATTTACAACCCTCTACAGCTTTTTGCGGTCCTGTGCAGTAGCCCCTTACCAGACAGTGATGCAGACTGTCAAAATGCTCTCCAAGGTACAACTATATAAGTTTTTGAGTGCATTTGTTGACATGCCAAATCTCTTCAAACTCATAATAAAGTATAGCCGCTGTCTTGCCTTCTTTATAACTAAATCAATATTTTGGGACCAGTTTAGATCCTCAGAGATCTTGACACCCAGGAACTTGAAGCTGCTCACTCTCTCCACTTCTGATCCCTCTATGAGGATTGGTATGTGCTCCTTCGTCTTACCCTTCCCGAAGTCCACAATCAGTTCTTTCGTCTTACTGATGTAGGGTGCCAGGTTGTTGCTGCAGCACCACTCCACTAGTTGGTATATCACACTCCTGTACGCCCTCTCGTCACCACCTGAGATTCTACGAACAATGATGGTTGTAACGTCAGCAAATTTATAGATGGTGTTTGAGCTATGCCTAGCCACACAGTCATGTGTATATGGAGAGTAGAGCAGTGGGCTAGGCACACACCCCTGAGGTGAGCCCTGAGCTGGGCATATTGAAAGAATAGATAATAAAGAATTAAACAATGGAAGTATAGAACACAAAAACGGGTAAACTATGTAGAACCAGTAAAAAAGGCTAGCTGGAAAATTGTATCTATTTCTGGTATCTAACTTCAGGGTATAAAGGTCCAAGAGGGGATGCAGAAATGAGTTTACTAAAATGGTTCCATAAGAATTTTGATTGTAAGGTCAGCCTGAAGAGTCTGCATTCGTTCTTAATGAAAGAAAAATATTTTGAGTGAGCTTCAGAAAATCACGACTGACTTAGATGGAGTAAGTAGAGAGAAGTGGTTCACAGCAGGACAGGAACACAGATTTAAGATTTTGGAAAGGCACAAACGATTTGAGAGTAGTTATGATTTGGAGGGATGTTGAGAACTGAATGTTCACTTGAAAGAGGTTAAGTTGCCTGACTTTAAGGGAAATGAGACTATTGAGATTGTTCAACTTGAGATTAATTTATGATATACAGAAGGAGTCTCAAGCTACCAGACTGTTGAGAAGGGAATTGCCAGTAATTTCTTGAGAAGCTACCAGTCTTTCTTAGGAAAACTGAGAACAGTAACATGAATACCATTTTTTTTTACTGGCTATGCATTCAGCCCAATGATTTGTGTGAGCTTGTTTAACAACTCTTAGACAAACAGAAACTTCCCTGGATTCACTTCACTCGCAAAGTTTGTGATTTATTGAGCAACTCTACCCACAGCCAGGATTAGAATTATGATTCTTGCAGCATGGAAGGACAATTAGTGTCATTGCTAGGCAAATACTCAGACTGTGAATAATCTCAGTCAAAGAATGGATATTCAATTTCATTGCCCTCAGATAGGCTTTGATCTTCTGGGTAATGATACTCACTGATCTAAAGTAGGAGAGCTGCTGATGGAATTCAATGATATAGATGCTGTGAGGATGGATAGTAACTGCTGATCAATAACCAAAGGGATGTTTTAAACCTAAAGAAATGTTTGTTCACCAAGTTGAGCTGTTGTTTCAGAGTAGAGGATGCTTTACACTGCCTCCTACACAACTAAATATAATTTGCTTGAAAATATGTGGCAGGAGTAGCAACTTCAATATAAAAGGAGGATAGTATATGATATAATGCAATATGCCGAATGAAGGAAATGCAATAGGTATAATTATTTAAATTAGGGTAATATTTTTTGTTACTGACTTAATGTATTTATAAAATTAAATATCAAGAAAATTAAGCAGTTAAAACTGAACACTCCCTCCAGTCTACATTTCTGATGATGGATATGGCGTGACTCAAAGCTGCATTCATCCTCTGTTTATTCATTAAATAGAGACTTTTCATTCTATAAAATATCAGTTCCACACATTCCCTTTTCAGTGTAATCCACCCCAAAAAAAATTAAATAGATCTTTATTTCTTATATGTTTCCCATTGATGATCCCTGACTTATATTACACTAACTGAGAACACTTAATATTCCTCTTCATCAGTCTGAAGATGGGCGGTGGTGGTGTTGGTGGGTTGTGGCAGGGGGGTACCGAGGAGGAGAAGTTTGTCCCATTGGTCTGGATTTACAGAGCTATGAACTTATCCCATACTTACTTGATGTATGGTTACAAAATGGACTGCAGGAATAAAGCCTCCTACATCTAGACAGTGAGATCTACCATCATGTCCTTGCCTCATTGTAATTGGGTTTGAACAAGCTCCACCCATGGAACTGCTCAACAACCTTTGGCAGGTACAAAGCCCAGGCCCTGGTTCACCGTCTGTCAAAATTATCAGTGCTTCTTTTAGTATTTGATATTCAGAAGTACCCAAAAACCATTCATAGTGAAGTAACCAACACTTCTCTTTGGAGCGAAGGAGGATGAGAGGTGACTTGATCGAAATGACAGTCATAGATTGAGGGGACAGCCAGAGACTTTTTCAAAGGGTGGAAATGGGGAATAGGAGGGGCCATTGGAGGAAAATATGGGGGATGTCAGAGGTAATATTTTTTCAGAGAGTAGTGGGTGCATGGAACGCCCTGCCAGGGGTGGTGATAGAGGCAGATACATTATGGCCATTTAAGAGACTCTTTGCTAGGCACTTAGGTAAAAGCAAAATGGAAGGCTATGTGGGAGGGAAGAGTTAGAGTGAGCTTAGAGAGGGTTAAAAGGTTGTCATGGGTCAAAGTGCCTGCACTGTGCTGTAGACACCAATGGGGTCTGTAGACACCAATTGTGTGCAACTCCAAAGGGAATCATCAAATATTCCTGTTTAGGGATACTGCAACTGAAATCCACAGTCATAGTCATGGGTACTTCATGAAGCAAAATTATTTTAAAATGTTTAAAAAATCTATCAATACTCAAAATCAACAGATCCCAGACCCGGACTGCTGACTCAAGTTGCCAGTGCAGTTCTTCTTTAAGAAAGAGGAAGTGAGGAAAGCATGCTGGGTTACAGGTACAATTAAAATGCAAAGGCTTTACACCCCATCTCCTGTCTATCCTTCTGACGAATGTACAGACTGTGGAAAATAAAACTGAAAACCTCAGAGCAAGTTTACAGTACCAGGGGGACATCAGGGACTGCTGTATACATGGCTTCACAGAAACATGGCTATCTTCTGCCATTTCTGACACGGCACTGCAATTTAATGGTTTCACTGTTCACTATGTAAAGACAGGACAGCCTCAGACTTTTAAAGGTAGAAGAAATAGAGTATGCTTTATAACTAACTCATCATAGTGCACAGATAGAGTGGTTCTGTCTCAGTCCTGCTCACCTGACATTGAACATCAAATATCATCCATTTTATCTTCTGAGGGAGTTTCCTGCCTTCATCCTGGTAACAGTGTACATTCCACCTCAGTCCAGCATCAGGCAGGCACTGGAGGAGCTAAGCTCAATAATCAGCTCAGTAATGATGCCTTTCCTGTCATTGCAGGGGAGTTCAACCAGGCCAGCTTGAAGAAGTTTCTGAGCAAATACCACCAACACCTGTGGAACCAGAGAAGCCAACACACTTGGCCAGTGTTACACCACCATCAAGAATGTTTACCGTGCCATCCCATGCCCAGATTTTGGAAAGTTCGATTACGTGGCTACATTTCTACTCCCAGCGTGTAGGCAGAGACTAAAGACTGCAGCACCAGTGGCAAATCCCTAAGACGGTATGGTCAAGGGAGGAGGAGGAGGAGTGTTCAGATGATTGCTTTGAGTCGGTAGACTGGACAATATTCAGGGATTCATCTTTGAGTTTAAGTGAGTATGTCACAGTTATCACTAACTTCATCAAAACCTGTGTGGATGAATGTACCTTCAAGGCATACCCAAAAAAAACCAATGCATGAACCAGGAGATTGATAGTCTGCTGAAGGCTAGATCTATGGCATTAAATACTGTTGATCTAGAACTACACAAAAAGTTCCTGTATGGCCTACAGAAGGCTATCTTAAGGCAAAAAAACGATTCTGATTGAGGCTGGAGATGGAATCAGAAGCACATCAGCTCTGGCAGGGATCCCAGACTGTGGCTTTCTACAAAGTAAAGCATAGCATCATCAATGGCAGTGATGCTTCACTCCGAGATGATTTCAGCACTTTTTATGTATGCTTTGAAAGGGAAAACACAACTACATCAATGCAAATCCCTGCAGCATCTGATAACCATGTAATCTCTGTTTCAGAGACCAATGGTAGACCATTGTTCAAGAGGGCACGGCATCAGGCCCTGATGGTGTACCTGGTAGTGCCTGATGGTGTACCTGATGGTGTAACTGGTAGTGCCTGATGGTGTACCTGGTAGTGCCTGATGGTGTACCTGATGGTGTACCTGGTAGTGCCTGATGGTGTACCTGAAGGTGTACCTGGTAGTGCCTGATGGTGTACCTGGTAGTGCCTGATGGTGTACCTGATGGTGTACCTGGTAGTGCCTGATGGTGTGCCTGATGGTGTACCAAATGGTGCACCTGGTCGTGCCTGATGGTGTACCTGGTAGTGCTATTAAGGACCTATGCCAACCAACTGACCAATGTGTTCAAGGACATATTCAATTGTTCACTGCTGCAGTCAGAGGTTCCCACTTGCTTTAGGGTGACAATCATTCCAGTGCCCAAGAAGAGCAGGATGAGCTGCCTCATGACCTAGCGTCCAGTGAAACTCACATCTACCTTGATGAAGTGCTTTGAGAGGCTAGCCATGGCTAGAATCAACTCCTGCTTCAGCAAGGACCTGGCCCCACTGCATTTTGCCTGCTGCTACAATAGGTGTATGGCAGATGCAATCTCACTGGCTCTCCACTCAGCTTTGGATCATCTGGACAATGCTTCATGCTGGTGTTTATTGACTACAGATTAGTGTTCATCACAATCATATGCTCAGTTCTAATCAACAAGATCCAAAACCTGAGCCTCTGTATCTCCCTCTGCCACTGGATTCTTGTCTTTCTCACTTGGAGACCACAGTCTGTGCAGATGGGAAATATCACTGAAAATTTTGGGAGGTATAGGAGCAATCCTACCCCACTAATTTTCCCCATTATCAATTCTCTCCCCAAATTCTACTACCCACCTACATTAGGGGTAACTTACAGTAATCAGTAACTTACAGTAACCTATCAACAGCTCATCTTGGAAATGTGTGGTGGAAACTGGAGCACCCATAGGAACTCACACCATCATAGGAAGAATGAATTAACTTCACATAGACATTGAAGCTTAGAATTCAATCTGAGCCATTGGAGTTGTAGTCAACAGCTTTAATAACTACACACAATGCCAGCACTAATTCTAAAAATGCATCACTTTTCCTGCTTTTGTCAGGAATATGTGTGGTTTTCCTTGATGTTGCTGCGTCCCATCATTCAGATCAAAAAGAACTTGCAACAAAAAACTAACCGTTCTCAAAGTAATCCATAGTATCTAATTGAACAATGTATCAAAATCATTCCATGTGGTGCACTCAGGTTTTAAAGGTACTCATGTTCATTTAAATTACACTCCAAATATACAACACTCTCCATTAAAGAGAAAATAAACCAACCAAACCATTGATTTTATACAGACAAATATTTAATTTGTCAAATTTTACAAGTAACTTATTATTTGCAAATATTTTATAAATTTAATCAAAAGGCTGACTCCTTGTTTCCATAACTCTTTATTCCAATCTGTACTTAACATTCCTGAAGTATCTTTTTCAAGCACCAGTAATTCCAATAAACCACCTTTTCATGTATAACTCAATTGTCCCACACCCTTCTTTATAAATGGTGTGTTAACATAATTATCTTCATACTGTAATATTCAGCACAATTTATGTAAAACATATTCTACATCAATATTAACAGAAACATATAATAACTTCAATTAATAAATATCACAGATGGAATCATTCGATACATTTGACAGACTACTAAATATCATGCTTAGAAACAATCTTTTCCTTGGATGCCTTTTAACATCTCCATTTTCTTGTCCTTGTTTTTCTACTGACTTATATCCTGACTTAACATCTTCTCTTCCAATTCCTTGATCCCTCACAAACAAGGGAAAACCTGCAGATGCTGGAAATCCAAGCAACACATGCAAAACGCTGCAGGAACTCAGCAGGCCAGGCAGCATCAATGGAAAAGAGTACAGATGCTGTTTTGGGCTGAGACCCTTTATGAGGACTGGAAAAAAAGATGGGGAGTCTGGGTTAGAAAGTAGGCGGAGGGAAGAAAGAACCGCAAGATGATCGATGAAACTGTGAGGGAGGGAGGGAGGGGTGAAGTAAAGAGCTGGGAAGTTGATTGGTGAAAGAGATACAGGGCTGGAGAGGGGGATATCTGATAGGAGAGGACAGAGTCTTTGGAATAAAGAAAAGGGGGAGGAGCAACAGAGGGAGGTGATAGGCAGAAAAGGGGACAAGGAGAGAGGGTAAAAAGGGGAATGGTGAAGTGGGTGGGTGCTTTACCGGAAGTTTGAGAAATCGATGTACATGCCATCAGGTTGGAGGCTACCCAGATGGAATATTTCCATCCTCTGAATCCATTCCATGTGCATGCCCATCCCAATTACTAGCCCTCTAGTCTCTGAGGCATACAGGTCTACCTTCTCTATTGGCCACTCACTTCTTCAAGGTCTTGCACCTTTGGGGCATACATCCTATCCTGTACCATTCATCAGTCTGAGGCTGGATCTATTGCATTGTCTTCTATCTTTTCCTCCATGTGACCCATAGGTTACTTGCATGTTTCCCACCCAGTCTGTTTCTAGCATCCATGTAACTCAGCATGAATAGGATCATAGAGTCAGATGGCATAGAAGCAGGCCCTTTAGCTCAACAAGTCGGCACTAATCAACTACTATCTTCTTGCACTAATTTACATCAAAACTATACTAAACCTATTTTATTCTCCACAATTTCTCACCCAGATTCCCACATCACCTACACACCTGGAGCAATTTTACAGTGGTCAATTAATTTATCAGACTGTGCCTCCTTGAGATGTGGGAGGAAAGCAGAATGCCGGGCAAAGCGAAGGATTCACAGAGAGAAATTGCAAACTCAGTTAAGATCACATGCTATCACTGACGAGCTCTGCTCCATACACATGCAGATCAGAATCATGCATTGAGCAAATCTACCACACAAGAAGTAAAGACCTTTTGCAGGATTTTCTGTTCTGGGCATTGGTGTTTCCATACTGGGTCATGATTCAACTAGCCATGATACTCTCCACTGTGCATCTACAGAAGTCTGTCAAAGTTTTAAATGGCATGCCAAATTAGCACAGACAAAGTAGAGCGACTGGCTTCCCTTCTTTGTAATGGCACTTATGTGTTGATCGCAAGAGAGTTCGTTTGAAATGTTAATGCAAAATGTTAAAGTAAAGTTGCTGATTCTCTCCATCTCTGATCCCCTGATGATGACTGGCTAATGGACCTCCAGTTTCCTCCTCCTGTAGTCAATAATCAGCTCTTTGGTTTTGCTAATGTTGAATGAGAGGTTATTTTTATGGCACCATTCAGTCAGATTTTCAGTCTCCTTCCTATACGTCCAATTGTCCAAATCATCCTTCACACATTAATCCTACCTTCTTAACCAGTATCTGGTGAAATTTCAATTGATTTCCTCCACTGTATGAATACCACAAGAACATCTTGACTCAGATAAGTAAGTCAGAACTACACGTAAGTAAATCATAACAGTGTGGTCTTACTATTGCAGTAACGTATGTATCTCTGTTGTTGTATTCAATTCAGTTTACTATGAAGGGAAGCACAGCAGCTTTCTTCTTGACCACCTGCTGTATCTGTGTGATTATTTTCATCAAATTCTACAAAAACACCAGTTCATTGCACTTCCTTTTTTCTAATCTGTCACCTTTCAGATAATGATTTGCCTTCTAGTGTGACACCAAGGTAAATAATTTTACAGCCACCTATATTATTCAACATAGGTCATATAATAGCCCCCTCACTCAACCTGTCCAATTCACTCTGGAGCCCCTCAGCCTTCACCTTACAACTCAGATTTCCACCTAGCTTTGGGTTATCTGCAAACTTGGAGATATTACATTTAATTTCCTCATCAAAATATTAATATACAGTGGATTCTGGTTACTTGGGCCATCCATTAATTGGAGCAGCTGCTTATTTGTGACACTCCTAAAGAACAAACACAAGTCAAGAAAAAAAGCTGAGATTTCCTCTGTTAATTTAGGAAATGATGATACTTAAATGGGGGAGACTTTTGCTGAACAGTTTCTAACAGTCAATCACGTGCACTTGTGTGGCTATTAGACACTACACTGTGCTTAGAGCAAGCAGCTTTTAAATAGCGTGTGCTTGTGTTCAAAAAACAGTAATATCTTTCAAGAAATAAGCAGGAAGACAATTCAGAACTGTTTTGCTCACTGCAGTTTCAAGCATTCCAGCTTGGAGATGCCAGAAATAGGCAGAAGTAACAATGAAATGATTTCTTCATTTAAGTAAGTTAGAAACTATGAAGAATTGGAGGTATTGACAATCAGCTTGAATGTTACAATGAAAATGAAGATTTGGAAGCCACAGTTATCGAAAGCATTGTGTGAAGGTAATCTATTACACTGCACTAATTTTGCACTAACTACTACACTAATTTTGTTAATTTACAGTCAATCAAAAGAACACATCAGCATACACTGGATGAATTCCTCTGTCAATAGCTATTAGGAACTAATACACAGTTTTATGATGCTGTAGTAGCACTTTAGAGTTCTAATTTATTCTGCATTTCATTTAAATACAGTATTTGTTACTCAGTTAAATGGTAATTTGTATTTTTATACTTTTTTAACTATTTCCATGAAACTTCAGCTAATTGAGGCAAATTACTGGTTCCAATGTGTCCCAATTAACTGGAATTTAATATATATAGTGAGTCTGCAGGGGTCAAAGCACTGAATCCTATAGTACTGCACTAGTTGTCACCTGCCACCTGGAGAAGGATACATTTAATCCAACTCTTTGTTTCCTGTCTTGTGCTTTAATCTTCCATATTAACCTCTTCAATGAGAATTTGCTGAAATCTCTCTTAACATTCGTACCCACATTCCCTCCATCCAACTTAAAGAAAATCTAGTACCTTTATCAAGCATGAATTTTCTTTCACTTATCCAAATCATATTAAACTGATCTTGTTACTTTTTTCTAAAATGCTCCACTGTTACTTTTTTTAATAATTGACTCAGCATTTCTCTCCCTACCGATGTCTGGTTAAGCAAACTATAATTCACTGTTTTCTCTCTTCTTCCTTTTCTTCAATAGCAAGACTGCATTAGCTACTCTGATCTGTGGGAAAGTATCTGTAGTATAAAAGAATGCTGGAGGATTACCAACTATGTGGCATGGTAGCATAGTGGTTGGTATAATGCTATTACAGCACTCGATGAAAAATTGGAGGCTTGAATCCCACCACTGTCTGTAAGGAGTTTCTATATTAACTCTTCTCAGGCTTCCAGCTGGATGCAGGTATTGGTTTTAACCTACATTTTAATGACAATCCCTGCCATCTTCATCAAGGATGATGCCTGGGCATGTCTAGTCTGATACTATATATACTCCCATCATCCGTCCTTCGTGATTAGTTAGTCCTCATTCAATCAACTTTCCACTCTTCCACCTCGTTTACAATTGAGTGTCAGTTCTTACTTACAGTGAGACCTTTGGGTTTGTTAAAATTCTTTTCCTCTAGTTTTATTCCAATACATCCACATGGCATCTATTAGAAACCCATTTACACAGACTTACACCTCAACAATAACAGCACTATCATGCCTCCCAACGTAAAGTGGTTCTTTCTATTGTGTTTAACTGTGAAAACTATTTCAGTCCTGGAGGGTCTCCACAGGAAATAAGACAATTATGCACAACGTTCCTACCAGATGACTACAAGATGAAAGAGATCAATTGGGCCCTTAAAAGGGTCAACGGACAAATCAGGAAACCTAACAACAAGGAGGAGCCTGACGCTGCTGCCTGTCTTCCCTATATTTCCATGGTTTCTGGCAGGATCACCAGGCTCCTGGAGAGATACCAAATTAATACCATCCACAAACCCATAAGGAAGCTCAAATCACAGCTAATGCGGGTCAAAGATGACCTGGGACTCAAGACAGCTGGCGTTTACAGGATTCCCTGTGAATGTGGAGCAGTGTATATTGGCCGGATGGGATGCACGTTGGAAACCCGCATCAAGGAGCACAGGAGGTGTAGCCAGTTGATTTACCCAGAGCAATCGGTGGTAGCAGGACATTACATTTGCAATTGCCACTGTATTGACTTCACAGCACAAAACCACTGTACCGCGCTAATGACTTTTGGGATCGCCTGGCAAAGGAAGCCATTGGAATAAAACTAGCGGAAAAGAATTTTAACAAAGACAAAGGTCTTGCTCTAAGTAAGAATTTGAACTCGATTGTAAACAAGGTGGAGGAGTGGAAACCTAATTGGATGAGAACTAACCAATCAGGAGGGACAGACTATGGGGTGGGGGGCGGGGTGCAGGTGTGTAAATACCACCCGACTAGACATGCCTTAGGTATCATCTCTCATCAAAGTGGTGGAGATTGTCATTGAAATGTCAGTAAAAGTCAAAACCTGTACCCACTGGAAGCCCATGGAAAGTTTATTCAGTATATACTCTCAATCTGGAGAGTATGTTCATTATATACATTTTCAATCTGTCCCTGGCCCAGGCAGTTGTCCCCACAAGCTTCAAGATCACCACCATCATGCCAGTGCCGAAGCATTTCACTGCCACCGGCCTGAATGACTTCCGCCCAGTTGCACTCACCCTCATCATTGCAAAGTGCTTTGAGAGACTGGTTCTGTCACATCTGAAATCCTCTCTGCCCACTACCCTGAAGCCCTATCAATTTGCCTATCACACCAACAGGTCAACAAAGGACACCATCTCCACGGCATTTCACTCTGCCCTGACCCACCTGGACAGCTCCAACTCTTATGTCAGAATGCTGTTCATTGACTTTAGTTCGGCATTCTATACTATAATCCCCTCCAAGCTGATCGCCAAACTTCGCCAGCTTGGTATCAGCTCACCCCTCTGAAATTGGACATTGGACTTTCTGACTAACAGAACTCAATCAGTTAAATAGACAGCCTCTCCTCCTCCACTCTCATCCTGAATACCAGCGTGCCTCTAGGCTGTGTGCTGAGCCCTCTTCTGTACTCCCTTTTCACTTATGACTGTGTTCCCGTACGTGGTTCTAACTCCATAATCAAGTTCGCAGACGACACCACAGTGATTGGCCTGATCAGAGGGTATGACAAGACGGACTACAGGGAAGAGGTCCAACACCTGGCCCGTGGTATGTCAACAACAACCTGGCCCTTAACACCCAGAAGTCCAAGGAGATCATTGTGGGCTTCAGGCATGCTAGGAGCTACACTCACGTCCCCATCTACATCAACGGAGCTGTAGTGGAGCGTGTATCAAGCTTCAAATTCCTTGGTGTTCACATTTCTGAGGATCTCACCTGGTCCCTGAACCCCTCCATCCTGATCAAAAAGGCGCAACAGCGCCTTTATTTCCTGCAGAGAATGAAGAAAGCTCACCTCTGCCCCAGGATACTGACGGAATTTTACCACTGTACGATTGAGAGCATACTCACCAACTGCATCTCAGTGTGGTATGGCAATTGTCCTATATTGGACCACAAAGCACTCCAGCATGTGGTGAAAATGGCCCAGCAGATTACCGGCACCCAATTGCCCATCATTGAGAACAACTACCATAAACGCTGCCTGGGCAGGGCGAAAAGCATTATCAAGGATGCATCTCACCCTAACCATGGACTTTTCTACTCTCCTCTCATTCGGTAGGCACTACAGGAGCCTCCGCTCCTGCACCAGCAGGCACAGGAAGAGCATCTTCCCTGAGGCTGTGACCCTGCTGAACCTCACATCACAGCGCTTGCAGTATTGCACCCATATTGTACTGTCTCAGTACTTTTATATTTGTGTGCTGTAGCACTTTCTTTTTATTTGCAGTTATTTTGTAAATAACAGTATTCTTCGCATTTCTGGTTAGATGCTAACTGCATTTCATTGGCTTTGTATCTGTACTCGGCACAATGACAATAAAGTTGAATCTAATCTAATCTAATCTAATATATGCTGGGAAAGCATTAGGTTTGAGTTTATACATTTTTCCTGTGACAACACTGGTTTCCACTGAGTGCCATGGTTTCTTCCGACATTCCAAAGATGTACGGCTAAGGTTAGTGTTATGTGGGCATGCTATATCGCACCAGAGGCATGGAGATACTTGTTAGCAACCCAGTACAATCCTCACTGATCTGATTTGATGCAAATGATGCATTTCACTGTATGCCCAGGTGTACCTGTGACAAATAAAACTAATTTTTATCTTTATGCAACTATGCATTTACTGTTTCGGGGACTTCTTCCTAGAGACCTGAGGGATACAGACTTCCATGTCTGTAATGCAGTAGGTTCTGCGTTTAAGCTCCACTCTGTTCTGGAGAGTATGACCTAGGCTGTCACTCCACTGATGAAATGTCTTTTCTATCAGAGATGCTTTTTCATGGCTGAGGTACAGAATCATGGCCTGCAACTGCCATCTCAGCTGATCATATTTGGAAAAGACTAGGACAAATACTTCGTCCTGGTTCCCACCTAACCTTTATTTCATATCAGTACACAAATATGTATAGAAATTAACATGATGTTTCTGCAAGCTAATTGATCCTGTTTCTAAGAAAAGTTATGGAACTTATTGCACTATTTGCAAAAATCTGTTATTTTCATTCCTGGTTTCTACTGTGAGTACACTCTAAATCACCGGAAAGCCACTGAAGCTGGTGATAGAGAAATCTTTGTTCATCGAAATAAACTGGCATTCTTCCAGAGGCTCTCTAGGTAGAGTCTCAATGAAATTGTTTACTTCAATACCTTGGGTTGACAAATGATTTCTTTAATGCACATATTTACAGTGAAAGCATGTTGTAATTGATACGACACTTCTGAAGGTTCAAACACCTTTGCTGGGAGAGGCTAATTAACAGAGATATTCTAAAACCTTCTGAGGACAGAGGCCCTAATAGATATATCAGCTATTTGATGTGCTAAGTGATAGTGTGGGTCTGGTCTGCAAGTTATTTAAACCCTGGATTGATGCAGGACAATTAACATAACATGGAGTCTTAACATTTGGCCAACGTATATGCAAACGTCTCCTGGTTACCATTTTGCAAAAAATATCTCTTAGTCTGTGGGAATACCTGTGTCCCACAGACAGTAATGCTTATTTGCAAATGTAAACTTTTAATTTCATTTTACTGCTTGCAATTTACAATCCATCTTAGGAACTGAAGACTTGAATTAATATCTTACTTGAATTAATATCTGCTATTTCACATAATTACAGAATACCCCCTAACTTATCCCATCTTGGTGCATGGACAAAAATCTGTCCCAGAAAGGCCAAACTTTAAGAAAGAACTAATTAAATAAGGCAGCAAAAATGCCGTTCACTTCGGATTACTTTCCGATTTACTAACCTATCATGTCCCTAAGTAACAGGAATTCTGCAGATGCTGGAAATTCAAGCAACACACATCAAAGTTGCTGGTGAACGCAGCAGGCCAGGCAGCATCTCTAGGAAGAGGTACAGTCAACGTTTCAGGCCGAGACCCTTCAGCAACTTTGATGTATATCCCTAAGTATATATATCTATATTATCTATCATCCCTAACTGGCTACCTACAAGACTAAGCAACGATAACAATAAAACATTCCAGAAATTTGATTGTATCCTCTTCTTGGACACGTTTGTCTTATCGATCTTAATCTGTCTTTAAAATGAAGTTTTGTCATCTGTGTGTTTGTTGCCTCCTTCCTTGCTGGCCCATTGCACTTTAATCACATCCTTATCTTCACCCCTTCAATCACTGATCACTGAAAATATCAGCAGTGGCTATCTGTAGTTACTCTATGGGCAGAGTTCATCAACAATATAACTTTGTTTCAAATTCACATGCAAAAGTTCACATCCCATGCCTTGACAGAAGATTAATCAGAATACTCTGACAACCAGTCTCACTGCCCCTTTGATTGATCTAAAGGAGAGCTTGGGGTGGTCTCTATTTGAATAGCTACAAGGCTTCACCCCAGTGGCACCCCCTCCTGCACTGTCCTTTACATCACTGGCTCAACCACTGAAAGAGCCCCGTTTGTGTTCATTCTCCTTCCGGCTGGGGTGGCTGTGTTTTCAGACACTGTGCACAATGTCTTCTCTCTTTCTTGGTCTGCTTGTCATTGAGGTTGTGGAACTTGATGTATCTGCCATAACTTCAATCCTTTCCCATCTATTTTCCGAATATATTTCCATTCCGATCTATATAACTGACCATCTACCTCCCAAAACTAGCCTTTATTAACAAGTATCAATACCATTATTCTTTAACACTATGTTTGCAGCTTACTGACACACTCTCTCTGTGTTCACATTCCCGCTGCTTTTCATCCACAGGTCTACTTCCATTAGGAGCATCTACATCTGAAGCAACAGGCTGGTGTTCCTCACTTAGATTCTCTACAATGACAGGTTACTGGGTGGACTTGATCCCTTGTTCTGCCAGAAAGAGCGACAAGAAGGTGTACTTATCCTTGTAAGCAAACAAGTGCTACACATGCCCTTACACAACCTCCCTCACTACCATTCAGGGCCCCAGACAGTCCTTCCAGGTGAGGCGACACTTCACCTGTGAGTCGGCTGGGGTGATATACTACGTCCGGTGCTCCTGATGTGGCCTTCTATATATTGGCGAGACCCAACTCAGACTGGGAGATAATTTCGCTGAACACATACGCTCGGTCCGCCAGAGAAAGCGGGATCTTCCAGTGGCCACACATTTTAATTCCATGTCCCATTCCCATTCTGATATGTCATCCATAGCCTCCCCTACTGTAAAGATGAAGCCACACTCAGGTTGGAAGAACAACACCTTATATTCTGTCTGGGTAGCCTCCAACCTGATGGCATGAACATTAACTTCTCAAACTTCTGCTAATGCCCCACCTCCTCCTCGTACCCCATCTGTAATTTATTTATATACACACATTCTTTTTCCCTCTCTCCTTTTTCTCCCTCTGTCCCCCTCACTATACCTGTTGCCCAACCTCTGGTTTTTCCCCCCTCCCCCTTCTCTTTCTCCCTAGGCCTCCTGTCCCATGATCCTCTCATATCCCTTTTGCCAATCACCTGTCCAGCTCTTGGCTCCATCCCTCCCCCTCCTGTCTTCTCCTATCATTTCAGATCTCCCCCTCCCCTTCCCACTTTCAAATCTCTTGCTAGCTCTTCTTTTAGTTAGTCCTGACGAAGAGTCTCAGCCCGAAACGTCAACTGTACCTCTTCCAAGAGATGCTGCCTGGCCTGCTGCATTCACCAGCAACTTTTGTGTGTGTTACAAGAAGGTGAATAACACCTTTCAATCGGAGTCCAGTGTTTCTACTCGCTGTACAGACATAGGTCTCATTTGTCCAGAGCACCATCCATGGACCTGTCCACCTGGGAGCAAACCCTGCTTTATCAGGGAGCTCTCTTACCATGACTTAGTAACAAGGCTGTGGGAGAACTATCTTCTCTCTCTATCACTCCCTCAGATCAGCAATGTGTTGTTGCTGCTTTGCTTGGTCCTTCAACACTGTAAGCTGATTACGGAGGTCCTATACATACTGGGTCGTTTTATCCTTATAAGTTCCGGGTTCACCAAACCTATAAGGGAGTCACATTGCTTGCCCCGTCAGTAATCTGTAGGGACTAAGACCCAGTGTGTGATTTGGGGTTGCTGGCAATCTCATCAGGGTTCCTGGTAATACATCAACCCATGTCTTTCCTGTCTCTATTATAGCTTTAGCTAAGGCAATTTTGATTGATCAGTTCATCTTCTCTACCATCCCCGAACTCTGAGAATGGTAGGGCGCATGATATCATTCAAAGATTCAAAGCAGAGTGCATTCATTATGGAAGTATGTATGCAGTACACAACCCTCCCACAGGCAGCCACAAAACAAAGAAACACCATGGAACTTGTTCAAAGAAAACATCAAACCCCCAATGCACAAAAGAGAACAAATTGTGCAGAAAACAAAAAAATGAGCGAATAATACATAAAATATTAAACATCAAACAGCCGGGTCTTTGAAAGGGTCGAGGAGTGTTCAACTTAGACCAGTTCGGTTCAGTTTACCACTGTGTTGGCCACTGACCGCAGACCGCAGAGCCAGACCGCACCAAAGCACCCTGACCAAATCACGCAAAAATAGTAAAGAAGTATAACCAGACACATTTGTAACATGAATGCAAAATCCTCCAAAACAAGTCCACGGCCACTAACGCACCGATCAAACCTTGCAGTATGACAAAAACTGGTTCAGCAACGAGTGAGAGAGAGGCTGGTCAAATGCAGGCAGGTAACACCGAACATGCGCTCATCTTCCACTCTCATCCTCATCGATTTTCATCTCCCTTGACATGTTAATATGAGTTATCCCACCATTACTACAGGCCTACAAACCTGCACAGTCCAGTATTCTCCCTCATTGCTGCAGTAAGGGTGAAAGAGCCGAGTTATGTCTGGTAATCCGGGCACTAGGGCTTTCTTAATATCCATGAAGGCCTTGTCTTCTACTAACCTCCATTTTTCTCCCTCCAGAAGGTGCTTCCCTCCTTTCACTAAAGCCTATATTGGGGACACCAGTACTATAAATCTGCATGAAGTTCATCATTCTCCACATATTGAGTGGACAGGGCATGGAACTGATCGCCTTCCTTTCGTCTTCTGACATGTCCTATCTACCCTGCGAGGAAACATGTCCCAGGCATTTGGGCCTTGATCTTAAACCCCTGCTGCTGTAATATTTCCAAACACTCAGTATTGCTCTACAGTTCCCTACTTCATCCTCTGAGGTAATTACAACCATCCACATGTTGTAGAATTGTACTACAGCATGGCATCAAGTCAAGCTTGCCCGAGGTCTGTCCCATGACTTTATGGAAGTTGGCAGGCTATTGTGGAAACCCTGAAGTTGTCTAGTCTGTGCATACTGTTTTCCCTGTAAGGTGAGGGCAAATTGGTCTCGAGTTGTGAATATTTTATGTGCTGGGGAGAGGCCATTAAGGCTGGGCTGGCCACTATGGTTTGCCATTGTGGTGTAGTCCTATTGAGTGCAGTATAATCTATTGTGAACCAATAGGATCCACCCAGCTTTGTTACTGGCCACGTGGGTGAGCCGGTGATCGAAGAAATCTTCCTCAGTGATACTTGTTGTTTCAATACCTTTACTATACTTTGAACAGGTAGCAGCGTGCCAACCTTTATGGAGTGTTGTTTGTAGGGTCTGCGCAGTTCCTCTTCTAATTTAATTAGATCTAAGCTAACCTGCCTACAGTCTTGTTTATGTTTTGTCCATACCCCTGGGAACTGCTGACAGAGGAGTCCATACATTTCTTCCTTGCTCCAATCCTTGTTTATCTGGGCTGCTGCGGCTATATGGGCCAGTCTATAAATCCTAGATATTGTGTGTGTTTGCTTACCCTGACTTGTCCATGTAATTTCTCCCTTTCCTGAAGCCACCTGCCTCCTTTTACGTCCATTCCCAGGATACTTCCCTCATTATTTGGACAGACCCAGAAATAAACTGGGATAGGCATTCCCCCAATTTCAAGCATCTGAGGCTCACTCTTTTCTGCTATAATTGTTCCCTCCCCACACACACACATGCACACTTACACCTATAATATAAATAGCCTTTCTGGTTGTTGGTAAGGGTAGGTCAGTTATCGATAATGATGCCCCCGTGTCCATTAACATATCGTATTGCCGGCTCTCAAGCAATCCTGTTGTGTAGATCCATGGCTCACCATTGCTGCCATTGGCGGCTACTGCCAGCTATTTGTCTGACCTCGATGCTGTCTTTACTCGTTCTATAACCTGGTCAGCAGTCAGACTGGACTCAAGGTTGTGGACTTTGGTTCTTTTGTGGTCTCCACCTGCCTTGGTAGGTGACTCTCATGTATCCTTCTCCTGTTAGGACACTATCTCCAACCCTGGCCTGGGAGACCACAGCTGTCACATATTATCTCCTCTGCCCTTCTCTGTATACTGTGGCAGTCCCCTGCTAAGTGCCCTGCGCAGTTGCAAACAAAGCAAAATTCAAGCATCTTCACTGCAGCTACGTCTGCTACAGCTACCTTACAACCCCTTTTCCCTCCCTTTCGATCTATTTCCTCAGCCCATGAAACTTTAGTGGAGTAGGTGGATCCCAACATCATCCCCAAATCTAAAAACTCCTGGCTTGCTGAGCTCAGCCCTTCCTTGAGCATTTTCAAGAAGACTAGATCATCCCTCCCTGGATTGTCCTGCCCTCAGAGACATAGTATTTTCGCTCTGCATAGTCCAAGGAAGGTTCATCAGCCTTCTGAATGACTGGCATTACCATTCCCCAGTCACTCTCTCCTCTTCCAAGTCGCTGCCTCCGTCCATCCTTAAAATTCCAATATCCTTCTTCATTGCTGTCATTCCCACTCGTTACCCATGTTCCATCCTGCAGCCCTGGTGTCATATTGTCCCACATATTTCTCGGGCTTGTGTATGTCTTTGGGATGCATCTGGTGGAATTTGATCATTTCTTCTAACTTACGCCAAAATTCAGCACTGCCACGTGCAACTCTAAGTGAGGGCAGTTCGGATAGAATGGTCTCCTTTTCCTCTGGGACAAAGGTCTAGTGGATGGTGGTGATGAGTGTGAGCGGCTGGCTGGTACCATCAGGGTTCTGAGCCTGCCATCGCCCGGTCGCTATAGGTACCATCCCAACAGGCAGTACAGAGCATAATCTCTCCTCTTTGTGGACACTTCCTGGTCTAGCACTTCCCATTTTCCTCTCTGCCTGCCCAGATTCCTGACTAATTCTTTCGTATATTGTTCTTATTGTTCTACCTGTTTTCCACCCATCTTTCTCTCTGTAAATATTCCTTCAGTCAGTCCAGCTCTGTTTGTACACTGTCTCATTGCTTTCTGTATTCATCCCTTTCCTCTGTAGCTCTGCTATTTGTACACTGTGTAATTCCTGACACATTGTTCTCTCTTATAAATATACATGACCGAATGACTACAGCTTTGTCTCTCCTTTTCTTTGATTGGCATTCCACCACTGCCAATGTTCCTCTGGGTTTCAGGTATTAACCCACCCAGCCTTATCCATTCCCTGTTCCACCTTCTTAAGTGTATGGAGCATATACTCTTGGAGTTCTCCCCTCTTCATAATTGAGCCTATGATGTTGCCGAATCTCTTTTGTGTTGAAAATTAAGTATTTCTGCCCTATGCTCCCCTCCCCGAGCTTTGATTCTAACAAACATACCGTCAATCACACACACAAGTTTCTCAGTAGTCACAGTACACTTACATCATTGTCTACCGAGTGGGAATTGTTGTCCATGCACCCCTCTGGCATCCCAAATAATCAGTAACCACATTTCACAACTGGTGGCCCTGTCTTGACAAACTACTCAGCGCTAACTGATAGCAAGTTCATTACACAAAACACACATACACACACCACACTTTTATATCTACCGATTCAGCTCTGTCATGCTCTTTGATACTTCTTGGTTATTGACCCAAGCAGATCTAAACATTGGGGCTACTCTTAAAATAAATATTCACCACTTTAGACTGCCGAAGTCACTGACCACACAGTGGGTCTTGAACATGTCCTGGATGAGTCCCCAAAGATGTTGACTATGATCTAAATCACCAGAGAGACACTGAAGCTGAGGATATAGAAGTCTTTATTCGTTGAAACAAGCAGGCATTCTTCTGGAAACCCTTTAGGTAGAGTCTCACAAACTCAGAAGTGCACAATATTTTTATACCTTTTAGATCAAAAGTAACAGTTGGTGATTCATTACAATTTCAATAGTTACAATGACATTGTTTACTTTAATACATTGGGTGTCAAATGGTCCCTTTGATGTACTTATTTCCAGTGAAAGTATATTGTGATTGAAAAGATACCTCTGAGTGTTCAAAAACCTTTGCTGGGAGTAAAACATATATTCTAAAAGCTTCTGGGGAAAGAGAGCCAAGTGCCCAGCTATTGATAGATCAGCTATTTGATGTGCTAATTGATAGTATGAGTCTGGTCTGCAAGTTTCCTAGAATTTGTTTACAATGGTGAAAATAACTTAAACCCATAGTTTCCTGGATTAGTGCCGGCCAATTAGCACAACCCATTGTCTTAACATTTGGCTGATGCACATGAGAATATCTCATGGGCACCATTTTTCAAACCATATCTGTTAATCTGTGGGAAGGCCTGTGTTCAACAGACAGTAAGGTTTATTTGAAAAAAAATATGCTTTTAAATTCAATTTGCTAGTTCCATTTTAGAATTTATATTAAGAACTGAAGTCTGGCTCTTGCTTGAATTAATATTTTCTAAATTCACATAACTCCAGAATACTCTCTAACAGTTCCTTTATATTTCTGCCTTGAAAGACAAAAGGGAGCTCAGACATGCATGATAATAACCAATGCATGTCTGAATACTACATCCAGGGATTTTAGGCATGTAAAAGAGACCCATGCCATTCACAGTTTGGGGCACTGCCAGGCTCTGCAGGTACCCAGATACTTTTGAGCAGCAATCCACAAGGTCGAGTGCAGGAGCTTAGTATATGCAATTTAATATTTCCCAATATTACAAATGTGTTTCTACATTCCAAAGAGAACAACATAAGTTAGTAATTAATAAGGCCAATCATTTTCCTGAATGAACTGACCACACTGGAAGTTAAATATTAACAAATCTATGTATTTCCCATTGATTTGGAGAGTTGACGTTCTACTACAGACCTACCTTAAAGTCTATGTGCCAACTGATTTCCATTCAGTCTCCACAACTTTAAATATTTTCACTGCCTTACAATTGTGGTAAACATTTATTTTTGGATTCCATCTCTGATCTGTAAATATAATGCCTTTGTACAAATATGTGAACTGGTGCTAGACAACGTGCATTCTGTGGGAAATTTGAACTAATTAATGGATATGACCTAGGGGTGATTTAGAATCCTGAATCATACAAAAATACAGAAAATAAATGGTGCCAATGAATATTGTTTTTCAAAAGATGAACACAACTAATTGCTTTGCTGAATAATTTTAACCACAACATTTATAAATAAGCTATTTTGTTTACAGTTATCCTTTATGAGCATTTAAGGAATAAGAAAAGAATCTGCAGCTTCCAGATGATCATTTTTAAAACAAATGCCAATTCCATCAAAAGTATATTTCTTGGTTAAATTAAAGAATATATTTAATCACAGGACTTTAATTAATATAAACAAAAAGCAATTAGTCTGAAAAGCGTAATTAAAAACAATAAATTAAATTTAAATTAAAAGTTTAATTTCAAATTTATCCTTGTCACCAAATCATTGCTAAATTAGATAAAAACACTGACAAATTAAACTAGTAATCTAAATCCATAGGGAATGAAACAATATGGTTCTGCATCTGTAAAATAATATTATTCCACATTCACTGGATCACAAATTTAATTGGCTGTTATCACCAGCTTTGAACAAGACAGCTTATCAATAATTTGTAAGTGAGAACCACACTGCAAAGCACTCTGCAGATTTTGTTTTGTTAATTGATGTGTTTCCTTGTTGTGTAACTCCGTTACATCTGCACAGTTCCTGCATTTTTCACAGGAAATAAGAAACATCAAAGGTGAGAAAAATAATTCAATTTATTTTCCTTTCTTTTCCTTGTACCTAATCCCACTAATTCTACATTGTCTGGAACCTCTTAACAGACTGTGGTCTGGAAATTGAATCATGCTGAGAAAAATGTCAGTTGCTGATACTTATGTTGCTACATTTTATGTCAAAATTTCTTTTTTATTTCTTTCTTTCTTTCATTACAAGTTCATTTAATTTTATTCTTCTTTTCTTGAAGCAGTGGTTTCTGGTTGTTCTTTTGTTCCAGTATTACTTTGCTCACTGTGGATGCAAGAATTGAAAAGAAGTGGTGCTACTGAGAACAATAAAACCATATTTGAAATGGAAATCATTGTAAACCATTCTTGCTGCCAGACATAAATTGTAATTTTCATCAGACTTTATTGAACTGCATGCAAATCCATCAATCTCAGTAACAATCAACAACAGACAATTTTATGGTAACTTTTGCTGTGCTGGATGTAGAAGGTGATTAGCATTAAATGCAAATCATATTAACGTAGTTACACCAACCTTAGAATATATTCCTGAAAAGATACAAAAGCACTGAGGAAAATGCAAGCAAGATTTATGAAGGTGATTTTTGAGATTCTAAGATACTGCACTGATCTGGGAAGACAGATAATGATGGGGAATATTTATTCAAAAAATAAAAATGCTTGCGAACATGAAAGAGCTCAGGATGATGCATCCACTTGTGGAGAGATGTTTGATGCTTGGAAATTTAAATATAACATAACCACCAATGATTTCAGAAAGGAATGGAAAAGAAAAATTCTTTACCTTGAGCAAAATTAGAAGACGGAACTTTATGCCATTTGGTGTATTTGGGCAACTATTACAGATGATTTACGGAAATCTGGGGAATTAAAACAGGGAGAAGAGAAATGCAGAAGGATATATCTTCAAAATTACAGAACCGTTAACAGGGAAAGACCAGTAGTGACCTGTAACATCAAATAGTTGCTCCTGTGCTGCAGCAGAATATCTATCATAAATGAAAATTTTCGTGAATATCATAGATGAGAGCTTTAGTGAGAGTGTCACACCTCAGGTGCTGTCATGGTCCGGATCGGGTTCCCTTTAAATTTACTTTGTTTGTGTTACAATCCGGACCATTGACTCCCTGTTTCCCTTTGGTTCCCTGTTTTCCCGTGTCCTTCGGGCTTGGAGATTGGAGGCAATTTACTCTCGGCTGAACCGGCAGTTTATAGTCTCCAGCTTTCAGCCGTTCGGTGCGAGAGCGTTAACGAAGTCACCGAAGGCAGTTGCGAGCCAATGTCATCTGGCCAGAGCCAACTAAGTTCTTGTCGGAGCAAGCCTAGTCTCCACCCAAAGCAAGTGCCAGCAAGCCGCCTTCCCTTGCCAGAGCAGGTCAGTCAAAGTTAATCCACCGGGGTTAGTCAAGAGCTCACTGCTGTTTAAAGCGTACTTGGGGCCCAGTTATAGTACTGTCCATCAGTGTGTGGTCTCCGTATCCATGTCCTGTGTCTAAAAGGGGTTCCAGCCCTGCACCCTGGAAGGGTCCTGACCCTGTGTCAAGAAGAGTCCTGACTCCGTCCTGTGTCTAAGGAGGAGTCCTGGCCCAATATTTAATGTCCTGTGTCTGAGTCTGTCCCGTGAATAAGAGGAGTCCCTGGCTGGCCCTGGAGGTTCCAGGTATCAAGTCCTGGCCCTGGAGGTTCCAGGTATCAAGTTCTGGCCCTGGAAACAAAAAATCTGCAACTGCTCTGAGGGGATTACACTATGAGCCCCCTAACAGCCACCACAGGTAGATGAATAGGTATGTAAACAGATCATAGACAGCTGTAGAAATGACAGGACTGTCATAGTGGGTCTTTACCTTCTGCAGTGTTGATATGAACTTACTTAATAGAAGAGGTTTAGATAAGGCAGAGTCTCATTCAGTACATCCAAGAGGGATTCTAGAAAATGTATGTGGGGATTCCAACCAGCAGAGAGAACAAACTAGATCTGATTCTGAGAAATGAATCAGACCAGGTGACTGACTTGTTAATGCATGACTATTTTGGGAATAGTAACCATACATTTAAGGTGCTTATGAATAAAGACAAAATTGTATCATGTGGGAGGTACTAAATTGGTGGAGGGAGCTAGGGGTGCTGACTGGGAGCATCTGTTGTCTGACAAGCCCATGTCTGGCATGTGGGATTTGTTTAAAGACCAGCTGAGCAGAGCTCAGGATTGGCATTTTCCACTAACATAGAAACATAGAAAATAGGTGCAGGAGTAGGCCATTCAGCCCTTTGAGCCTGCACCGCCATTTATTATGATCATAGCTGATCATCCAACTCAGAACCCTGCACCAGCCTTCCCTCCATACCCCCTGATCCCCGTAGCCACAAGGGCCATATCTAACTCCCTCTTAAATATAGCCAATGAACTGGCCTCAACTGTTTCCTGTGGCAGAGAATTCCACAGATTCACCACTCTCTCTGTGAAGAAGTTTTTCCTAATCTCAGTCCTAAAAGGCTTCCCCCTTATCCTCAAACTGTGACCCCTGGTTCTGGACTTCGCCAACATCGGGAACAATCTTCCTGCATCTAGCCTGTCCAATCCCTTTAGGATTTTATACGTTTCAATCAGATCCCCACTCAATCTTCTAAATTCCAACAAGTACAAGCCCAGTTCATCCAGCCTTTCTTCATATGAAAGTCCTGTCATCCCAGGAATCAATCTGGTGAACCTTCTTTGTACTCCCTCTATGGCAAGGATGTCTTTCCTCAGATTAGGGGACCAAAACTGCACACAATACTCCAGGTGTGGTCTCACCAAGGCCTTGTACAACTGCAGTAGTACCTCCCTGCTCCTGTACTCGAATCCTCTTGCTATGAATACCAGCATACCATTCGCCTTTTTCACCGCCTGCTGTACCTGCATGCCCACTTTCAATGACTGGTGTATAATGACACCCAGGTCTCGCTGCACCTCCCCTTTTCCGAATCGGCCACCATTCAGATAATAATCTGTTTTCCTGTTTTTGCCACCAAAGTGGATAACTTCACATTTATCCACATTAAATTGCATCTGCCATGAATTTGCCCACTCACCCAACCTATCCAAGTCACCCTGCATCCTCTTAGCATTCTCCTCACAGCTAACACTGCCGCCCAGCTTCGTGTCATCCGCAAACTTGGAGATGCTGCATTTAATTCCCTCATCCAAGTCATTAATATATATTGTAAACAACTGGGGTCCCAGCACTGAGCCTTGCGGTACCCCAATAGTCACTGCCTGCCATTCTGAAAAGGTCCCGTTTATTCCCACTCTTTGCTTCCTGTCTGCTAATCAATTCTCTATCCACATCAATACCTTACCCCCAATACCGTGTGCTTTAAGTTTGCACACTAATCTCCTGTGTGGGACCTTGTCAAAAGCCTTTTGAAAATCCAAATATACCACATCCACTGGTTCTCCCCTATCCACTCTACTAGTTACACCCTCAAAAAATTCTGAGATTCGTCAGACATGATTTTCCTTTCACAAATCCATGCTGACTTTGTCCGATCATTTCACTGCTTTCCAAGTGTGCTGTTAACAAGTAAGGACAAGGAAAGTCAATTAAGTGCATATTGGGTGACCCAAAAGAAGAGAAGAAAAAAGAAAGAGAAGTGGAGAGTAGCAAATGTCAAGAAGAAAAAGGAAACATATGTAAGGATTAGGATGCAAAATCAGGCTTGGTCCATTGAGAATATAAAAACAAGAGGGAAGTGCTCAAGCAGGTGAATAGGAAGGCCAAGAAAGGGCATGAAATGTCCTTGGTGAGCAGGGTCAAAGATTTTGTACATACTGTACATTAAGAAAAAAGAAGATAGCAAAGGTGAGGATAGGTTCACTTAAGGATAAAAGAGGACTTTGTTCTTGGAGTCAGAGCAATTGGCTGAGCTACTAAATGAATAGTTTGTGTTATTTACTGAGGAGAAGGATTTGGAGGATAGTGAAAGCACAGCTGGGCATGCTAACCTGCTGGGATAGTTTGAGATTAAGGAAGAGGTTGTGCTGGGTCTTCTGAAAAGTATTAAAGAGGATAAATCCCAAGGCCTAATGGCATATAAAAAAGAAAGTGAGGAGACTGCTGAGGCTTTGACAATAATCTTGGTGTCCTCAGTAGAAATAGGTGAGATCCCAGAGGACTGGAGAGTAGCAAATATTGTGTGTTTGTTCAAGAAAGGAAATGAAGATAATCCAAGTAATTATAGGCTAGCAGACATCACATCAGTGGTAGAGAAACTATCGGAGAGGATATTGAGAGATAGAATTTATGCATGTAAGGTTTCACTGCTAATGTAATGGCTTTTTTTTTGTAATGTTCGCTGCTGAAGTAACGTTTTTTCTGTTGCAGCAATGTTTGGGTTGTGGTTGGAGATAACAGGACTAGGGCTGCATGTTTAGCCAATCAGGATTTTGTTGCCCTGTCTTATGATTCTGGAAGCAGTTGATTTCACAGGCTTTTGCCGGAGGGGGAGAGAGAGAGAGAGAGATGAAGAGAGAAGATGCGAATAGAGATTTGGTAGACTGCCGGACAGGGTGAACTCAGAGCGAGGGTCCGAAGGGTAGCGACGATCAGCCTACGTGTGAGCTCCAACTTTGTGCACAGACTGTTTAATACGATTTAAGCCCTTTTTTAAAACATATTTTGTTTCTTCACTAACCATTTAGTCAAAGTAAGAGTTATAAAGCTTAATCGTTTAATCACATATTGTGTACTGTTTGTTATGTTACGTACCCCGTAACTGGGTTGCCAAACCAGCAGAAATGGATCACTCAGTTGGAGTCTGGATTACTAGAACTAAGAAAGTTTTATTAAAGAAACAAGCAACACAGTACTCTAATCAAAAGGATAATGAATGCAACAGTTCAGCAATGATAAACATACATGTACACAGAATTCAGATAACAGGATCAATCAAGCTCTATCATTGTCTAGGGGCAAATGACCAGTTTCAAAGTGACGCAAAGTTCAGTTCAGTTCGCAATAATTGCTGCCATGGGAGATGGACAGTGTGGGGGAAGGAGAGAGAGAGCAAAAACGAATGAATATTCAAATGGCTTCCACACACAGACCTTCGCAGTCAGCTTTCGGGCGAGTCCTTTGTGATGTCATCTGAGGTCACCGACCGTGACCCCTCCGTTTCCAGATACGATCGTTTCCCTGCGCTGAACCTGGCACCCAGGCAAGGGTGGACACACACCAGGTTCCCGCCGATCATGCCTTTCCACCCTGAGCGTCTATGGCTTGATCCCGCGATCAGCCATCCAGAAGTTTCCCACCGACTTGTGAGAGGTGCACCGCTTCCAGGGTCTCGTTACCTCGGGTGTCGTGTGTGTCCTGCCTTAGCAAACCTGTCCCTTTTTATCCCCCTGCTGGGGTATCGCCTGTCCATCACTTCAAACAGTTCAGGGTTCAAAGGGGGAGCCGCTCTTGACAGCTCTCCATCCTTCATTAACATCTCCATTGCTGCTCCATTGTTTTCCTTATCTCTCTCTCTCCTGAAGACAGGTGGCAGACCAACTGCTGATTCCACAGGACAGCTAACATCTTAATCTATGTGTATTCTTGTCACAGTTATTTCGCGGTACTGATTTGTAACAGGGGACACATGGTGCACATACACCCAAATGAAATTTCTTCAGTTTGGCCAGGCAGAGGGTTATCGCCCCTTATATTAAGCTGCTCGGTGAAGTGAGTGCTACAATTATGGGGGCTACGTTCAGGACTGATTCCATTGGATGCTGTGTGATTACCCCAAGCAATGAATCAGTGGGGCAGATATTGGTACTCCAGATGAATTGTCAATTCCACTGTTAAGTACTGTTAAAGTTGTGATTGTGAGCAGAGGTTTTATAAAATGGCAGGGGCAGCTCTTGTTTTGATGCAGACCAGCGCAGAGGTAACAGTTGGTGGGGGCAAAGATTTCAAAGACAGGTTTCTATTATTTCTGAGGAGTGA
Source organism: Mobula birostris (assembly GCF_030028105.1). Taxonomy (NCBI): domain Eukaryota; kingdom Metazoa; phylum Chordata; class Chondrichthyes; order Myliobatiformes; family Myliobatidae; genus Mobula; species Mobula birostris. Next base: position 192,021,736 of record NC_092370.1, on the reverse strand, counting down.
GGGGAAATAGTGGTCGGATTTGGAATGGCTAATGAGTCCACGTCCCCCGGTGAAGAGTGAGAATTATAGTCATAGTCATTGTCATACTTTATTGATCCCGAGGGAAATTGACTTCCGTTACAGTTGCACCTTAAATAATTAAATAGTGATAAAACCATAAATAATTAAATAGTAATATGTAAATTATGCCAGGAAATAAGTCCAGGACCAGCCTATTGGCTCAGGGTGTCTGACCCTCCAAGGGAGGAGTTGTAAAGTTTGATGGCCACAGGCAGGAATGACTTCCTATGACACTCTGTGTTGCATCTCGGTGGAATGAGTCTCTGGCTGAATGTACTCCCGTGTCCACCCAGTACATTATGTAGTGGATGGGAGACATTATTCAAGATGGCATGCAACTTGGACAGCATACTCTTTTCAGACACCACCGTCAGAGAGTCCAGTTCCATCCCCACAACATCACTGGCCTTACGAATGATTTTGTTGATTCTGTTGGTGTCTGCTACCCTCAGCCTGCTGCCCCAGCACACAACAGCAAACATGATAGCACTGGCCACCACAGACTCATAGAACATCCTCAGTATCATCCAGCAGATGTTAAAGGACCTCAGTCTCCTCAGGAAATAGAGACAGCTCTGACCCTTCTTGTAGACAGCCTCAGTGTCCTTTGACCAGTCCAGTTTATTGTCAACTCATATCCCTAGGTATTTATAATCCTCCACCATGTCCACACTGACCCCCTGGATGGAAACAGGGGTCACCGGTACCTTAGCTCCCCTCAGGTCTACCACCAGCTCCTTAGTCTTTTTCACATTAAGCTACAGTTAATTCTGCTCACACCATGTGACAAAGTTTCCTACCATAGCCCTGTACTCAGCCTCATCTGCCTTGCTGATGCATCCAACTATGGCAGAGTCATCAGAAAACTTCAGAAGATGACAAGACTTAGTGCAGTAGTTGAAGTCCGAGGTGTAAATGGTGAAGAGAAAGGGAGACAAGACAGTCCCCTGTGGAGCCCCAGTGCTGCTGATCACTCTGTCGGACACAGTGTTGCAAGCACACATACTGTGGTCTGCCAGTCAGGTATTCAAGAATCCATGACACCAGGGAAGCATCCACCTGCATCGCTGTCAGCTTCTCCCCCAGCAGAGCAGGGCGGATAGTGTTGAACGCACTGGAGAAGTCAAAAAACATGACCCGTCACAGTGGTCGCTGGCTTGTCCAGGTGGGCGTAGACACGGTTCAGCAGGTAGACGACAGCATCCTCAACTCCTAGTCAGAGCTGGTAGGTGAACTGGAGGGGATCTAAGTGTGGCCTGACCATAGGCTGAAGCAGCTCCAGAACAAGTCTCTCCAGGGTCTTCATGATGTGGGAGGTCAAAGCCACCGGTCTGTAGTCATTGAGGCCGCTGGGGCGCGGCGTCTTGGCACAGAGACAAGGCAGGACGTCTTCCACAGCACAGGAACCCTCCGGAGCCTCAGGCTCAGGTTGAATACATGGCGAAGTTCTCCACATAGCTGAGGGGCACAGGCTTTGAGCACCCTAGTACTGACACCATCCGGTCCTGCAGCCTTGCTTGGGTTGAGACGTTTCAGCTGTCTTCTCACATGTAGTGATGTCCTGGGACTTGGTTCAGTAACCACCTATGACCATTACTATCTTTCATTGTGTAAGATATGACCAACCACTGTAACGTTTTCCCTATGATGCCCACTGGCTTCAGAATGACCAGGGTTTCATAATGCCACATTTAGTCAAATGGTGCCTTAATTTCAAGGACAATAACATTCAACCCACCTAGTGTTATTCTATTCTCAGATCTACGTTTGGACAAAGGCTGTGATGAGATCTAGAGCTGAGTGATCCTAGCAAAGCTCAGTGGGGTGCTATGAACACCCCTTTGATGTTCAATGTTTTAGGATCAGCTTCTTCCTCACTGCCTCTCTGAATGGACAATGAACTAACCCATGAACATTACTTTACTATGTTTTTGCTTTCTTTTCAAATGGTTCCATTTATTATCAGAAAATGTATACAGTATTCAACCTGAAATACTTGTTTTCGTAGATGCCCATGACAAACAGAACTCCAAAAGAATGAACGACAGAAAAATGTCAGAACCCCAAAGCCCCTCTCCCTCTTCCTTGTGCAGGCAGCAGCAAACATCAATGCATCAACCTCTCCCCTTCCCCTCCCACCCGTTTCAGTAAAAACATCAGTGCCCACCACCAACCAAGCAAAAGCAGAACACCCAGAGAGAGGTCATGATCTGCAGTCAACAAAAACTGCTGTTTACCTGGCAGTTTGACATGCCGCAGGCTCTCTCTCTGTCTCTCAGAAACAAGGGGCTGAGAGATATCACTCATTTCACAACAAAAGCGGAAACAGTCGCTGTTTCGGTGCTGCAGTCTACTGCGCTGCTTTTTTATTCCGAGATTCCTGACTCGAGAATCGGCAGCACACTGTCCCCTCCATCAAGAGAAAGAGAGAGAGAATACGACTGCTCATCTATAGAGACCTCTATCCACACAGCCGCTGCAACAAAATCCTGATTTTCCTTCCCCCGCGGCGCCTCAGCCAGCAACACCGGCCTGGAATCAGTTGTCCACAGGCTTACACATGCCGCATCCCAGAGGCGCCATCTTCCAAGCCATGCCTGGAAAATGTTGGAATATGGTCGGCCGATGAGCTTCAGGAACGGGAACTCATCTGAGGCAAGAAAACTGCAGTTTGAGTGCCACTTGCAGATCAGGACCTCGATAAACCCTAATCACCTTTAAAAGGAAAAAAAATGAAACATTGAAGAGAGGAATTTGAGCTGTTTCTGCAGATGAATTTGAAGAGCCAGCCACTTGGTGCCGTCTAATGAATATTCTTTTTATATTGTATATGGTTTTTTGCTCTTATTTAAATTAATTCCTCTATATTATTGTACTTTATAGTATTTTGTTACTGTAACTGCTGTAAATTATCAAATTTCATGACATATAGCAGTGATATTGAACCTGATTCTGATGATTAAGTGAACTGTTAAAAGCAGCTTCCATTCCTTTGCTGACTTATGAAAGTAGGTAACTAGCCAAAACACAATTGTCCTGCTGGCGCAGTTTACCATGGATACTAATGTTCCAATGTACTGGCAAGAGGCACAGAATTCCCTGCATTGCAGGTCTCCAGTACTGCGTCTGGGATGTGTCCAGTCCCACCACCTTTGCTGCATTCAGCACACAGCTGGTTTTTGATATCATGTGGAATGAATCAACTTGTTGAAGACTGGTGTCTGTGATGGTGGGATTCTCAGGAGGAAATCGAGACAGATGAACATGACCATCCATTCTATACCACTGACTCAACAAGGTTGCCATTGCTTCGTGTTTCTGGTGCTCATGTACCAGACCAGGTCACGTCATTAGGTGAGGATGACTCTGTACTGAACTTAGTGCCTGCCCCACCTCCCAATATCTGCTTATTTTTCATCACTATTTGTGAATTGATATGGCAATATTATAATGCTTTAATCTGATCATTTGTGTGAGAGTGCTTGCTGTGTCTAATGAAAACTGTTTTTGCTGTTTAGTATTGCTGATTGATCAAGCTGGAATCTCACTTCCAAGTCTGTTTTTGAACACAAATGACCATTGCTGAATTATGTAGTTCTCTCATCTATGGATTAGAGATTTTGGGTAACTTTGAGAGGCATGAACGAGAAAAAAACAATGATGGTGTTTAAATCTAATTTTGAGGGAATGGGCTATAGCAGGGGTTCTTAACCTGGGAACCACTGACCCCTTGCTTAATGGTATTGGTCCACGGCATAAAAAGATTGGGAGGAGAGAGTGACTTCATGATAAAGCAATAAACAAAGCAGAGGTCTACTTTCTCAGATGTAAAGTATCATCTTGTATTCTATGCATGGTTTGAAAGGGAAAATAAAACTCCGCCTGTGCGGATCCCTGCAGCTTCCCATGACCCTGTGATCTCTGTCTCAGAGGCCGAGGACAGAACACCTTTCAAGGCATCAGGCTTTGATAGTGTATCTGGAGGGGCTCTGAAAAACTGTGCCAACCAACAGGCAGGAGTGTTCAAGGACATTTTCACTGCTGCAGTCAGAGGTTCCCACCTGCTTCAAAAGGGTGACAATCACACCAATGCCCAAGAGCAGGGTAAGCAACTTCAACAACTATTGCCCAGTGGCACTCACATCTAATGTGATGTAGTGCTTTGAGAGGTTGATCATGGCTAGAATCAACTCCTGCCTGTGCAAGGACCTGGACCCACTGCAATTTGCCAATCGCGACAATAGGTCCACAGCAGATGTAATCTCTCTGGCTCTCCACTCGGCCTTGGATCACCTGGACCATAGCAATACTTATGCCAAGCTGCTGTTTATTGAGTGCAGCTCAGCATACAGCAGAATCATACCTTCAGTTCTGATCAACCAGCTCCAAAACCTGGGCCTCTGTGCCTCCCTCTGCAACTGGATCCTTGAATTCCTCACTGGGAGATCACAGTCTGAGTACATTGGAAAAAGCATCTCCTCCTCGCTGACAATCAACACTGGCATATCTCAGCAATGTGCACTTAGCCCACTGCTCTACCCTCTCTACACCCACAATTGTGCTGCTAGGCACAACTCAAATGCCACCACTAAATAATCCAATGACAGAACTCCTGTTGGCATAATTTCAGCTGGTGTTGAGGAGGCGTGCAGGAGCGAGACAGATCAGCTGGTTGAGTGGTGTCACAGCAGCAACGTTGCACTCATCAGTAAGACCAAGACATTGATTGACGACTTCAGGAAGGGATCTTCTCAAACTCACTGGAGCTCTTGTCTCCATCAGTCAGGAGTCACTGAGGAACATCCTCCTCATGGAAATATGTCACCATTTTGCCTCCTGACAGCACATGGCATGACACGCATCAGCAAGTCCACAGCAGCACCAATCTCGGCGAAGATTGGTATCAAACATGGCTGCATTATTACCTTGACACATCTCTTAATCTTTCCCACTGCAATATTGGTCCTTTCCTCCAGGAAATATCATGCAGAAGTGAAGCCAATCTTGAAAACAAGTGTAAAATTGCTCAACATGCAGTGACGGCATTCCAGAGCCAAGATCACTCAAAACTCTGGAGAGGAGTTGCAGCTTGCAGACAACCTTGGATTGCATGTGCTTGGAGGGTGAAATTCAAATTGTCACTGACTCATTGACAGACACCAAAGGATGAGGCAACATCCACAAATCAAAGTTACTGTCCTAATCTGTCTCCAAAGTTCTAGACTGCCCTCTTGTATTAAAAGGTTCATAGCAACACAGACCACTTTCTATTTCTCTGAAACCACCTCCCTGAGAAGGCAAGACATGGAATTCTACATTATGTTCAGTGCACCAGAGCAGCTTTTAGTCAATTGAGGAAAAAGATTTTTGAAGATCAACATCCTGAACATTGAAATGCTAGGTACACTCAGTCGGCAGCTTTGAGAAGGCTATGTTGTTCATATGCCTGATACCAGACTTCAGAAATAAATACTTTAATCTGAGCACTGTCATGGGACGATGTTACCAAGTAAGAAGTAGAAAAGATTCAAGGATATGTTTAAAGCCACTTTTATAAAGACCCAGCATCCCCAGTGACTTTTGGGAATCCCTGGCCATGCAGTTTAAACTGTGTAAGCAACTTTCAGGATGGCATTGAAAACCTCAGTTCTGTGACTTGGAAGGGAAAAGGTGCACGATACCTCAGAAACTACCCATCCACCCAATCACTCAGGCATCTCTTAACCCTTCTGCCTATCTATGCAAGAGCCTGCATTTTCCAGGCTGAGCTTGTCAGCAGCGTCAGAAACCTCACAAGAAGTGTAAAAGTAGGTTATCCCCGAGCACAAAGAAGGGGAGGAGAAGGAAGAAGAAGAATTAGAAGATGAAGAATAGGAAAGAAGACTGGGGGTAAGAGAAGAAATATGTGTATATAAGCAACGCCTTTCATCTCCTTCACAAGGAATCACAAAGCATTTCATGGTAATTAAGTACTTCTGAGATACATTTGTAGTACGGTAAGCACAGCATCAATTCAGCATCATCCTTCAAGCAGTGATCTGATCATGTAATAGTAACCTGCCAGTCAACATCTGAGTGAAAATATGTGTGTTTTCTGCTGTTTATCCTTTAAATCTAGAACAATTACTTTTCACATAAACTTAATTTATTTTATCAGTGGAAAAGGTCAGAGAGCTAGGAATCTCTTGCTGAGTGCCTTTTGTAAATTAGTTTAAGTTGAGAGGGAAGATTGTTTTATTAATAAGCTTGGCTTTGATGTCATGCCAAAACATTCTCATCTGCGGATATTACTTGTAACTAACTCCACCCAAGCTCCTCCAAAGTTTGCCAATGATTTATTTAAAGCTGTGTGATATAATTGTATGGAGATGTTAATGTGGGGGAAAAATGATCACCAGCAGGTGGTATTGCTTCCCCTAACTCCAGTGAGCCAATTCAATCCTAAACTTGGGTGTTCTTTGTCTGGAGTTTGCAAGTTGTCCCTGTAAATGTTTTGGTGTTTAGGTTCCCTATCACATCAGAAAGATTTACTGGTAGATTAAGTGACTGCTGTTAATTACCCCTTAGTGTACATAAAAGGCAAAACAAAATAAAAGGCTTGTTAGGGATTGCTAGGCATGTAACATCCTTCAGGAATTATGGAGGTGGCAGCCAGTTAATACAAGTGAGTACCAATTTTTATTCCAGGACAAGGATAGCTTCTAGAATAAGCACCATTGTCTGCTGAGGGAACCATTTGTCAATAGAGTGGTAAAAGAAAGCTGCTTTGAATGTCTGGGTTCCCAACAATGATGTTTTAAATTGCAGATATTCTTGCCAATTGAAATGTATTCCCACTGTAAGCATGCAATTCTATATTATCATTTCCCTAACTCTGAATATTGAAGTGAACTGAAAAATTGTAACTTCTCAAACTTAATGTAATCAGCTGGTGTTATCTTTGTACCTGAAGGATATTTAACTTTGATCTACTTTGAGATTGCTCAGATAGAAGCTCGAGAACAACTTTTGCTGTGCTGAATAAAAAACTTTTACAGCTATAGATCTGGTCTCCTTGGGTTCATTCATTGGCATGAGAGTGAGAATACAGGAACTCAAAGGGGTAATGATACTGATGGATTTATTCTGCTGGGAACTAGCATGCATCTGATAGGCAGATTAGCCTCCTTTGCACTTAAAATAAAAGTGTAAGGTAGAAAGACAGGAAAATCTGAGCAGGGAAATCCAAAGCATAAAATTAGGGCACAGAAGATAGAATGAAATGACTGGAAATCTATAGGACTTCTATCCCTGGTTACTGCTCGACACATTATGTATTCACATCAATGCTTTGTATTCTGAGGTAGAGTGGCTATAGTATCTCATCAGTTTAGCTAAATTGATTATTTGCAAACTTTACTCCCTTGTGATCAAATATAAAGACAAATTAGTATATGGGAAATTTGTTAATGTTCCAACCTATAACTAAATAACCTGCGAGCCATTTACCTAAGATAATTACATTCTTCAGGAAATTTTAAGATGTTCTTAGCATCATAATGAAGTTTTGCAGCCAAGATTACAAAACAGCAAGTCTTGCAAAACTTAGCTTTGCAACTATAATCATTTTGCATTCAAAAGAAATAATGGTCAATATGAATTTAGGAAGTGAATATATGAGATGAACTTTAAGTAAAGATAACACTGAGACATTTTCTGACAGATGTCAATTGACATGGGAGTGTACATATTAGATGAAATAGGATCAGATTTCTTCATGATTCTAGAACTTAAATGAGGAAAAAGTAGAACAATGAAAAATAAATTGTCATTGCATGCAAGATTCACTCTGCTTTTGATAAGCTACATTATTCCTGCTGAATATTTTTGCATGTGATTGACAAGTCAAATTTGAAATTTCTTCCTGGAACCACTCAAACTGGTTGACAAGCACAAAATCTGCTCTACTTTCAGCATTCACTGCACAAAATCCCATTCACATTTAAACCAACACAGTTGACAAAGAATGGCAATTTCTAAACATCTAACCAAATTATGTATTTAACCCAATTCATGGATGAATTCTGACAAATATTTTATTTATTTAGTGGAGGTTTTGGGGTTGTTAGAAGGAGTGGGAACAGAAGTCTGTGATCACCATGACTAGGGGAAAGGAACTAGGAGAGCTAATAGCACCAAAGCTTGACAAGCCCCCTGGCCCTGATTATTTGTGTGTTTTAGTCTTGAAAGACTTAAGGGACAAGAGTTTTCCTCCTTCTTAGACAATAGGTGCAGGAGTAGGCCATTCGGCCCTTCGAGCCAGCACCGCCATTCACTGTGATCATGGCTGATCATCCACAATCAGTATCCAGTTCCTGCCTTATCCCCATAACCTTCTTCTCTCCATTTCCATTCCCATTCTGGCTCCACTCTTATTCTTTCTCTTCTCCTCAGCTACCTGTCACCCTAAACTGGTGCCTCTCCTCCTACCCTTTCTCCCATGGTTCACTCTCCTCTCCCATCATCCCACTCTGACCTCCATGCTTCTCGCTTCATCCTCCCTCTCCCATCCATGTACCTGCTTCTTCACCTGCCTTCACCTATCACCTTCCATTTTATACTCCTTCCACTTACTCACCTTTTTATTCTGGCTTCTTCTCCCTTACTGTACATTCCCAAACCAAGTCATGGATGAACAAGGAGGTATGACATCTGCTGAAGGCTACATCTGTGACATTTAAGTCTGACGACCCAGGTCTGTACCAGAAAACCAGGTGTGGTTTGCAGAGGGCTAGTTCAAGGACAAAGAGACAATTTCAAACAAGGTTGGAGGCGACATTGGATGTACGACAACTCTGGCAGGGTTTGCAAGATATTACTTTCCTACAAAGCAAAACCCAATAGCATGAATTGCAACGATGCTTCACTACCAGATGAACTCAACGCCTTCTATGCTCACTTTGAAAGGGAGAATATAACTACAGCTGTGAAGATCCCTGCTGCACCTGATGACCATGTGATCTCCATCTCAGAAGCCGACGTTAGACTGCCTTTAAAGAGAATGAACCTTCATAAGGCCCAAGCTCCCGATGGAGTACCTGGTAAGGATCTGAAAACCTGTGCCAACCAACTAGTGGGAGTATTCAAGGACATTATCAAACTCTCACCGCTATGGGTGGAAGTTCCCACTTGCTTCAAAAAGGCAGCAACTATACCAGTGCCTAAGAAGAATAATGTGAGCTGAGCTTAAAGACTATCGCCCAGTAGCACTCACACCTGCAGTGATGAAATGCTTTGAGAGGTTGGTCAGGACTAGTCTGAACTCCCGCCTCAGCAAGGACTTGGACCCATTGCAATTTACCTATTGCCACAATAGGTCAACAGTAGATGCAATCTTGTTGGCTCTTCACATAGCTTTCGACCATCTGGACAATACAAACACCTATGTCAGGATGCTGTTCATTGACTATAGCTCAGCACTAACACCATCATTCCTACAATCCTGATTGAGAAGTTACAGAACCTGGTCCTCTGTACCTCCCCCTGCAATTGGATCCTTGACTTCTTAACCAGAAGACCATAAACTGTGCAGATTGGTGATAGTATCTCCTCCTCACTGATGATCAGTGCTGGTGTAGCTCAGAGGTGTGTGCTTAGCCCACGGTTCTACTCTCTCTCTACACAGAGCATGCCCTTTTCTCGCTGTTACCATCAGGTAGGAGGTACAGAAGCCTGAAGGCACACACTCAGTGACTCAGGAACAGCTTCTTCCCCTCTGCCATCTGATTCCTAAATGAACATAGAACCCTTGGACACTACCTCACTTTTTAATATATATTATTTCTGTTTTTGCACAATTTTTTAATCTATTCGATATAGCTATACTGTAATCAATTTACATATTATTATTATTACTATTATTATTATTTATGTGTTCTTCTTCTACATTATGTATTGCATTGAACTGCTGCTGCGGTTAACAAATTTCACGATACATGCCAGTGATAATAAACCTGATTCTGATTCTTACTTTCCAATCCTGACAAAGGGTCTTGGCCTGAAACATCTACTCTTTATTCCCTTCCATAGATGATGCATCAATGGCATTTTGTGTGTGTGCTACTTTGGATTTCCAGAATCTGCAGAATTTCTTGTGTTTAAGAGATTATGCTTGTGATCAAAGGTCAAAGTTCAAAGTAAATTTATTGTCAAAGTACATATATGTTACCACATACTATGCTGAGGTTCATTTTTTTGTGGCCATTCACAGTGAATACGAAGAAACACAATAGGGTCATTGACAACGCGCAAAACAAAGACAGACAAATGATCAATGTGCAAAGGACAACAAATTGTGTAAGTACAAGAAAATATACGAAGTAATAATAAATAAATAATGAATATTGAGAGCATGAGTTGTAGAGTGATTGAAAGTGAGTCCATAAGTTGTGGAATCAGCTTGGTGTTGGAGTGGGTGAAGTTATCCACAATAGTTCAAGAGCTTGGTGGCTGAGGGGTAGTAACTGTTTCCAAACCTGTGGCATGGGACCTACAGCTCCAATACCTCCTTCCTGATGGCAGCAGTGAGAAAAGAGCATGGCCTGGAAAGTAGGGGTTCCTGATGATGGATGCTGCTTTCCTGCAACAGTGGTCCTTATAGATGTGCTCAATGGTGAGGAGGGCTTCACCTGTGATGGACTGGGCTGCATCTACTACTTTTTGTGGGCTTTTTGGTTCAAGAGCATCTGTGCTTCCATACCAGGTCATAATACAACCAGTTAGTATACTCTCCACTCTATGTCTATAAAAATTTGTCAAAGCTTTAGATGACATGCTGAATTTTGGGAAACTTCTCAGAAAGTAGAGACACCTTCTTTATAATGACACTTACATGCTTTACCCAGGACAAGTTCTCTGAAATGATAGTGCTGGATACTGAAAGTTAATGACCCTCTACGCCTTTGATCCTACAGTGAGAACTGGCTCATGGATCTCCAGATTCATCCTCCTGTAGTTAATAATCGGCTCTTTGGTTCTGCTGATGTTGAATGAGAGATTAATGTTGTGGCACGATTCATCCAGATTCTATCTCCTTCCTTTGATTGGCCAACAACAGTGGTGTCATCAGCAAGCATAAGTATGGCATTGGACCTGTACTTAGCCTCACAGTCATAAATATAAAGTGAGTAGAGTAAGGAGTTAAGCACAGACGGGGTCTGCAAGTGAGGAAATTGAGGATCCAGTTGCACAGCAAGGTATTGAGGCCTTGGTCTTAGAGCTTATTGATTAGCTTTGAGGTGATTATAGGGTTGAAAGCTGAGCTGTAACCAAGGAAGAGCCTCCTGATGTATGCATCTTCACTGGCCTGATATTTCAGGGTTGAGTGAAGAGCCAATGAAATGGCATCGGCTGCTGACCTGTTGTGACGGTAGGCAAATTGGAGCAGAGCCAACTCACTTCTCAGGCAGGAGTTGATAGGCTTCATCGCCAAGCTCTCAAAGCACTTCATCACTATGGACATTTACAAAGACAGGTGTGTAAAAAGGGCCCGAAGGATCTTTGGGGACCCAAGTCACCCCAATCACAAACTGTTCCAGGTGTTACCATCTGGGAAACAGTACTGTAGCATAAAAGCCAGGACCAACAGGATCTGGGACATCTTCCACCAGGCCATCAGATGGCTTAATTCATGCTGATGCAACTGTATTCCTGGGTTATATTGACTATCCTGTTGTACATAATATTTATTATAAATTACTATAAATTGCACATTGCACATTTGGATGGAGACTTCTAATGTAAAGATTTTTACTCATGTAAATGAAAGATGTAAACAATGATGTCAATTCAATTCAATGTAAGTGTCACAAGGTGGTGGCTGGGATGGGACCCAAGTGCAAGACTAGGGACAGGACTAGGATATAGGGTGAGAACAAGGACATAGACAGGAAAACCAGGAACCTGGAACAGGATTGAACAAGAGAGCTAGGAGCCTGGGCTTGGACTCTGAGCCAGAGACTGGACAAGGACCCAGTACCTGGGTCTTGCCTCTGGCTCGGACCCCAGAACTAGGTAAGGACGAGGCTTGGCAGGCAGGCAGGACGAGGCTGGAGTCTTCAGGCTCGAGGCTAGACAAGAGATGAGGCGAGGCTTGGCAGGAGGCTGGAGGCTGGAGATTTGAGGCAAGGTTGGAGGCAGGAGACTTGAGGCGAGGCTTGGCTCCTCCTGGGCAGGGAGCGGTTCACCACCCAACAGAGGCACAGGACAGGGAGGGACAGAACTAACCGCAGGTAATGGCGAGATGGCCTGACTTACCCGACGGAGGCAAGGGACAGGAAGGGACAGAACCAACCCCAGGTAACGGCAAGACAGCCTGGCTTACCTGGGCGGAGGCAAGGGACAGGAAGGGAGCTAGGTACAGGGTGGCTCCAGGACAAGACTGCAGGTGAGACGAGGCGAGATTTACCAGCAAAACAAGGCAAGGCTTCTGGCAAAGCAAGGCGAGACGAGAACTTCAGGTGAGGCAAGAGTTACCGGCAAGACAAGGCAAGGCAGGGCAGGGCAGGGCAGGGCAGGGCAGGGCAGGGCTTCAGGTGAGGAAACAGAAGGCAGGGGAAGGGATACAAGGAGTAAGGACAAGAATAATCCAGCAACCACACCCTGCTCTCTGGAGGTATTTATGCAGCCAGCCCCAACTAGCATCAGCTGCCTCAATTAGCTCAACAAGGACAGAAACAGGGTAGATAGGAAAACCTGGAGCAAGGGTCAAGGAACGGACTGTGAACCGGAATACGGACTTCACGGACCGGACCATGACAGTAAGTGCTATTGGATGATAGTCATTGAGAGATGCTACCACATTCTTCCTGGGCATCGGTAAAATTAAAACCTGCTGAAGCAGGTGGGTATCTTAGACTGCTGAAGCAGAAAGATTAAGATATCTATAAACAGTCCAACCAGTTGATTAGTACAGGTGTTTACTATTTGGCGTGGTACACCAGCTGGGCCAAATACCTTCCTGAAGAATGCTCTCATGTCCCCCCCAGAGACTGAAATCACAGGTTTGTCATGGATTGTGGGAGTGAAGGTTCCTCTATCTTCTATACTTATCGAATTCCCTAGAACCCACTTCCCTAGAGTTCCCAGATTCTGGAAAGATTGAACCCGTAATGGAGAGCAGTAAATGCAATGCCCCTATTCAGGAAAGGAGGGAAGCAGAATGGAGGAAACAGTAAGCCAGTTAGCCCAGCATCTGTTACTGGAAAATGTGTGCAACAATTAATAAGGTACTAGTGACAAGATATACAGAAAATTGTAATAAAATTAAGAATATTTGCATTGATTTATGAAGGGTCCATGCCAGTTCATTTGACAAATTCAGAAGAGTATTTTTGAGAATATACTTGGCAGTGAATAGAGGAACCAGCAATTAATTTAGATTTCTACCAGCTATTCAATAAGGTGTCTCATAAAAATTACTGCACATTTTTAAAAAATTGTCATTATGATTAATGTATTGGCATGGATAGTGGACACAGGAGATCACTCCTGCTGGAATATGGAACCACAAAGTTCTGGAAGAACTCAACAGGTCAGGCTGCATCTAAGGAGGGAAATGGCGGGGGGTGTTGCTGGGAGAGGGTCAACGCTTCATGTGAAGACCCTTCATCCAGACTGGATAGGGGATAGGCTATCTCACAATAAACAGGATGTGAGTTAAGTGGGTTATCACCATACTGACAAGCTATGGGTGGCATAAAAATCAATGCCGTGCCTTCAAATCATGAAAATCTACGTGAATAATATAGATGAAAGGAACTCTGAGTTTATTGTAGCCAGATTTGCTAATGATGTAAGATAACTGAGAAAGTAAGCTGTGATGTAGATGCAAGATGTCTAAGAAGGAATGGAGGGAGGTTTAGTAGCAAAGATAAATTTGGAGGACAGAGTGGGGAAATTGGGGGAATCTCTAGTTTAGCAGGAAGGAGAGAAAAGCATTTATTTTTGTAAATGGAGAGAAGGTACTAAAGGTTGCTACAGTATACAGATCTGGATATCCCAAATGAATGTTAGGATGCAGGACAGCAGAAAGAATCACAAGAGACTGCAGATGCTGGAATCAGGAGCAGAAAAGCAAACTGCTGGAGGCTTTCAGGAGTTCAGGCAGGAAGCAAAGAGATGGTAGATGCTTCTGGTGGAGATCTGCATCAGGACGAAGAGAGTTTAGAGCCAGGCTCCTCATCCTGGTGTTTCATGGTTAATGGTAGGGGTCCACAAGATAGAAAAGGTTGGGAAGCCCTGGTGGAGAGGGAGGATAGACAATATAAAGAGGGGTTGAGGTGGGAGCTAGTAAATGAGAGATGTTGTGATAATAATTTACTTATTTTTACTCTGCTATGAAGCTTTGAATGAATAGTGGTGTCGTTACACTTTTCTAATGGGAATGATCAGCTTGCCCATCAGTCATTCATAGAAGTCTAACTTCTTTGTATTTGTGCCCTTATCCTCCCATGAAATCCAACTGGAAGCACCAGAAGATAAGACTTTAATTGGACTTGTGCCAAGTATAAATCAATAAAAAAATTGCATACTGTAGCGGTGTGCTACACACAGCGCTAGAATAACCACACGGAGTCGGTGAGTTGGAGTTGCGATGAAAGAGGTTTATTCAAACTTCGCGGCCTGCTTTAAAGCCTTCCCATTCCTGCCCTCCCTGGGCGGAACTGCTGTGGGGAAAGCATATTCCCAGACCGCGCGCGGGATTTTCCCCCTACTGGTGAAGATGGCCTGGCGCCCTTTTTGGGGCCGGCCTCTCTGCCGGCGCGCGCCGGTTCATGTGTGCTAGAAAGTGGGTAACCACATAACTCCCCCACCCCCAGAACCGGTGATACCTCCCCCAATGTCCACAGTCTGGATCGGCCTCTGTTTGGGAGGTCTGCCCCTGCGCCGCGGTGCCTGAGCCTGGACCGGCTGCGCCAAGTCCACATGGGCCGGCTTGAATCGGTCCACCGTGAAAACCTCCTCTCTCCCCCCAATGTCCAGCACGAACGTGGACCCTTTGTTCCTGATCACCTTAAACGGCCCCTCGTAGGGCCGCTGTAGCAGTGCCCGGTGTCCGCCCCGTCGTACAAAAAGAAACTTACAGTTCTGCAGGTCTTTGGGTACGCAGGTCGGGCTCTGTCCGTGCTGTGAAGTGGGTATGGGGGCCAGGTTACCGAGTCTCTCCTGTAGTCTGTCCAGGACTGCTGTGGGTTCTTCCTCTTGCCCCCTTGGGGCTGGTATGAACTCTCCTGGGACAACCAGGGGTGCGCCGTACACCAACTCAGCCGACAAGGTGTGCAGATCTTCCTTGGGCGCCGTGCGGATTCCGAGCAGGACCCAGGGAAGCTCGTCC
Organism: Mobula birostris; assembly: GCF_030028105.1. NCBI lineage: Eukaryota > Metazoa > Chordata > Chondrichthyes > Myliobatiformes > Myliobatidae > Mobula > Mobula birostris. The sequence continues at coordinate 192,006,303 of NC_092370.1, read as the reverse complement.
TCCCAGTTGGGCCCCTCCAGGCGGGCCATGAGAGCCGACTTCAGGTGACGGTGGAAATGCTCCACTAGTCCGTTCGACTGTGGGTGGTAGGCAGTTGTGTGGTGTAGTTGCGATCCTAAAAGGCTGGCCATAGCCGACCACAGGCTGGAGGTGAACTGGGCGCCCCTGTCGGAGGTAATGTGGGCCGGTACCCCGAAGCGGGCTACCCAGGTTGCAATCAGTGCTCGGGCGCAGGATTCGGAGGTGGTGTCGGTGAGCGGGACTGCCTCTGGCCATCTGGTGAACCAGTCTACGATAGTTAAGAGGTACCGCGCTCCTCGTGACACTGGCAGGGGCCCCACAATATCCACATGAATGTGGTCGAACCTCCGGCGGGTGAGTTCGAACTGCTGCGGCGGAGCCTCGGTGTGCCGCTGCACCTTGGCCGTTTGGCACTGCATGCACATTTTGGCCCATTCACTGACCTGTTTACGCAGCCCATGCCACACGAACCTGTTGGCAACCAGCCAGACGGTTGTCCTGATGGAGGGGTGCGCTAAGTTGTGAATGGAGTCGAAAACCCGCCGGCGCCAGGCTGCTGGGATGACGGGGCGGGGTTGGCCGGTAGCCACGTCACATAGTAGGGTCCTCTCACCTGGGCCTACGGGGAGGTCTTGGAGCTGCAAACCGGAGACTGCAGTCCTGTAACTGGGGATCTCAGCGTCTGCCTGCTGTGCCTCTGCCAGCGCTGCATAGTCCACCCCCTGGGACAGGGCCTGTATGGTAGGTCTGGATAGTGCGTCTGCCACGACGTTGTCCTTTCCCGAGACATGCCGGATGTCCGTCGTGTACTCGGAGATGTAGGACAGATGTCGCTGCTGGCGGGACGACCAGGGGTCGGACACCTTTGTGAACTCAAAGGTAAGTGGTTTGTGGCCTGTAAATGTGGTGAAGGGCCTACCTTCTAAGAAGTACCTGAAATGCCGGATTGCCAGGTATAGTGCCAATAACTCCCAGTCGAAAGCACTGTATTTGAGTTCGGGTGGTCATAGGTGTTTGCTGAAGAACGCCAGGGGTTGCCAGCGACCCTCGATGAGCTGTTCCAGTACTCCACCGACTGTTGTGTTGGATGCGTCCACCGTGAGGGCAGTAGGAACGTCCGTTCTGGGGTGCACCAGCATCACGCCGTTTGCCAAGGCTTCTTTGGTTTTAACGAAAGCGGCTGCAGCCTCTTCGTCCCAGGTAATGTCCTTGCCCTTACCCGACATCAGAGTGAACAGGGGGCGCATGGTTCGGGCTGCTGAGGGGAGGAAATGGTGGTAGAAATTCACCATACCCACAAATTCCTGCAGGCCTTGGATTGTGTTGGGTCGGGGGAAGTGGGAGACCACATCTACCTTGGCGGGCAGAGGGGTTGCCCCGTCTTTAGTAATCCTGTGGCCCAGGAAGTCGATGGTATCGAGTCCGAACTGGCATTTGGCCGGGTTGATTGTAAGGCTGAATTCACTCAGGCAGGAGTAGAGCTGGCGGAGGTGGGACAGATGCTTCTGACGACTACTGCTTGTTATGAGGATGTCGTCCAAATAGATGAATGCAAAGTCCAGGTCGCGTCCCACCGCGTCCATTAGCCGCTGGAACGTCTGTGCGGCATTCTTTAGACCGAACGGCATTCGGACGAATTCGAAAAGTCCAAACGGGGTGATGAGTGCTGTTTTAGGGATGTTGTCAGGATGTACCGGGATTTGATGGTATCTCCGGATGAGGTCTACCTTGGAAAAGATCCTTGCGCCGTGTAGGTTTGCTGCAAAGTCTTGAATGTGCAGCACAGGGTAGCAGTCTGACATTGTAGCCTCGTTCAGTCTACAGTAGTCACCGCGTGGTCTCCAGCCCCCCGTTGCCTTGGGCACCATGTGCAGAGGGGAGGCCCATGGGCTGTCGGACCGTCCTATGATCCCCAATTCCTCCATCTTCTTGAACTCCTCCTTCGCCAGTCGGAGCTTGTCCGGGGGAAGCCTTCGAGCACGGGCGTGGAGGGGTGGTCCCTGGGTCGGGATGTAGTGCTGTACTCCGTGTCTGGGCATGGCTGCCATGAACTGCGGTGTCAGTACTGATGGGAAATCCGCCAAGACCCTGGTGAATTCATCGTTGGACAGCGTGATGGAGTCCAGGTGTGGGGCTGGCAACTTTGCTTCACCCAGGGAGAACGTTTGAAAAGTCTTGGCGTGGACTAGTCGCTTCCCTTGCAGGTCGACCAGCAGGCTGTGAGCTTGCAGAAAATCCGCCCCCAGGAGTGGTTGGGCCACGGCGGCCAGTGTGAAGTCCCACGTGAACCGGCTGGAGCTGAACTGTAGCCGCACCGTGCGGGTGCCGTAGGTCCATATTGTACAGCCATTTGCAGCCCTCAGGGTGGGTCCCGGTTCTCTGTTGCAGGTGTTGTAACTCGTTGGAGGTAAAACGTTGATCTCTGCTCCGGTGTCGACCAAAAATCGGCGTCCTGACTGCTTGTCCCAGATGTACAGGAGGCTGTCTTGATGGCCAGCCGCCATAGCGATCGGCGGCGGCTGGGCCTTGGCGTTTCCCGGGAATTTGCAGGGTGGTCTACAGCGGCGGGCCTCTGTGCCCCACCACTGGTGGTAGAAGCACCATTGTTCGTTGGGCTCTGCTGCCGGGCCTGGTCTGGTCTGTCGTTGGGCACGCGGCTTGCTGATCTGTGCGACGGATGCCCCTCTCTCCTTCTTGGCATTCCACAGCACATCTGCCTGGGCTGCCACCTCCTGGGGGTCACTTAAATCTGTGTCAGACAGCAGCAGGCATATGTCCTCGGGCAGTTGCTCTAGGAACGCCTGCTCAAACATGAGGCAGGGTTTATGTCCTTCAGCCAGGGCCAGCATCTCGTTCATTAGTGCTGACGGCAGCCTGTCTCCCAAACCATCCAAGTGCATTAAGCGGCGTGCTCATTCACGCCGTGAGAGTCCGAAAGTCCTTATGAGCAGGGCTTTGAATGCTGTGTATTTGCCGTTCTCCGGGGGCAACTGTATAAACTCCTCAACTTGTGCAGCAGTCTCTTGGTCGAGAGAGCTCAGCATGTAGTAGTAACGAGTGGACTCCGAGGTTATCTGCCGAATGTGGAATTGAACTTCTGCCTGTTCAAACCACAGACGGGATCGCAGCGGCTGAAAGCTTGGAAGTTGTAATGAAACTGCGTGAACAGATGCGGCGTCGGTCATCTCTGGCCCAAATATCGTTTGGGCCGTCGGGGTCACCAAATGTAGCAGTGTGCTACACACAGCACTAGAATAACCACACGGAGTTGGTGAGTTGGAGTTGCGATAAAGAGATTTATTCAAACTTCGCAGCCTGCTTTAAAGTCTTCCCGTTCCCGCCCTCCCTGGGGCGGGACTGCTGTGGGGAATGCATATTCCAAGACCCTTTCCACGCGCGGGATTTTCCCCCTGCTGGTGAAGATGGCCTGGCACCCTTTTTGGGGCCGGCCTCTCTGCCGGCACCCGCCGGTTCGTGTGTGCTAGAAAGTGGGTCGCCACGATACAAAGAAATAGCCTGTAAAAGTTGTTATGGTTAAACCTGATACGAATACCATGACCTCAATAAAATGTATGGAGAAAGAGGCTGCTGGTAGTAAGTGGAATGAAACTTCTTATTTGACTTAAATTGGCTTGCATGTTCTAAATTATTTTAATGTATGTATGTGTTTTAAAACAAAATTTGACTACATTTTTAATTCTATAGTTTTGAAGACACTTCCAAAATTTTACTAGTATACTGAGATAAATTAAACAGGAATCCGGATGAGATTAGTTGTTGATTCATTATCCTCTACTTCGCACAACTACCAAGACAAATTTCGTACCATCTTGTCAAAAATTACAAAGCTTGACCTGTAATGGATTGTTGTATTAGTGAGGGAGCTCAGAATGATTCAAGTCAGTAAAGACGGGAAATATACGTGTAGCAACTATGCACTTCTCAGAGAGACATATGCATGAATTCTCTGATAAGTAGTTTGTTGTAGACACACTTGGAAAGGAAAATGTAGCAAAGCCTACAACCTGTGATTACATCAAAATTATTGGCATTGCTTGTTGAAACCTGGCCAAGCTTGCATAGAATCACTCGCAAAAATATATGGTGCAATCATGTGTGGAAGGTCTTACCTGTAATATTTTGATAGCTGTCATATTTTGATGGAAATGCGCAACCGTCTGAAATACAGAAAACTGCAAATCAACCCTTTAGGCCACTCAATTTAATACGTCACGGAAACAGAAAGTTTATAAGTATCAGAAAGGAATATTTGTATATCCAGAAAAGCTTTGCATGGCACTGACACTGAGCTTTCACAACAACTAACAAGTTAAGTTTCATATACTGAGTTTGATCATTATCATTCTGGCGGAAAATGAATTCCTTGTCGATGGTCCATTAAATATTAAATGAGGATTGAAATTAGTGGAAATAGAATCCACGAAGAGGCAGAGGCCAGTGTCACATGGAGGAGGGCGGCTATGCCAGTCAGTCACAGCTTTTTCATCCCTGGAGTCTTGAAAAGGGTCCCAAGGCATTCAGTCCAAAAAAGATACAGCCTGCCACTTTGAGGCCATCAGTATCCAGATCTGCTCAGAATTGCTTGATCACAATGCAAACTGGCATTGGCAGTGGCCTGCACGTTCATTTTACATGGCTGAAACACCCAGGATGAATCTCAGTTGATGGGAGATGTTGTATATTTCATATTTCAGTAATATTTGAGTAATATTGTAAATATATTGTATGATTAAGCATCCTTTGTTGAAGGATGTCGTTATATGTTGAAGTACATGAGTCGCATACATCATCATCCTAACATGTCATAAGTGTGCACCTCATTAAAGTAAAATGGAACGTATGTAGTTACTTCCTGCCCGATGTTTTCTCTTTCAATTTTTGCTTTGTAGTTACAAAACAAAGCAATAGGGAAAAGGAAATTTTAAACAAGCCCAAAACAACTAACTTCCTGCTGAAGCTCAGCATGGCATGAGAGTTTCTTTGAAAAGCACAGCAAAAAATAGTCAAGTTAAAAATAAAACAGCATAGCATGTGTCTCCTCAGAAGGGAGAGGGAGAACATGGTTGGGATAAAAAAAGGCAGACAACAAACAGATTTATGAGCTCAAAGACAGTGAGAACTGGGTGTTAATTATAAATAAAAAAAAGTCTGGTTATATCAGAAAGATAGAAGTGTTTGATTGCACAAGAGAAAACTGGATATTGCATATTGAGCAAATTGAGCAGTATTTTGAAGCAAATGAAATAGCCAGGAGAAGCAAGTGTCAATTTTGCTGAGTACACTGTGTTTAAAGGTATGCAGTTCATTTAAAGATTTGACTATTGCAGCCAAACCAGCCAAACTGAGCTTTGCTGGTGTTGTGAAAGTAATGCAGGAAGATTTACAACCAAAGCCATTGTCAATTGCAGAACAATTTTGGTTTCATCAGTGGAATTAAAAGGAAGGGGAGCCTATTTCAGTGTACATGGCTCAATTGAAGAGATTGTCTGAGAATTGTCAGTTCAGTGATGGGGTTAATGAAGTACTTAGAAATCGTTTAGTTTATGGAATCGTACAAGAAAGCATTCATAAACAGCTCCTAACTGAGGCACAACTTGCATTTAAAAGAGCAGTTCAAATAGCTGTATCAATGAAAACAGCAGCCAGAGATGCAACTGAGTGTGAACAAAATTGTAGTGCCTAAACAGAAACCAGCCAGGCAGGGACTCACATATAACACACCAATGCATGTTTAAAGCGAATCTTACAGAAAATGCCACAAAGTAGAATACCGACAAAGAGTGTGCCAGGCAGACAAAAATAAATGGACTGCACAGAGAAGAGAAAAAGATAAAGTGTCAAGTTGCAGTTCAAAAAGAGCACTAATCTGCATGCTGTTGATGAAAATATGATAATGATGACAGTGACACAGGACTACGTAGCTTTGAGAGTTAAAATGTGGAAACTATCAATAGACAAGCATTATGGCTTACACTAGAAGTGAACAGCAAATTAGTAAAAATGGAACTGGACAGTGGTTCGGCTCTTTCTGGGATTCCACAAAATGAATTTGAATGGCAACTCAAAGATACTGAACTGAAGCCTGCAGATATCCAACTCAGAACTTAATTTGATGCCTCATTTAAATCCAAGTTTCCTGGAGGCCCAAATCTATAGTCTGCTGGTATTGGCAAAGACATAAACTGAAACCAAAGTGTCTGCATAATATCCAGCATGCTAATATTGTTACTTTATTTTTTAAATTTACATTAAAAGAAAATAAAACCTAAGTTTTTTTTAAGTCTCAAGGAAAGGGCAAATGACAAAGCTTACATATTATGTATTCTTACTTTATTCCAAAATTTATGCAAATCAAAAAAGCGACAAAAACAATAATTTAAGAACTCAGAGGGAGGCATGTTTGTCCTGCTTGAAGTGATTTGTAAAAATCTATCTGTTGAAATAACCACTTCTCACATCATTGATTCAGCTGTTCTTTATCATGTTGACAGAGCCCTGGCATTGATTAAAGACCTGATAATAAAGGATAGCCTCAGTTAACACAGTGAAAGATTATCTGCTGATCAACAGAAGTAAGAAGACTGAATTAAAAATATCATCAGACTACATGCACTTTGATGAAATGAATTGATATGTTTTCCTTAGTCTTGAGGTTGCTTGTCCTTTACTTATGGTTCAAAGCACCATTAAGGGAGACAGAATGGATTACACACTTTATCACTGACATTTATTTTGACTTTTCAAGTAATAGACATCTTATTTCGCAGGGCTTTTTTTTTGCTGTTAAGCAGAAACATTTGAAGAGCAGACAAGTGAAATGAACGGTTGTCCAAAAAACTATAGTGATTTAGAAGCCAGTTTTAAAGCCACCTGGTTTTCTCTGTTTTGAAATTCAGAGAATACCGGAGTCTAAAATGACTGCAATTTCACTGTGTCCATGGTTTATTGCTGTCCATAGATGCTGCCTCACTACTCCATAAATACACAGCACATACAGTGTAGAGATTGTGCAAAGAGAGGGAAGTAGATAAGGAACAGTATAAGAATAATACAAGTTTTGGATCAAAGAGCATTCATTCCAAGATGCCCCATTGAAATCATCTTGTTATAAAGGGAAAGTTTCTTCTGAAGGTCAAACCCTGATTCCATATGAATTCTTTCTGTCTATACAACTCTCATCAAGCAGTCTGATCTCACTTGTGTTACCTACCTGGCATCTGTCATATATGGTCCTTGCTCTGCCCTATTTCACTGATTTTCTCTTGGTCATATAGGGAGATCTGTTTTTATGAACACAAGGAAGCCTGTAGATGCTGGAAATCCAGAGCAGCACACATCAGATGCTGGAGGAAATCAGCCTGTCAGGCAGCATCTGTGGAAATGAATAGATAGTGAATGGTTTGGGCTAAGATTGAAAAGGAAGGGGGATAATGCCAGAATAAAAGGTGGGGGGGGGTGAGGGGAACAGGGAACCTGACTAGCTGGAAAGTGATACGTGAAGCCAAGCGCGTGGGAGAGGTCAAGGGCTGGAGAAGAATGAATCTGATAGGAGATGAAAGTGGACCATAGGAGAAAGGGAAGGAAGAGGGGACCCTAGGTAGAAGAAGTAAATGAGGGACAAGGGAAATTTCTTTTCCGAAAGGAGAAATCAATATTCATGCCATCAGGTTGGAAGACACGCAGAAGGAACATAAGATCTGCTTTTAAGTTCTTTTCTCTTTTGCTCACATGACTTTACATAGACCGTAGCTGAAAAGTTGTCATATTTAAAAAAAAACACTTTTCCATCATGGTTTTATCTGCGAAGTTTTGATTCCACTTTACCCGTTCTCACCCAATTGAAATTGGTTCTTCTCAAACTGACATTTTTACCTTGGTATCTCTTTCAACACCATGGAAGTGTAGCAATTAGCATGACACTGTTACTCTAGAGTTTGGAGTCCAATTCCAGTTCTGTTCTCTGTGGAGTCTCTGTATATCCTTCCCATGGAATGCGCGGATTTTCTCTGGATGCTCTGGTTTCCTCTTATGGTCTAAGGACCTATTGGATAGGTTAATCGGTCATTGTAAATTGTCCCATAATTATGTTAGGATTAATTCGATTTGCTGGGGATCGCTGGGGCTGTCTGGCTTGAGGGGCCAGTAGGACCTACTCCACTGTATCACTAAAATAAAAAATATTCCAAAGCTGCTCACTGATCTCATGATTACTGTTTCCTAAATGCTCCCCTACTGATATTTGCTCCACTGGCCTTGAATCATTTCCCAGAACTAAATCCAACAGGGGCCTAGATATGCACTGACCAAGAAAATTCTGTAAGAATTCTTCACTCTACTATTTCCAGCTATTTGTATGTTACTCCAGATTCCAACATCACCTGTCTCTTGAGAGTAGATTCTGTTTCAGTTTGTCCTAGGAGATCAAATCTTTTCAGTATTCAATCCTCATTGCACCCTTCTCCTTATCTTTCCTAAACACTTTATATCCTGAAGCATTTAGAATCCCCATTCCTACAACTGTTTTGAAGTTTACTTTTCATCATCTCTGCCACATTATAATCCAATTTGGCAATTAAGTCTTATGTTTACTAGACTGGTCTAATATGCTTCTTGTCTTTGCAAACACACGTTGTAAATCTATCTTACTTCACTATATCATCTCTTAATGTGGCTTTCTAAACATGTTTTGCATTTTGTTCTTGCGTACCCTTTCTCTGTAGTAATGCAAATTATGTTCATTCGGATACTTACTCAGCTCCCTTTTGAAGGCTACAATTGAATATACATTGCTTTAACCCTGAGCACAAATATTCCAGATTCACTAAATTAAAAAAGACTGCTTCCTATCTCTCACAGATGACATTAAGCTGGTAAAAATGCAAAGAAGATTAGAAAGAATATGACCTGAACTCAAAGGTCTGAGTCATTGGGAGAGTTGAGAAGGCCAGAGCTTTAACTGCCCTGAAGGATATCAGAATCAGGTTTAATATTACTGGCATACGTTGTGAAATATGTTGTTCTGTGGCAGCAGTAAATTGCAATACATTATAATTTTTAAATCTATAAATTACAATAGAAATATGTATAAAAAATAAATTAAATAGTGTAAAAAGAGAGCAGAAAAGAAGTAGTAAGACCATAAGACCATAACATATAGGAGGAGAATTAGGTCATTTGGCCCATCGAGTCTGCTCCACCATTTCATCATGGCTGATCCAATTTTCTTCTCAGCCCCAATCTCTTACCTTCTCCCCACATCCCTTCATGCCTTGCTCAATCAAGAATCTATCAACCTCTGCCTTAAATATACATAAAGATTTGGCCTCCACAGCTGCCTATGGCAAAGAATTCCACAGATTCACCATTCTCTGGTTAAAGAAATACCTCTTCATCCCTGTTCTGAAAGGACACCACTCTATTCCAACATTGTGACCTCTGATCTACCTCTGATCTTAGACTCTCCCACCATTGGAAACTCCCTCTCCACATTCACTCTATCAAGGTCTTTCACCATTCGATAGGTTTCAATGAGGTCACCCCTCATTCTTCTAAATTCTAGTGAATACTGACCAAGACCCATCAGATGCTCTTCACATGACAATCCTGGAATCATTTTCATGAACCTTCCTTTAAACCTTTTCCATTTTCAGCACATCTTTTCTAGGACAAGGGGCCCAAACCTGCTCACAAATAGTGAGGTAGAGTTCATGGATTCATTGTCCATTCAGAAATCTGATGGCAGAGAGGAAGCAGCTGTTCCTGAAATAGGGAGTGTATGTCTTCAGGCTCCTACACCTTCTCCTTGATGGTAACAATGAGAAAGGGGCATGTCCTGTGTGATGGGGGTCCTTAATGATAGATATCATCTTTTAAGCTATCACCTTTTGTAAATGTCCTCAATGCTGGGGAGCCTAGTATCCATGAAGGTGCTGGCAGTTTTTACTATTTTCTACAGCTTTTTCTGATCCTGTGCAGTAGCCCCTCCATATCAGAAGGTGATGTAACCAGTTAGAATGCTTTTCACAGTACATCTGTAGAAATTTGTGTCTTTGGTGTCTTTGGTGACATACCAAGTCTCCTCAAGCTCCTGATGAAATATAGCTGCTGTTGTAATTGTATCAATATGTCGGACCCAGGATAGATGTGCAGAAATGTTAACATTCAGGAAATTGAAACTGTTCATCCTTTCCATTACTGATCCTTTGATGAGGACTGCTGTGTCCTTGGCTTCCCCTTCCTGAAGTCCACAATCAATTCCTTTGTCTGACCAATGTTCAGTACAAGGTTGTTGTGTGACACCTTGAGAGGGATATTGGTCTCTCTCAAGTTCAATTGTAACCAGTTCGTTTTGCTCAGGTCACACTTTCAAGATGGGAACTGTCATTGCAGCAGAAAAGGTCATTAGCTGCAGTCTACCATCACTGCAGGACTTGTATGTGTCTAAAACAAAGAATTGGACAGAAAAATTATTGCAGATATTACCCATCCATCAAAATGCCTTTTCGGAAAGTTTCTTTCTAGAAAGCACAATAGGGCTACTAAAACAAAAATTTCACGATATCTTAAAAGCTTCTTTCCTCAGGCAGTTAATCTAATCAACCATTCTCATTGAATGAAACCACCCAGCTCTATTATTTCAGGTATGGCTCTGTATTGTGAACACTTTAAACCACTTTTTATACTGCCGGTATTTATCTATTTATGCACGTTTTATTTATTGTTTATTAACATACAGTGTGGAATAGGCTCTTCCAGTCCTTCAAACCATAGCACCCAGTAACCCCCGATTTATTCCTAGCCTAATCACAGGACAGTATGCAATACAATGACTAACTAACCTACCAACTGGTACATCTTTCAACTGTGGGAGGAAATTGGAGCACCTGGAATAAAACCACACATTCATGGTGAGAACATTCAAACCTCTTCCAGGCAGCTATGGGAATTGAACCCTAGTCACTGAAACTGTAAAGTGTTGTGCTAACCACTATGCTACTGTGTTGATATCTGTACTTCAAACTGAATTGTTATATAATTTTTTATTCTGTATTATGTTTGAACATTATCATTTTTGTTGCATGTAGCACCAACACACCACAGCAATTTCCTAATACATGTACATGTATCTGGTGCATGAAGTTGATCCTTGACGTTCCCCAGGAATTATCCCAATGACCCACAAATCTGAAAGCCCGCCCCCTGCACCAATCCTTCCACCAAATTTTTGAAAACGAGTACTGCCATACTTTTCATACAGGCCAGGTACAGGCAGGTTGTGGTTCTTTGTTTGTCAAAATGTGTTTGCATCCATTGAATGCACAATTGGAAGAATATTGTGTCATACTATACAATAACTAAAGGCCAATAAACTTTATATAACAAAGATTTTTGCAAGTTAGTAAATCCTGCCCTACTATGTGTATGTCACCTTGAATGACATATTTCACAACCAAATGATCAACTTAGGAACTGAAAAACAGAAAACTGCATAAATTGGAAATCTGAAATGGAAATAGAAGTGCTCAGTATGTCTGAGAACTAAAGAAAACTTTAGGTTATTCATCTGAAGCTGTTGCCTAACTTGCTGAGTATTTGCAACACTCTTATTTTTAGTTATGATGGGCTCAGGAAGTGGATTAGTAAGTGTAAGCAAGTTGCAACAGATATATCCAGCAGAATATCCCAGTGAAGGTCTATTACAGAAAACATTTGTAGATGTCAAATGCACAATACAAAAATTAGGCTGAAAATTCACTCCAACAACAAACTATTTCCCTAGGTACTTCCCAGGTACATAATCAGACAAAAACAAATGGCACCAAGCCAAAGTCAATGAACAAAGTATATCTTGAAATGCATCTCACATGAGATGAAAGAGAACTCAAAAGTGCCTCTTCTAATCCCCAAACAATCCCATTTTGCAGTTCAGTCTCCATTTTATTGAATTCCTGTTAACGTAAATCAATATAGATTCCAACCTCACATGGGAAAAATACTGCAGTGATGTTTTATGAAACAATACATTAAACTCAGCTCTGGAGAAAATTTATTTGAATTTGAATGGGAGGTCTTAGAAAAATCTATGAAGAGGTGCCATAAAGCCTTCTAAATAAATGGTCATTGACAATGTCAATATAAACTGCAAAAAACAATGTTCATGCAATGGAAATTGTATAGCATAGACATGGGTGGACAGAGCTTCAATTTCTTAACAGTACTATCGTATATATCTCTTACAGATACAGTGGTATCACAAACATAGCCTCAACTATATTTTCATTTGTGTGTTGTACCAGTGTACAGCAACTTACTTTGATCCTGAGCAGAGAGCAAACTGACAAATACCCAACCTGTGAAAATCAGATTGGAAAAAAGCAATGAAAATTACCATCAAAATTCAGGACATTCTACCTGCATTGACAAGTAAAAGGACATTTTTGCACCAATAATCCTAAAATATGCAATTTTTTGAGAAGAATCCAAGCCATGTTTATAAACATTGTTCACTGTAATCACAAAGTGTAGTTATTTTGGGGATTTATCGTGTTTTTAAAGAAAAATTATGTAATCAGGTCTTTGCACAAGTACAAAATGAAGATAACTACGGATATTTCTTTGGTAGGTTTTTTTTATTCTTGTAACTTTGATCCAGTACATAGTTAGCTATTCATATCTCACAGTGAAAGGTTTTAATGGAATGTGGATCATTAATCTTTAGTTATCATGGTGTGAATGTTAACCTTACTGCTGGGGCAGGTTTCCAAACTGGTGAGATTATGTATGGACAGAAGGTAGAAGATTGCTATGATCAAACCTGAGTTGCCATGACAAATGGATAGTATGCCCAAGAGGAGATAGATTCAAATGAACAACACTGATGTAATTTAAATATCTATTATAAAAGAAATGAAAAAGTGTCCAGTCTTATAATAATGTCCACCTTCTGGAGAGCTGCTTATGAGTATTCCAGTAGAAAAAATTAGACACTTGCCAGAACATCCATACTCCGTCCACAGAGATGAACTACCATTGATTACTTTGAACCAAATCACTTCTTAGTGAGAAAACTGTATATCTTTTGACAGATCAGCTGAGTTAATCATGTCTCTGAAATATGATTGGACTAGCTCAGAATGAACATGAATGTTTGCCAATTTTTACTTGATATTTTACAAGGTTGTGATGGATTTCGTTTTAATCAGTTCAAAACTAAACACATGACTAAGGTATCTCAAACTATTGCAACTTTTCATATAGGGATCAACTAGTAAAATTAAAGTAACCCTGACGCAGGGGAAACTGATTAAACAATATAGCTCCCAAGAATTAGTCATTGTCATATTTTATTCCGAAGAAAATTTAACTTTTATTTGGACTATCTTTTAATAAACAATATCATGCAATTTAATTTCCAGACAATTGCTTGCAGAACTCATGTAAAATACTAGTTCATTAAAATTCTGGAGCCCTCCTAACTCACAACAACAGAACACCAGCATTGAAAGTCCATTAAGTTAATCTTGCAGGATTTACTCTATTTTGCGTGTGATACAAAGTTGCTCCCTTAAGTGTAGGCGTATAAGCACCCATGTATCTGTGTAATTTCCCCAGGTTTTTTGGTACGAACAATACTTTAGCAGAACTGTGAATCTGTGCGCTCTCTGGTTAATTGAATAACAGCTTTGTTTAGTGGCATCACCATTTATGATCACGATGGTTTATTCCCGTTTATTCTCCTGTCAAATAGTTTTGGAGTTTCAACTGATAGAAGCAATTTGGATCCATTTTTCACACATAATTTGTTTTACGTCGGTACCCTCCGCTTATGTGCTTAATTCTTCTTTTATTGGGAGAAGTTCATGTTATTTCAATTATGAATTCTGCTCCCTCCAGTTCAGAGAGGCTCTTTTTAAAATAATTCAATTGACCTTACAAAGCAGAGCACTGCTTCAGTAAATGTGAGTTGTTCTGTGTATAAATTTTGCTTGCTGTCATATAAACTGTTTGTTATGCAACCTATCATAATTACCATCCTTACTCTAATTCATCAATTGTCTGTGGTATCAATGTGCACTTGAATAAATATAGACGCCATTCTGTTAAAAATATGTACTGAGAGTTAGATATTAATGAATCTTAATTAAATTATTTACCCATGAATCTTTTAGGAATTTCTCACAGGTTTGTACAATAGTAGAACATATAAAATGGCTACTGAGCGCCTCTCAAACAAGTAAGTTTACTTTAGAATAGAATGTGCATCATTATCGTAACTGCTGATACAGTATTAGATAGATAGATAGATAGATATACTTTATTAATCCCAAGGGAAATTTGGTTTCATTACAGCCGCACCAACCAAGAATAGAGCGTAAATATAGCTATCCAAAAAACCCAACAATCAAACAACAGAATGCAAAACTATGCCAGATGGAGAATAAGTCCAGGACCAGTCTATTGGCTCAGGGTGTCTGACCCTCCACAGGAGGAGCTGCACGTTCGATGGCCACAGGCAGGAACGACCTCCCGTGCCGCCAAGTGTTGTATCACGGTGGAATGTGGCTGAAGTCCAACAGTAAAAAGTTCAATACACAGTCTGCAAACACATTCCTTGATTGTAATATACCCCGGATTGCACCATCCGTTGTTAGCCAGATCAGTAAGCACCCCATTCCTTCACGCTTACCGCTCTCGGTGCACTTTCGGTCAGGCAGAACAGTATTACCCACCGAACTCCTCTTCTCCAAAAGTCTCTGTTGTCTCAACCCGGTCTTCTTTCCTCGGCTTTGTGATCCCCCTCTGCATCCTCTGCGTGTTTTCCTCCAGATTTCAGCAGGGGTGTCCGCCGCTCTGCTCGCTAAACCGGCCGGCATTTGCTGGTCCGTGGAATACACAATGAGACCTTGCTTCTGTCCCGTGTGTCAGGATGTAACCATTTTCAGCGCTAAAGAAAACCCAAATAAAACTCTCTCTACCAGCATATTAGAGAGGGTGCAGCTTCGACGTGTTACCGTGAGAAAAAAAATACAAAAAGTAACGTAAATTAAAAAGTAAGGAGAAGAAAGTACAAACGAAATATGAATTAAAACATTATTTGAATGTTAAAGTGTCTTGTAATTATTCTTAATTTGCAATTTTCCAGACTGGAAGTGTCGTTTGATTGAGAGAGGTTCCCTAAATTTAATCAAATCGGAATCAGAATCAAGTGTACTATGACTGAATCGTGTTGTGAAATCTGTTGCTTAGCAGCAGAAGTAAAATGCAAAGCCTTAAAGATCCATAAATTACAATAAGTAAAATATATATATAAATTAAATTAAGTACTACAAACAGAGAGCTAAAATAGTGAAGTAATATTTTTGGATTGGTTCATTATCCAAATCTGATTTGACAGAGCAGAAGAAACTTTTCCTAAAATGTTCAGCATGTGTCTACCTCCTCTATGATGGCAGTAATAAGAAGAGAGCACATATAAGGTGATGATTGTCCTTAATAATAAATGCCACTTATTTGAGGCATCACCTTTTGAAGATATCCCAAATGCAGAGGAGGCTAGTGCAACCCTATGCAGATTTTTCTGACCCTGTGCAGAGGCCCTTCCATACCAGATGACATTGCAACCAGTTAGAATGCTCTCCACAGTACGTCTGGAGAAGTTGGCGGGTGTCTTTGGTGACATACCAATTCTCCTCAAATGTCTAATGAAATATAGCCATTAACATGCTTCCTTCATCATTGCATCAATATGTCAGGCCTAGAATAGCTCCTCAGAGATGTTGACACCCATGAACTTGAAACTGTTCTCCCTTGCCACTGCTGATCCCTCGATGAAGACTGGTGAGTGTTCCTTCAACTTCTCCTTCCTGAAGTCCACAGTCAATTCTTTGTCCTTGTTGACGTTGTTGTTGCGACACCACTCAACCAGATGAATTATCTCACTCCCGTTCCCTCCATGTCACCATCTGAGATTCTGCCAGCATCACTTGTGAAATCAGCATGTTTATAGATGGTGTTTCGGCTGTGCCTAGCCACACAGTCATGGGTGTAGAGAGAGTATAGCAGCGGGCTAGCTGCACATCCTTGAGCTGTGCCAGTACTGATTGTAACTGAGGAGGCAATTTTACTTCTGATCTGCACTGAGTGTGATCTCCTGGTGAGAAAGTTAAGAATCCAGATGCAGAGGGAGATTCAGAGACCCATGTTTTTAAGGTTGTTAATTGGTACTGAGAGGATGATGGTGTTGAATGCTGGGCTGTGATCAATAAACAGCAGCTTGACGTAGGTATTGCTTTGTCCAGGTAGTCCAAGGTCTAGTGGAGAGCCAGTGAGATTGCATCTGCTGTAGACCTATTGTGGCGATAGGCAAATTGAAATGAGTCCAGGTCCTTGCTTAGGCAGGAGTTAAATCTAGCCATAACAAATTACTCAAAGCACTTCATCACAGTAGATACGAATGCAAATAGATGTTTGTTATTGGGGCAGTTTACCCTGATCTTATTGGGCACAATTTGAATAATCTTAGTTATAAATTTATACAATTGGATCAGATCCCTGCATAACCATTTGCTTAATTTTATTTTCCATTAACCTCAGTAAAATCATTTGGTGTTTAAAAACATGCAGCCAATCTGATGGAATTATTTTGTGGATTAACTAAAAGTTGTCAACAAGATGTCCAAAAGTAAAGTCTCTGTTATTATTAATTGAAGATAATTCATCATACCAACTTTTTGGAATCAATTAATCACATTATATATGATCTGCTTATCATATTTAACATTAACTTATGATGTATGGTATTACATAGAGAAAGCATTTAACTATGATATTAATTTCATGACGGTCAGACAGATGAAAAATGAGAGAAAATTCTTTGTAACTTTGTATAAGTTAGTAATTGTATAAATTCGTAATCTCAACATAATTATTAAGTAGTGTTACTTTTTTTAAATTACATTTGATATAATCTAGTTCATGTTTTCTGATGGGGTGAGAAATCATATCTAGTCAAAGAGAAACAATAACAACTGCACTTTCCTGGAGAAATGGAAACAAGTGAGAGATTAATGAGAATAATTTACAATTTAGCAGCCTGAATCCCAAGTGTAACCTGCTAATAGTTGCACCTCGATTTTTTAAATTATGAACCATCACTTATAATAGTGCTTAATGCTCCAAGACTACTCTTTGTTGATGAAATTTAATGCATTTTCCACTGCAAAGATTGTCACAGTTCAACTCCAACACAGCTAATGTGTAAAACCTCAGAGGGAACATTTTCAGCTAGCAGCATAACAAAACTGTGCGCCCTCAAAAGTTCACTCTACCATTCAGTAAGATCATGGCTGAGATCATCACTGAGTTCATCCCCAAATTCTGCCTGCTCTCCAGAACTCATAACTCCCTCAACAGCCAGAAAATTTCAACTCTGAATATATTTAATGACTGAACAATCTCAGTGCGCTAAGCTGGAGGATCATAATCATTCATAATCCTTTTGTATGTTGAAGTTTTTCATGATCACAGCCTTGTGCATAACAAAATCTGTCCTTATAAACTGAAATAATAGCTCAATGTTAATAGTTTGGCGGTGCTCATTCTGGCCCGGCATCTGCATTCAGCCACTGAACTAAATCTGGTGACACCTTTACCTGCAGGAACACCCATGGATTGGGTCACACTGGAACCCTCTGTGAAGTGAACTGGGCTGCAAGTGGCGGCCAGCCCTCAAGGTGGAATAGCCCCACTGTTGTCAATATTCAATAATTTTAAATCTGTTTAAATTGGTTTACATGTGAAAACAAATAACAAAATATGATTAAATTACGTAAAGTAAGAAAGGTCTAGATTGTATCAATACTGTGTGTTCATTGATATGATGGCCTTATAAGGTGGTGGCCATATAGTTAAAAAATAAGAAGGAAGGAGAAAAAGATGGGAGATGATGGCAAGATCTCCAGTCCAAAAATTAACCTGGACCCAGCACTTAATTAGTGTGGAACTTACTCCGGCCTTCACAAGAACTTCTACTGTTGTTAAGCCAGCTGTATAGTAAGAATGAATGTGCACAGGCGACTTCAGCTGCAATCACATTGGAAAAGCTTGAATTCACGAAGAGGTAATAGATCCTTTCATTTTCTCCCACACACACATTCCCTCTACACTGGATATTCACAGATTTGCACGGGAACGTACCAGCTACAAAATGCCACGTAATAACTTGTCATAGCCTCAAAATTCAGAGTTCAAAGGAGATTTATTATTAAAGTATGTCAGCCATAAAACAATGGAACCCTATAAAACCCATTGAAAAAGAAGACCATCAAACACCCAATGTACAAAAAAAAAACAAATTGTGCAAACAATAAAAGTAAGCAAATAACATTTAGAACTGAAATTCACGAAAGTGAGTCCACAGCCACGAAGCCAGTCATCACTGCAGCCGATCCAGGAGCGAGCTTGTTGCAGGCTGCTGCCTCAGTTCAGTGCAGATATGAGTAAACCTCAGGAAGTAGCTGACCCCATTCCTGTCTGGTCAGTCGCAAAACACTGACTTTTTCAATCTGGTTCGGTGCTTAAGTCAGAAAACCCCAGGCTGTTCCTTGCTCTCGGACCCAGGTGCGGTCCCTGCTGCCTCACTTCTGCTCACCTTATCTTGGTTCTGGCACGTTGAATTGGCTCCAAATCCACTCCAGCAATGGTGAAACATTGACTCATTTCCTGCTCTCGGGCCTGGGCCCGGCGGCCCCAATTCAGCTCCTACCCGCCACGCCACGCCACAACCATCCTGCACCTTTGGGACTTCATTTCACACCATAAAAATGACAGGTGGTACAGGCGGTTCAAAAGCTTACTTCCAAAACGGAAGTTATAGGCTATTGAATGCAGTGACAGTATCTGAGAAACGGTGTGTTTAATACAGTAATTTATAGTTTTGATTGTTTTGTTTGCTACCAGCAAGTCATCACAGTGCTTCACCAGTGTCATCTTAAATCTTGACAGCTCCAAGGAAACTGTGAATTGTGTCTCAGGAAGGACAAGGGCAGGATGGGTAACATCTCACCAGCTGAGTGACCTCCTAGATACACACCAGCCTGGCAAAAAATATATTACTTATCTCTCAGAGTCTTAATAACTGGCACTGTCCACACATGGAGGCAGTAAAATCTAAATGGCCTTTCGGTGTGGGCTGATAGTAGACCAGCAACATTTGCATCATCAGGGGATCAATGACTACTTCAAAGTTCCTGGCTAGGCAGTTTCCCCCAGCACAGAAATCCCATGAGTCACCATTTGCCAGAAACTGAACCAATTTTACATTCAGCACATCTACAAAGAGCGCTGTCACAAAAAGCAGCATCTCTTCTCAAAGACCCCCACCATTCAGGCCATTCTCTCTTCTTGCTGCTGCCATCGGCGAAGAGGTACAAAAGTCTTAGGTCCCACATCACCAGGTTTCAGGAACAGTTATTATCCCTCAACCTTTGGGCTCCTGAACCAGCGATGAGAACCTCACTTGCCTCAACACTAAACTGATTAGAACATAAGAACATAAGAAATAGGATCAGGAGTAGGCCACCTGGGCCATTGAGCCAGCTCTGCCTTTCAATAAGACCATGGCTGATTGGCCGTGGACTGATCTCCACCTACCTGCCATTTCTCCGTAACCCTTAATTCCCCCTTATGGACTCACTTTTAGGGACTCTACAAATCATGTCAACAATATTATTTATTTATTCATTCATTATTATTTGTAGTTTTTGTATTTGCACAATTTGCCTTCTTTTGCACATTTGTTGTTTGTCAGTCTTTGTGGGTAGAAGAAGCCATCCAGGGCAAATCAGCTTGTAGACTAGTACAATCACCCTGAATATTCATTCTCTCCATCAGTCAAGCTGTGGTGTCTACCATCTACAAAATGCACCGCATTTGTTCACCTTGGCTTCTGAACCCCGGCACTAAGGAGTAGCAAGGCAGAAGTCATTTTGGACCATTTGCAGAATCCTCTTCGAGTAACACGACATCCTGTTTCAAAAATATATCACCTGTGCAGTGTTGTTACTTTATCTAAATCCTGGAATTCCCTATCCAACAGCACCATTGAAGCATCTTCATTAGAAGGACTGCAACAGTTCAAAAATGTAACTCACTACCATATTGCCAAGACAATTAAGATAGGAAACATATGCTGGCCTTTTTCGGTAATATTCAGATCCCAAAAAAATAAAGAAATTGACACTGATCTTGCCAATATTGCATGGGTCCTATTTTAGCTCTTCTTTCTGGGTATAAACCATTCATATATATACCATTTCAGATGGAGAATTTCTGGATTTTTTTGTTCTGCCATATATAAATGTATTAAAATGTAGCTGTTGTTTTCAAATCCTGTGGTTAGGCCTCATAAGCATTAAAAACTTAGCTCTCTCCAAATACATATTGACTTTTAAATGTCTGTTTTGTTACTAGAGCAAGTTAAAAGATGTATTGTTAATGTGGTACAAAATAATTCATCTCATATCCAGTTCCAAACTAAAATCACGTGGATGTGCAGTTGTCATCTCTGAGAACATCATCTCCATCCTATCAACTGTGTTCAAGCTCCAATATTCTAGAGAGAACTGCATCTTCATAGATAATGAAGTATTGAATAAAACAATCATATATGCAGTCCCATGAGTCAGCAGCATGCTGTATGTGCAACTCTCAGAATACGAATGGAGTAAGTTTAGATCTATTTCTTTTTTGCAGTGAGGCTACTACTGGTGATACCAGTAAGGAGTAACATAACTCCAACAGTAACTGAGAAAATACTGCAAATACTGATAATAGACTTGCTGTTCTCCACAGCAGTAATTCCAGTTAACACAAACAGAAATAAGGGACATAAAATATTTAAGCATTTTTCATCTTTTATTTAAACATGGTATCTAAAAATGAAAGATTTACTTTCCCACAGACTGTTGTACCATCAAGAGCTCTCTGAAGATCATAAAGTGAAACTCAATCTATACAATTCAAACTATGTCCCATGTGATTATCACTGATCAATCAGAATAACTGTCCTACTGCAACTATCTTAACCACGCAGCCATAACCTTGAGAAGAGAGCTGTTAATCAGAGGTGGTTTTACTGTCATCTTCACCAGCATCTATTGTCTCTTAAGGGAGAGTTGTTATACATGAATTTAATAACTTCGGGGCTTATTGGACTATTCGAAAAAAGTGATTAAAAATAAATTAACTCAATAAAGGGATCTGTTTGCATCTTCTGGGATATAATGAACATTCTTCACAGGATCCATTGATCAAATTACGTGATGGATAAAATGCAAGAAGCTGGAAACAAAGATATGATGAAGGGTCTTGGCCTGAAGTATTGATTGTTTATTTCCATTCATAGATGCTGCCTGACCTGCTGAGTTCCTCCAGTGTTTCGAGTGTTGCTCAAAATTTCTAATGTCTGCAGAATCACATGCCTCTGATATTCCTTCTAATCATGCTTAACACAATATGTATCTGGTGCTGGAGTTGGCAGTATGTTCCAAATGATAATTTTACAAGTTTTAAATACAGAGGTGTTGAGTCTGATATTATATTGCTGGAAAGTACTGACAGAGACAGTGTGATAAAATTACCAAAAGCTGTGATTCACTTAATGTATTGTATATGGTTTAATTGGTCAGGAATTTTAATTCAACATTTTTATTTAGTACAGTTCAGCCAATATCAAAAATAAATGCTGCAACTTTATTTTTCAAAATCTATCAGTGCAACTTTTAAAGAGAGTTTACTAAAGGAAGTCTCTGCCTATAAAACTGGACAAGCTTCCCATCCCTGCTAGGTGAATTGATTACCAGTGGCTATTTCCAGTATTTGCTCTTGCTCAGAGACCTTGAAGGAGGCATCAAAGATCAAGCAGCTGTTCTTTTGTCCAACGTGCAGCTAGAACATAGAACATAGAACATAGAATAGTACAGCACAGTACAGGCCCTTCGGCCCACATTGTTGTGCCGATCCAGCTGCTGGATACATTTCAAAAGGTATAATTGTGATTTTGCTCACTGACTGATTGGTCCAAATATTAATTGAAGTATGTCTTACAGACCATCTCTGGGTAACAGACAGGTTCCGGCTTACAGGTGCCCATGTCAAATTTGTCCACAAGTCAGTGAATACACAAAAACCACCTAGTGTAGCAACCAGACCACAACAGTATTGTATTGATTGGCATGAAAAGCATACAAGACTGACAAGGAAGAACAATTATTAAGAGATGAGAGAGAGAGAGGAAACTAATTTTTCCTTTCATAGGAACAACCATATGCAGAGGAGTTGGAGTTCTGAACTGAAATTACGGGAGCTCATTCAGATGTATGGATATCCATAATCCTGGCATTTGTTTGTCACAAGACTTTTTCAAGCTGGCCTAGATGAAGTCGTCCACAATGATCGGGAAGACATCAGGGTGCACAGAGTAGATCGCATTGCTCAGCTCCTCTTCTGGCAACTTGATGTTAGCCAGGTGTGGAATGTGCACTGCAACCAGGATGACAGTGGAGAACTCCCTCAACAGATAGAATGAATGACACTTGACTGCCAGATGTTCCAGTTCGGGGGGAAAGGGACTGAAACTCAACTGCCATGCCTGTGTGTCATGATGAGTTAATCATGAAACAAAGGCTACACACAAAATGCTGGAGGAACTCAGCAGGCCAGGCAGCATCCATGGAAAAGAGTAAACAGTCAACGTTTCGGGCCAAGACCCTTCAGCAGGACTTTGGAGTGAGACGTCGACTGTTTACTCTTTTCCATGGATACTGCCTGGCCTGCTGAGTTCCTTCAAAATTTTGCGTGTATTCCATTGGTTTCCAGCATCTTCAGATTTTCCCTTTTTTATGAAACAAAGGGTGCCTCTGCCTTACCTGACACTCCCACTCAATGGAAGCAGTGGAAGATGAAGTTCTAGGGCTGAAGTGCTGAGTCCAGAGTGCAGGGAGTGATGTCTCTGGAGAGCAGAGTACACTGCAATCCAAGTTGGTCCAAAGTTTCCATATATCTAATACTCTCAGATCCCGGTGAACCTCTTCTACACCATCTCCAAAGCCTCCTCAGCCTTCCCATAGCATGGTAATCAGACTGCATACAATGTGGCCGGAACAAGGTTTTATACAGCTGCAATAGAAAGAGAAAATTTGGGGAATGAAACAATCAGTAAATGGGGAGAATTTTCTTTTTCTTTTTTTTTATTTTTCCAATACTTTTTTGATTTCTATATAGAAGAAGACAGAGTCCAAGAGAATACATATTATAAAGCAAAAGAAAAAATATAATAATACCAGATACAGTATATATATTATCACATTAACAAACTCCTTACTCTATATTCACAAACGACAGGAATTCTGCAGATGCTGGAAATTCAAGCAACACACATAAAAGTTGCTGGTGAACGCAGCAGGCCAGGCAGCATCTCTAGGAAGAGGTGCAGTCGACATTTCAGGCGGAGACCCTTCATCAGGACGAACTGAAGGAAGAGTGAGTAAGGGATTTGAAAGTTGGAGGGGGAGGGGGAGATCCGAAATGATAGGAGAAGACAGGAGGGGGAGGGATGGAGCCAAGAGCTGGACAGGTGATAGGCAAAAGGGATACGAGAGGATCATGGGACAGGAGGTCCAGGAAGAAAGACAAGGGGGGGGGGACCCAGAGGATGGGCAAGGGGTATATTCAGAGGGACAGAGGGAGAAAAAGGAGAGTGAGAGAAAGAATGTGTGTATAAAAATAAGTAACAGATGGGGTACGAGGGGGAGATGGGGCATAAGCGAAAGTTAGAGAAGTCGATGTTCATGCCATCAGGTTGGAGGCTACCCAGACGGAATATAAGGTGTTGTTCCTCCAACCTGAGTGTGGCTTCATCTTTACAGTAGAGGAGGCCGTGGGTAGACATGTCAGAATGGGAATGGGATGTGGAATTAAAATGTGTGGCCACTGGGATATCCTGCTTTCTCTGGCAGACAGAGCGTAGATGTTCAGCAAAGCGGTCTCCCAGTCTGCATCGGGTCTCGCCAATATATAAAAGGTCACATCGGGAGCACCGGACGCAGTATATCACCCCAGCCGACTCACAGGTGAAATGTTGCCTCACCTGGAAGGACTGTTTGGGGCCCTGAATGGTGGTAAGGGAGGAAGTGTAAGGGCATGTGTAGCACTTGTTCCACTTATACGGATAAGTGCCAGGAGGGAGATCAGTGGGGAGGGATGGGGGGGACGAATGGACAAGGGAGTTGCGTAGGGAGCGATCCCTGCGGAATGCAGAGAGAGTGGGGGAGGGAAAGATGTGCTTAGTGGTGGGATCCTGTTGGAGGTGGCGGAAGTTACGGAGAATAATATGTTGGACCCGGAGGCTGGTAGGGTGGTAGGTGAGGACCAGGGGAACCCTATTCCTAGTGGGGTGGCGGGAGGATGGAGTGAGAGCAGATGTACGTGAAATGGGGGAGATGTGTTTAAGAGCAGAGTTGATAGTGGAGGAAGGGAAGCCCCTTTCTTTAAAAAAAGGACATCTCCCTCGTCCTAGAATGAAAAGCCTCATCCTGAGAGCAGATACTCTATATTCATATAGATTAGATTAATTTGTATATTAGAATATAAACTATTTTGTTAAAAGAAGATCTACACCCACTACCAAAGTCTAAGCCGTTTGGAAAAAAAAGAAAAAAGAACTTATCAGATAATAAAATATGCTATTAACCAACTTCTGTACTTTACTGAGAAGTCAAAGATTATGAAAATAATTTAAAAACGGCCCCCAAATTTTGAAAATCTTGGTTAGATTCAGAAATTGAACAACGAATCTTTTCTAAATTTAGACATGCCGTAACATCCCGTAACCACTGAGCATGATTAGGCGGAACAGCATCCTTCCATTTAAACAAAAGCGCCCTTCCAGCCATAAGAGAGATAAAAGCCAGAATGTGCAAATCAGATGTCTTCAAAATTATATCTTTGCTTCCAACAATACCAAATAGGGCAGTCAAAGGATTAGGCTTAAAATTTACTTTAAAGAGTACAGAAAAAGTTTGGAATACTTACTTCCAATATTTTCCAAGTCTTGGACATGTCCAAAACATATGAATAAGTGAAGCTTCTCCATTGTTACATCTATCACAGTAGGGAGATATATCCATATAAAAATGAGATAACTTATCCTTGGTCATATAAGCCCTATGAACCACTTTAAATTGTAGGAGGGAATGACGAGGACATAACGATGAAGTATTAATCGATTTAAAAATCTCATTCCAAGTTTCTTCAGAAATTGAAGTCTGTAAATCTTGTTCCCAAAGGTTTTTGATTTTGTCTAAAGAATAATTTCTCATTCCCAACAACATATCATAAATACTGGATATTGAACTATTATAAAATGACTTCATCTAATAAGTTCTTATCAGGACTATTAGGAAATGTATATAATTGAGATCGCAGAAAATCTCTAATTTATAAGTACCAAAAAAATCATTTTTTGGTAAACTATATTTAGTTGACAATTGTTCAAACGAAGAAAGACTTCCTCCAACAAAGAGATCCTGGAAACATGTAATGTTCAATCCTTTCCATTGTTTAAAAACTACATTAGTCATAGAAGGCTTAAAAAATAATTTTAAAAAATGGGACTAGAAAGGGAAAATCTCAATAAACCAAAGTGTTTTCTAAATTGTATCCAAATCCTCAAAGTATGCTTGACTACCACATTTTCAGTTATCTTACGTAAGGATAAAGGAAGTGAAGATTCCAAAAGAAAGATAGTAGAAAATTTATTAACCGAGTTAGCTTCTAAAGAAACCCTCCCGGGACAGTCCTCATAATTAATACAGTATAACCAAAATGTGAGATTCCGTATATTAGCTGCCCAGTAATAAAACCTAAAATTTGGTAAAGCTAAACCTCCATTCTTGTTAACTTTCTGGCGATGGACTTTATTTAATCGAGGATGTTTATTTTTCCATATGTAGGAGGATAAAATAGAGTCCAGAGAGTCAGAAAAGGATTTAGGAATAAAAACAGGTAACGCCTGAAAGAGGTATATAAATTTAGGTAAAACATTCATTTTAATAGAATTAATTTGGCCAATCAATGATAACAAAAGGGACGACCAATTTGATGATGTTCTTTTTACATACGCAATTTAATAAAGTAAGAAAATTTTCTTTAAATAGATATTTATAATTCTTAGTAATTGTTACCCCCAAATAAGTGAATTGGTTTCTTACAATTTTAAAAGGAAGGTTAATATCAGTTAATAGCAAATTATTCAAAGGAAAAAGTTGACTCTTGTGTAAGTTCAGTTTATATCCAGAAAACTGACTAAAGCAAGAGAGTAAAGAAAGCACAGAAGATAATGAAGTTTTGACATTAGAGATGCAAATCAATAAGTCATCCGCATAAAGTGAAACATTGTGGATAGTACCTTTTCGTAAAATACCAGTGATATCATTAGATTCTTGACAAGCAATAGCTAAAGGTTCTAAAGCCAGGTCAAAGAGCAAAGAACTCAAAGGGCAACCTTGACTGGTTCCACATTGAAGTTTAAATGGTTTAGAATGCTGAGAATTAGTGAGAACCCGAGCAAAAGCGGATAAATACAATAATTTAATCCATTCAATAAAGTTGGACCCAAAATTAAATTTTTCTAAGATTTTAAATAAATAATGCCATTCAACCCAATCAAAAGACTTCTCAGCATCTAAGGATATCACACACTCTGATATCTCCTTCGAAGGAGAATAGATAACATTTAATAATCGACGAATATTAAAATGAGAATAACGATTTTTAATAAAACCAGTCTGATTGTCAGAAATGATAGATGGTAAGTTATCTTCCATCCTATGGGCCAGAATTTTAGATAGAATTTTATCATCAACATTAAGTAAGGAAAATTGGTCTATATGAAGAACATTCAGTTGGGTTCTTTTTTTTTAAGGATAAACGAAATAGAAGCTTCATAAAAAGATTGTGGCAACCAACCTAGCTTAAAAGCATCTGAAAAAACTGAACATAAATGAGGCATAAGCAAAGAAGAAAAAGCCTTATAAAATTCTCCAGAAAATCCGTCAGGACCTGGAGCTTTCCCTGAATGCAGTGAATGTACAGCCTCAGCTATTTCTTTGTGAGAAATACATTGATCCAGCTGTTTTCGGTTATCAACAGAAAGCGTAGGGATATTTATTTGGTCTAAAAAATTATCCATTACAGTATTATATTTAAGAAGATCAGAACTATAAAGCTTAGAATAAAATTCTCTAAAAGTATCATTTATTTCTAAATGATCAATTGTCCTAATACCATCAGCTTTGTAAATTTCTTTAATCTGTCATTTAGCACTAGAAGTTTTAATTTGGTTAGCCAATAATTTACCTGTTTTATCTCCATGATTATAAAATTGACTTTTATCCTTTAGGAGCTGAGTTTCAATAGGGTATGTTAATAAAAAAAATCATGTTTAGTTTTAATTTCAACCAGTCTTTTATATAAAACAGGCTCTGAAGTTGAAGCATATACTTCATCTAATTGTTTCAGCTGATTAGCTAAATTAATTCTCTCTTTATTAGCTTTTTCTTACACTTGCAGTATAAGAAATGATTTGTCCTCTAATATATGCTTTAAAGGCATCCCATATGACAAGACTAGAAGTCTGCCCCACCGTTATTGTCTTCAAAAAAAGAGAGTAATTTGCCTCTCCAAGAACTTTAAGAAATCTTTGTCAGATAACAAAGTTAAATTAAAACACCAGAATCTGTTTGTCTGAGGAAAACCAGGAAGATTTATGGATAAAAGCACAGGAGCATGGTCAGAAATAGCAATCTCTTTATATTCACAAGATCGAACTAATAGAATCATTTGGTTATCAATAAAAAATAGTCAATTCTGGAATACGTATGATGAACATGAGATAAAAATGAATATTCTCTATCTGCTGGATTTAAGAAATGGCATATATCAACAATACCACATTTCATTAGAAATGAATGGATAAACAAAGCTGATTTATTAAGTGTCGCTGGTTTAGAAGAAGACCGATCTAAAACTGGATCTAACCAGCAGTTAAAGTCTCCTGCCGTCACCAATGCACGCAAAGTCAGATCAGGCAAAAACAAAAAGAAACGCTCAAAGATCCTGGATCATTTATATTTGGAGCATAAACATTAGCAAATACCAACAATTTATTTTCTAATTTCCCTGATACTATAACAAATCGTCCATTAGTATCAGAAACAACCTTGTGTTGAACAAAGGGAACTGTATTTTCTATAAAAATTGAAACTCCTCCAGCTTTGGCCTGAAAACTTGAATGAAAGTTAAGCCTCTCCATCAGCTAAAAAGGCGTGAGTTATCAGAATTGTGTACATGGGTTTCCTGTAAAAAAAATTGAGACCTTAAATTTTTTAATATAGGCAAAAATCTTATTTTGTTTCAAAGGATGATTTAATCCTTTCACGTTAAGACTAAGTAACTTAATATTATAATCCATTTTATTATTATTTAAAAGAAAAGTTAAAAGGATAATCTTTAAGAAGATTAGTAAAACTAAACAATAACCTATGAGATAAGGAAACCAAACAACAGGTTTGACTAAAGATCCCAAACAGCTTCAAAGAAAAAAAAAACCCAAACACCCTCACCCTTCCCAAAGAGAGAAAGTCGACCAAAGAAAGTCGACGCCTACAAGTAATAGTGATATCCCCCCAAAAATCCTGCTGGCTTAGCTCCAAATAAATTACAAAGTTTGAAATATTCCAACCTAGTCAGAACAACAGATAATAAAGAAACAGTTAATTCTGAAAAGTAAGTATAACACAAAATAATATGGACACTCAGAATTGCTCAGACGCTTCATTTCTTTGCTTTTGCATCAATTCGATAATAACATCCAAAGACGTAGAAGAATCTTCTTCTTTTTTACCTTTAGCAGTTCTTGTCGTCATAGTGTCAAATCAGGCTGGAAAGTAAGAAAAGTAAAGTAAACTAGGAGCGGCTATATAATGCTGTTATTCCATCCACCGCCAGCAGGAAGTCTAATGGGGAGAATTTTGAGATTCACTTTGTACAGAGCTCATCAAATTTTGTAGAGTGCTTGAGAGAAGTTTTCTGGAGCTGTCAATAGATATGACTGATTGGCTCAAAATTGACTTTGATTTGACTTTTCATTCACACATTGTTAGTTCCTGACCTTGAAGCAATGTGGGCAATGTTAAGAAGCAATACAAACTATTTTCAGCAGACCTACTATGTTTAAGAATGAATGTTAACCCTGCCCAACCTGTGGAAACAGGGTCCTGCTGAAGGATCTCAGCCCAAAATGCCAACTGTACTTTTTTTCCATAGATGCTGCTTGGCCTGCTGAGTTCCTCCAGCATTTTGTGCGTGTTGCTTGGATTTCCAGCATCTGCAGATTTTCTCATTTGTGAAGAGATGGTTAAGATTTCCTGTTCAGATGTTCAGATGTGACTTGAGATATCCCTGTCCAGTGACAATATAATCATGCTGCTTTCTGATTACAGAAGAGGTTTTCACCACATGAAAACAGGTACCTTATTCATATTTAGGTGTTGAACTCACAGGACGTCATTCAGATTGCAATGAGATTTTAGCTGCAGGCCATCACAGCGATGCCACTGCTAAAATGATAGAAGTGCACTAGAAAGAAATTGAGGTTGGTCCCTGCCGTGGGACTTTATTGATCTTCCTCACTCATTAACCCATCCACCATGATCAGTATTTCTTGTCATATCAGGGGTCTTTCTCTGGGGTCTTCCATCACAGCCCAGTCCACCCAGACAAAGCCCTCCTCACCGCTGAGCACACTTACATGGAGCGCTGCCACAAGAAATCAGCATTTATCATTAAATAATGGATCTAATCCAGGACATGCTCTCTTCTGACTACTACCATCAGGCAAGAGGTACAGGAGCCTTAGGTTTCACACAACCAGGTTCAGGAACAGTTATTCTCCTCCAAACATCAGACTCCTGAACCAGCATGGATAACTTTACTCACCACAAGTCTAAACTATGGTCCTGGAGGAATGTTGCTTTGTCTTTACTGTGTACTGTACAGCAGTTTATGGTTGAAATGACAATAAAAAGTGACTTGACTTGACTTGAAACTGATTCTACAACCTACCGATGCACTATCAATTATCTTATTATTCACATTCTCAATATTAAGTTTTTATTTGCACAATTTGTCTTCTTTTACACATTGGTTATTGTCAATCTTTGTTTTGTATAACTTTTCATACGTTCTATTAAATCTCTTTATTTTCCTGTAAATATCTACAAGATAATGAAGTTCAAAGTACTACATGGTAACGTATACATACTTTGATAATAAATTCACTTTAAGCTTTGAAATTTGAACTTCACTGGTGACCTCCTGCTGTGGAAAGTACTCCTGTCTCCTGACTATCTAATGATGCCATTAGCTTCAAGCTCAAACTCACCCTAGGACACAAGAGCCTTGCGCTCAAATTAGTATGGACACCCCCATTCACTCCCTTCACCCAGGCCTAAGGTAAAATTGGATCTTCAGCCTACATAAACGTAAACACTAGCTATAATGAAAAACACAATTGTGGTCATAATTTTAATATTATTTATCTTTTTTAAATGTTATAAGGATAATAAACTATTAAATACTATTTGCTTTGTACAAGTGTTTAACTGACATTTAAAAAAGCTGCAAATAAAAATATTTAAATGAGACTGCATTTTATTCGGAAAAGAATCTACCACTTTTGAACATCGAGATTTTCATGTATAAATGATGAAAAAGTGAGCATACATCTATGGCAGAATATTCACCTTAAAACTTATGTAAATCAGATATTTACTTGTTATTTGTAAAGATAGAGTCTCGTGAAATCAGGATTATGTTAGAGGATTCCTGCAGATCTTTTATACGTTGCAGTTGAAATCAATTTGCAATGTGGCACAAACCTCAGTACGAAAATGAATTCTGTTTCAATTAAATAATTCTAAATGTCTGGCAAATACTGATTATTGATCTCGTCATCCCACAGGGCTTCTTTATTTACGGCTTTCTGCGTAGTCTGGAACGAGAATTCCTGCATTTTCTGTGACAAGCATTGAAGTCTATCATATGTACTTGCGTTTGATTAATTGGCAAACAACAGGAATTCTGCAGATGCTGGAAATTCAAGCAACACACATCAAAGTTGCTGCGTTCACCAGCAACTTTGATGTGTGTTACTTAGATTAATTGGTAAGGTTTCATAACAAATTGCTGAGTAAATACTATTTAAAACAGTGTTAACCATGCAACAATCAATTGCTATAAACCAGTCTGAGCTCCTAGGGCTGCAGTATTAACCGAGAACTGAAACTGAGTAAAATGCAAAATCTTTAATTCCACCTGTCCCAAGTATCTGGTTGGTGCCTCCCCTTTGTGTTATTTAAAAAAAACATCACAGATGAATCAGTAAGAAAGGATGAGCAGAAGTAATTAATCAGCGAGGCTCTTTATAAAACAACAATAAGGTTGTAGGTGTCCAAAGGCTTTGCAAGGTCCCGCAATTAAGGAGGAGCTTTCTAGCTACCTCTGTTCAGTCATGATATGAAGAGGTCATAGTATCACAGTCCTAATTAGATTATAGAGCAACTCCACAAGCATATATAACACCCAGATATTTCATACATCGTCTGTGACTGCTCCACCTGCTGCTCAAGGTGATCATTTAGTTTTTTCAATGTGCTGAACAATCTGTTGAAGAGAGGCACAAACAAGATTTCCACCATTGTTATTAAAGGCTGTGGGTTTGCTCCCATATAGATCAAGAATATGTGTAATCTCTCCCAGTGATTTAATCCTTGAAGTCCAGGTAGATGCTACTAAACCTATTGTGCATCCAAAACAAATAAATATTTCTGAAGTGATGATGCCCAGAATTTTGCACGTGTAGGATAACCAGCTGCAGTGTGATTGATATCCTGTGATTTCTGAAAATGATGTCTGGACCACAATGCATATTGTGTTTCTGAGCCTGGATGGTGACATCAGCAGCTTCTGAACTTCAATGAATACTGCAGCATAAGAGAATTACGATACTTGTTCATCGGGCTGCTACTTTGTTATCAGGAAGCAAACAGGAAGGAGGGAGCAACATTCCTTCCATTGCTCTTATCTGAATGAAAGTTTTAGCCATCAAACTGAAGCTGCTCCCCTTTAAGGATTCGTTTCTTGAAAGGTCAGGATAGAGTTTTAATTTCCAGTACAAATAAGAGACTGAGAGCTACACAGTGACTATGCATAAAATAGCACGTTGCTTGGGGAGTTATTAACATGCAAGATAATGTATTTGAAGTAAATAGGAAGTCTTAAGTGCAGGCAACCCTCTAAAGGTAAATCACAGGCTAAAATCTTCTCTGCAAATTAAGAGGTACTAGTCTTTAATGAAGGTGATAATTGACCCAGTCTCTGAGCTTCCATTCAGTGATGTTTGATTTCCTCATAGTAAATGGGGGAACGTGCTAGTGAATAATTAACTGTTAATCTTTGGTTTGATGCACAGCACAGTATTTTGAATTTACCTTTGCTTTCTGACATAATTTATTCAAATTTCCATCTTAACAATTATACAAATGTGTTTTTCTCCGCATTTTCCCCCAGTGTTGCTATTTAGAATTTTAAAAATGAGTATTTAATTTTGTCTACATTTAATTGGGATGATTTTCATTATGCTACATTTCTTGTTTCAATATATTGCAAGGTCACTAAAAGTGTCACTTGCCAATATATTTCATAATTGGCACAGAAGAAAAACAGCACTGATTCCATTTTGCCTTTTGCTAGTAATAACATACACCCATTTTTGTTGCATTAGAGGCAGCCACATTAGTGTGAACTCCAAGCACTATAATACATTCCAGCCCCATGTAAAACAGAAAATGATAGGAAAGCTCAGCAGATTCTGCAGTGAAAAATGAGAGAGAACAATTAGCGGGCTGTATTTTATACAAAGAGTGGTGGGCTGGGCTTGGATTCCCTACAAATTTATAAAATTCTGAAATCCTAATCTGATCTATGTGTACTGGATTTTCATTTATGTGATGCTCTACTCAGGCTACCAGAGTTATTTAAATAAATACACCTTGCTTATTGAGGACGGTGTGACCGTGTGACACAATTACAGAGGTAGTGTAGGTATTCCAAATGACTCACCTCTAACTGCTTGTGATTGGTTATAATGAACACAGGGCAAGCTACAGGAGGCCTCATCACTACCAGGAGATGACTTGACAATCTACAGTTGAAGTCAGAAGTTTACATACACCTTAGCCAAATACATTTAAACTCAATTTTTTCCACAATTCCTGACATCTAGTCCTAGAAAACGTTCCTTGTCTTAGCTCAGTTAGGATCACTAGTTTATTTTAAGGATGTGAAATGTCAGAATAATAGTAGAGAGAATGATTTATTTCAGCTTTTATTTCTTTCATCACTTTCCCAGTAGGTCAGAAGTTTATGTACTCTTTGTTAGTATTTGGCAGCATTACCTTTAAATTGTTTAACTTGGGTCAAACGTTTTAGGCAGCCTTTCACAAGCTTGTCACAGTAAGTTGCTGGAATTTTGTTCCATTCCTCCAACCAGAACTGGTGTAACTGGGTCAGGTTTGTAGGCCTCCTTGTTCGCACATGCTTTTTCAGTTCTGCCCACAAATTTTCTATCGGATTGATGTCAGAAAATGTTGTCAATTCTGATTCATCCTTGGGAGCAACTTATTTGCGACCGAGCTTTAATTTGCTGGCTGATGTCTTGAGATGTTGCTTCAATATATCCACATAATTTTCCTTCCTCATGATGCCATCTATTCTGTGAAGTGCACCAGTCCCTCCTGCAGCAAAGCACCCCCACAACATGATGCTGCCACCCCCATGCTTCACGGTTGGGATGGTGTTCTTCGGCTTGCAAGCCTCACCCTTTTTCCTCCAAACATAACGATGGTCATTATGGCCAAACAGTTCAATTTTTGTTTCATCAGACCAGAGGACATTTCTCCAAAAAGAAAGATCTTTGTCCCCATGTGCACTTGCAAACTGTAGTCTGGCTTTTTTATGGCAGTTTTGGAGCAGTGGCTTCTTCCTTGCTGAGCAGCCTTTCAGGTATGTCGATATAGGACTCATTTTACTGTGGATATAGACACTTGTCCACCTGTTTCCTCCAGCATCTTCACAAGGTCCTTTGTTGTTGTTCTGGGATTGATTTGCACTTTTTGTGCCAAAGTACGTTCATCTCTAGGAGACAGAATGCATCTCCTTCCTGAGCGGTATGACGGCTGCGTGGTCCCATGGTGTTTATACTTGCATACTATTGTTTGTACAGATGAATGTGGTACCTTCAGGCATTTGGAAATTGCTCCCAAGGATGAACCAGACTTGACATCATTTTCTAACCTCAATCCGATAGAAAATTTGTGGGCAGAACTGAAAAAGCATGTGCGAACAAAGAGGCCTACAAACCTGACTCAGTTACACCAGTTCTGTCTGGAGGAATGGAACAAAATTCCAGCAACTTACTGTGAGAAGCTTGTGGAAGGCTACCCAAAATGTTTGACCCAAGTTAAACAATTTAAAGGCAATGCTACCAAATACTAACACAGCGTATGTAAACTTCTGACCCACTGGGAAAGTGATGAAAGAAATAAAAGCTGAAATAAATCATTCTCTCTACTATTATTCTGACATTCCACATTCTTAAAATAAAGTAGTGATCCTAACTGACCTGAGACAGAGAATGTTTTCTAGGATTAAATGTCAGGAATTGTGAAACACTGAGTTTAAATGTATTTGGCTAAGGTGTATGTAAACTTCTGACTTCAACTGTGTGCTGTCTCTAACAAAAACATAAAACATAGATCACTACAGAGGATGCTGGTGCTTTGGCCCACAATGTTATGACAACCTTTTAACCTACTGTAAGATAAATCTTAGCCTTACCTCCTACATAGCCCTCCTTTTTTCTATCATCCATGTGCTATCTAAGAGTCACTAAAATATTCTACGTCTATCTACCTCTGACAGCGTATTTCACACAACCACTAGTCTTTGTGTAAACGCTTACCTCTGACATCACCCCTATACCTTCCTCCAAATACCTTCAAAATAAAAGACAGAATATTAAAGCACAATATGGGCTAACAGCCTCTGATTTTACCCGCTCTGCAGGTCTAACTGCTGATAGTTGTACTCCCTGACTCTTGAAAGATCCAACGGATGAAGGAAGAAGGGAAGTTTGGAGAGAGGTTTGCTACATATTTCCCTGAAGGTGTTGAGCAACAGGTGTGCTTCATTCCATCAAGCTCCCCACCGTTCGACCGCACGATCAATCACACCAAAAAATGGATTCAAAACGATAGAAATCACCCTGAGATCAGAGCACCATCATGATTAGGGATCAGAATCTTTGTGTGTAGGGGTGATTGCAAACATTTTGTCACCAGTCAAGGTAATATCATCAATGCACAACTGAGTGTTCACATTTATATTGGTCAGACAACTTTTTTTTGGATTGGTTGGCTGTTGCGCAGGCCCCTAGCCTCCGCTGGGCCACGGCCAGCTGGATAGCTGAGGGGAGACTGCCCCAAACACTATGTAGGACAGATGGGGAGAAGACTGTCCACTGGCCTACATGAACAACAGCTAACCTTAAGAAGACACAATCCTCTGTCAAGAAGGAGACAAGTTATCTGGGAAACTACAAAATTTCTGGCAGAAGCACAAAACAAAAAATCAAGAACACTCTTTGAAGCTTGATTCTCAAAGGAAGACTCTATTAACAAGCTTATTGAACTGGATGCAATTTATGAACCTGTATATCTGCTTGATCGGGCTGAGGGGTGAGCCATGAACACCCGGGGAACCAAGGCTCACAACGATTGATACCCAATGGTATGGCCAGCAGAGATCACTCAGCTATCCAGTTGGCCAGGACCGAGCGGAGACCAGCGGCCAGCACAACAGCCAACCAATCAGAACAACAAGTCGGACCAATATAAACATGAGCACTTGGCAGAAACAGCACTCAATTGCACACTGATAATGTCCCCTCAACTGGTGATGAAACGTTTGCGACCTAACCTCCAGCCTCGATGAACAACCATACAAACAAGCAGCCAACCCGAGCTACCAATCTTTTGAACAGATCAGGATGTATCTTCTCTGGAGTAGGTCCTCTACCTGACTCTAGTGATCTCCGTCCACGTGTTTGAATGTTCACTCCAATTGTCATTTAGGTCACCATGTTGACTACTTCTCCTGGACTCTCTGGCTGTGAGAATTCAAGGACTGCCCAGCTCTGGGATCAAAACCCCTTCAAACTGGTGGCTGAGGCTTGTTAACTTTTTGCGATCCTCCTTGTTGACTGGAAGTAAAACCTGCCAATGATGGTTGCAACAAATGAAGAAATTGTCAACGTGTACAGTCAAATTGAGAATGCATTATCTTGGGCGGGGGAGGACCTAAACTTTTGGGTGTCAGTTTTGAAACTTTTCTTCATCTGCTGTATTCAGCCTTGACATGCAAATATCCATACTGAGCAGGCACACAGAAGTTAAGCAAACATAGGAGCCAAGATACTGAGCTGGTGTACTAGGTTGGGCTGGGTTAGCAATGGGGGAGAGGTAATGGGGAAAGAAGACGGCAAAAAATACTGAAGGCAAGGGACATTAAGTGAATGGACCCAGTTATACGAAAACATTTGCAGTATTGATCTGGGTTCTGAAATGCCGTGGAGCATCTGACCAAAGGATAAGGTGCTTGTGCTTCAGCTTCCATGCAGGATGAGATAGAGAAGCGAATTGAAGTGGCAGGCATCACATTTCAGACTGAAAAGAGGTGTTCCGCAAAGTGGGCACCCCAATCGGCATTTTTTACCCTGAATGGTTAAGATGACTATGTCATGAACAGCCAAAACTGTACATTTGAATACTTATGCAATAACTTTCCAAAAGAATGTAGGCTGACACGACAGGCTAGCAATGCTCATGCATAAAGCCCTTTTTTGCAATTCTGCACATATTATCTTCATTAAGGAGACAACAATCTGTGCGCATATGATAATGATCCCTCTCCTAACAAACTGAAATCAAAGCAGTGTAGATATTTCACTTTCCTTCATGACCCCATCATGTTCTGCATGCACATGGCCTGTATGAACACCCACACTCTGTTATATATATCAAACCAACATCTTCAAAGTGGAAAAGGTCACCAGCACATTTCAGAGGCAATTCAATTTAAAGATTAATAAATGCAGTTCCCTGGGCCAGCATCATGTCTAGCTCTGACTCTAAAATGTTTTCTTAGTAAAGTGTGGATTTGGAAAAAAAATACTGCATTTATCTTATCATAGTACATGGATAAGGTGTTACAAATTGAACGACTGTATATAAAATTTTCTAAACTCAGTATTTCAAGAATGGATAAACTCAAGGGATACCGAGAGAGCAGGTTCAGTTTTCTCTGCAGCAACTTACACTCAGACGAGCTGTAGAACAAAGCCCAAGCTACTTGACTTGTCTGGTCTGCTTCCAATCAAGGTCTATATGATGGCATGTCAGCAGAAAGAGTGGCCATGAGGCAGGGTACCAGTTCTAAACAATGAACCTGTGCACTTTTTACATTGAAAATACTGAAAACAAATAGTATAGTCATTGGATTACATTATATTAAATTGCATAGACTTATAAATTAACAGCCTGAGAAGGAAGCATCCTAAAAATTTATATCTTCACCAATCCATAGTTTAATATACTTTTTTGGATCTTCTTTACCCTTCCTTCTCATCAGATCATCAGACAATGATTAAGTTTAAAAAAATCAGAACCCTTTGCTGGCTCAGAGGAATTATGTAGTGAGTAGTTGGGGCAAAGTTTGCTAAAGGCTCACAGGATCCATTATCGGTTTGTCCCACAGTAACTGAGTTCAGCCACTGTGACCTCCAATTGGCCTCCTCACTGCTGTGTTACTGAAGGGAACACATTAGGTTTCCAATTCAGAATGACACAGTTGTTATTGAGTGTACATGTTTGTGAAACCTTAAGTCCTGTGGAGCAGAGCCAACTCCAGAGCTCTGTTGGTCAGTTACTCAAATGTCAAGATCAATCCCAGTCGATCAGAGGCTCCCAGGATTGAGTCAGTATACCCACTCTTACAGATCTCGGCAGAAATAAAGTGTGCATGCATCAGAACTCCCAAACTGAGTCATGTTCCACAATTACAATTGTAATGAATTGATAAATATAAGAAATAAAGAAATCTTCAATTAAAATTTGCATTCTTAAGAATGTTAGAGAAGTTTTCCAGGCCTGATAATCATCTATTAATGTTTTCTAAAGGAAAATTTGTAACTGAATTTTTACCACCACAGATATTCAATTACTACAGACATACAAATTAGGAGCAGAAGTAAGATGTATCACCCTTTAAGCATTTAATAAGAACATTGTTTGACTGATTATAACTCCAAATCCACATTCCCATCCACCCACAGTAACATTTCATCCTCTTGCTTATCAAGAACCTATCTAACTCTACGTTAAAAATGTTACCACTTGCTCTGACAGCCTCCAATGCACATGCACTCACAGTTACCATTGCAAACATCAGGTCAGTCTTCCGGAGACAGAATCCATGGAAAGCATCTGGCCTAGGTGGAGTCTCCAACTATGTCCTATGATCCACGTGAGGATCAGCTGACAGGGTACATGTCGACATATTTAACCTCTCTCTCAGTATTCTGAGGTTCCCACCTACCTGCCAAAGGCAACTATCATCCTGGTACCAAAAAAAATAAGGTAATGTGCCTTAAAGACTACTGACAGTGCCTCTGGCATCCACTGTCAGGAAGTGCTTTGGGAGCCCAGTCAAGACACACATAATCTCACAATAGTCTGAAAATGTGATCCTATGAAGCAGTGTTAGTGTGGCTTCATGAAGAGGAAATCACATCTAACAAATTGATTAGAGGTTGTTGAGGAAGTATCCACTAGTACGGATGGAGAAGAACCAGTTAGTAAAGTAATATAGCTTCTGAATTTCGAAATTTGTTCAACAAGATACCTCTGTTATGTATCCCTAGGGTTCCATTTTGCCATGGACTGTCAATTTAAGGCACAAGAGAGAACTGAGACTAACTTTTGGATTTCTGCTTAGAGAGAGAGGGACAGAATCTGCCTTTCAGCTCGTATTTACACTTTTACAAGGTCACTGATACTGCTGTCAGCTTCTGGGTTGCCATGGAAAGAGAGAGAGAGGTGGAGTTATTTGATGGACAATCGATGTTATGGTTTCTCTGCAGAGTGTTTACTTTTTACAAGGACAGTTACAGACACACAGACACATACAGTTAGAGTCAAGGTGGATTCGATCAATGAAAGCCACCAGTGAGTGAAGTCCTGGTTTAAACTTTCAGTAGCCCAAAAGGGGTGAGTTGAGATCGATCCTGAGTATTGATAAATGACTCTCACAAGTTTTCTGCAACTAGAAGAAGTTTGCAGAGGGGTGAGGAAGGTTTGAAACAGAAGAAACCTAGTGAGAAAGAAGTCACTGTTTTGACTCTCTCTCCTAAGTAGCCCGTAAGGGTGAGTTTGAGTTCCATTCGAATACGAAGGTATGACTGTCACGTAGTTAATCCACAGGAGTGGCTTCTCTGGTGAGGGGAGTACCTTTGTGAATACCACTTGTGTGTTACCCTTGTTTGGGTGTGGTAGTTCACTGAAGAAAGGCACCCCTGTGGCAAATCACTGTTGGAGTTATTTTGTATGTCATGGAACTGGACAAATGGCTATCACAGTTGTGTGTTTGGGGTAACCTTGTGTGGAAACTACCTGTGTGTGATAATCCTTGCCTGGGTTGGTAGTTTTACCACTTGAAGATGGTACCTCAGGTATAGACTACTGTTGGTGATAATCCATACGTGGATTCTGTTGGAGTATCCTGTGGCCACCATTTTGGGATACCTGTAGCTGAATTCGGGTGTGGCACCACTTGTGTTGAAAGGATATTCATTGAAGATCACTGTCGGTGGTACTTCGTGTGTGGAGTGGAACAACTTCGGGGATAAAAGCTATTACTATTGTTATCTGTATTGATGTCATGAAATCTGTGGAATGTCGACGTAATTGCCTTCTCACAACATTCGCCTTTTGGATTGCAAATATCTCTCATTAATTAACCTGAGCATTGAACTGAACTATTTTACATTCCAGTGTAAGACTGTATCCGTTACCACCTAAGCTAGAAGAAGTTTGGGTTTTATATTTACACACCTGTATATGCATAAGTTCTGCTAACCTGTTTGATTTATCTGGTTGTATATTACTGTTTTACATAATTACTAATAAGATAGAATTAGTTAACAGCAAATCGAGACTCCAGGTGTGTTCCATTTCTGCTGGTTCTTAAACACATTACAGGGTATGTAACACCTCTAATAATGTTACTTGCAAAATAACATCTGGGGGGAATATAGTGGCCTGGAAAGAGGACTGGGTAATCATAAGGAGGGATGAGAGAAATAAAGAGGCTATTTTCAAATTGGTAACCTACAACCAATTAGGATGCTACCAGGATGAGTGCTTTGACCACAGCTGTTTACAAGATATAGTAAACATTTTTGAAAAATTAAGCAAATACACCATGGCCAGCTTGGTATACTTTACAAAATGTGGGGGTGGAGGGGATGGGTGAGAGGGAAGGATACAACGAGATTCTGATAAAGTAACTGAGCAGGTAAAAGTTTAGACAATGGAGAACTGTGTGGGAAGTTGTTACGTGACTCAATTTGGAATGATAAAGCAACTTATTACTTAAATAATCAAACACTGTAGATGGCCATAGAACAAAGAATCTTGGAGGTTCTCATATAGAAAACACAAAGCTAGTGTACAGCTGCAGCAAGTAATCAGAGAAGGAAGTAAAAAGTATCTTCCTCCCCACCACCCCTCAAAGGGAATTGGAGCATAGAGGCAGGGATGTCTTCCTCAAACAATGTAAGTCATTAGTGAGACCATATCTAATTGTGTACAACTTTGCTCCCCTTATTTATGAAATGTTTTCTATCTTTAGAGACAGTTCAGAGAAAGTTCGCCAGACTGATACTGGATGTAAAGGGTTTGTCATTTGAGAGAAGGTTAAATAGGTTACATCTGTACTATTTAGCTGAAAGAGGGCACAACATTGAAGTATGTAAGACTTTTCACAGGGCAATAGTGGGAGTATGTTTCTCCTCATGGAAGATTCCAGAACCAGGATGCATAATCTTAAAATATAGGGATGGCCACTTAAGACTGAAGTGAGGAAAATTTATTTTCCGAGAGAGTTGTGAATCTTTCGAATTCCTTGCCCCACAAAGCTGTGGTTGGCTAAGTCTTCAATGTATTCAAATCTGAAATAGATAAATTTTAATCAGTGAAGTAATCAAGGGTTATGAGTAGAGGAGAATGGATCAGGCTATGAGTGGCAGAGCAGGACCCACATGACAAATGGTCTACTGTTCCTAAATCCTATGGACATATGGTCTGAACGGCTTTCAGTACATCTAAGGGGGAGGGAGGGAACATCGACTCAGACCATGAGAGGCCTGCGTCGGGCATTTTCAAGCCTTACAAGGTGCAGATTGGAAGTCTGTGTGGGGTGACACTCCTTGCACAGACTAGAGCAATGTGTGGTTAAGTGCCTTGCTCAAGGGCACAAGCACCCTGCCACAGCTGAGGCTTGAAATAGCGACCTTCAGATCACTAGACGAACGCCTTAACCACTTGGCCACGTGTCCATCAGTACATCCAAACCATTCCTTAAATAATGGTTCCAATACTGTACACAATACCCCGAGGTGATCTCACCCAGCAACTATATATCTGAGGTATAACCCCGCTACTTTTGTATTCAGTTCCCTTTGCGATCACCAGTAAAGTTGTATTAAGTCAGCCTTTTAGCCAATTTCCTGTTAGTTTTTCAGTCTAAAGCCGCCGGTGGTGTAATAGCATCTGCACCGGACTCTTGAGGTGAGGGGTTCCGAGTTCAAGTCCGGTCAACTCCTTCAATGCTTTCCATCCACGCTGGGTTGAGCATCGGACTAGCAACTGGGCCTCGTGAAGAACAGACACATGTTAAAGAAATGGCAAGGTTGCCTTCCAATGGGCCACAATACGCAGAGAGGAACTCAACAACAACTTTCAGTCTAAATTATCTCGCCCTACAGCGTTGACTGCCTGTTTCCTTCCACAAATGCTGCCTGATCCACTGAATTCCTCCAGCATCTTGTTTCCTCCCTAATTAATTGCTGGTTATTTTAAAGTCACTGCTAGAAATTTTGCTTTAATTCATTGTGCTTTTTGTCAGGCTTTGCCATCCATTTTGAAAACCTGGTCCAATATTCAGGTCTGTTGAGCTTACATCACTCAGAGCATGGCAGATCTGTGTACAGCAATTTTTTTTAAATTTCATGTCAAGATTATTTATTTAATGGATTTAAAAGAAGCCGCACTGAGGTGAACTGGGGAATGGAGAGGGGGGAAAAGAAGCAGGAAAAAACAACCACTTTTGGAAAATGTCCTGCAGTAGAAGAATGGAAGTATTTCCAGCATTTTTTAATTTGGGATTTGCAGCAACTGCAGTGCTTTGTACCTCACATCTCCAGCATTGACTGATTCTTCGTTTCCTCTTACCTCTTTCAGCTGCTTCTGTTTGCACTTCCTCAAGGATGAGCTGTGCACAACAAGCCTTTGGCACCTTCACGCCTGTGTTATTCACTCTCTCAGTCTCCTTCTTTTTCATGCCTATTCCATCCATCCACCCATCTCTACAAATTAATGCATGCTTGATTT
Organism: Mobula birostris; assembly: GCF_030028105.1. Classification (NCBI taxonomy): domain Eukaryota; kingdom Metazoa; phylum Chordata; class Chondrichthyes; order Myliobatiformes; family Myliobatidae; genus Mobula; species Mobula birostris. The sequence goes on along the minus strand of NC_092370.1, from coordinate 191,963,359 downwards.
ATAACCTTTTCCGTTTCTGGTGATAGGTTGAATATTCTGGGGGCCTGTGAAATTTCCTGCACTTCAAGTTGTTTGGGCTGGAGGTGAAGTACTTTCTTTGTTCATTGGTCAAATGTTCAAGGTTGTCATTTCCCATCATTTTAAAAATCATTTCAAATCAACCTGGGGCACCCATCTCTACTGCCAATTTGACAATGAAAATGCATTCACAACAGTGGAAAGTGGAGAATTACTTCTCATTCTCATTGCTTATTGAGCCTGGTACTTATGGGTTTCATTTTTAGTTGCCTGTTGAGTTTTGAACCAGGTTCTGAGACTGATAATGCCAGGCCCAGAAGATCTTAATTTGTCAGCCAAATCAACATGAACAAAGTCACTCAAGTTTGCGGGAGAGGATCAAGTCTAAGTTCCTGACTCCTTTCAGACTAAGTCAGGAGACAGTTAACATGAAATAAATCAAACTGTCCAGCAGGTGGGGAGAGGAGAGCAGGCTATTGGAGAGGAGGGAAATTCAGAAAAGTAGAGGTCTAAGGAATCCTGAGTAGCAGACTGGACACAGGAAGAGTCAAGAGGTGTGACAGAATGGCGGGGTGATGTGGGCAAATTTGGGAAGGAGGGTTTGGGTGAACAGATCAAAGAAGGGAGAGAGATGAGAAAGGGAATGGGTAAGGTTGAGAAATTGGAACTCAGAAGAATTGGCATCAGGATCAATGTCAGCCCTTGGATTTGGGAGAGAGATCAGGAATGTTGACAGGGATTTTCTAGGCCATTGGAACAGGAGACAGCATGGACATTTGATCATGTATTTTACTGACATCCTGTGGAATTATTTCCCCAGGTGTTTTCTGTAATGGCCATTCCAGATACTACACGGTCAAAATTCACCTGCATTACTCCAAGAAGAGCATTGCAGAAGGAAAAAAACTGAAATGTGTGCTTCTGATCCAGAAACAATGAGGGTCTCAAACTTGCAGCTCTTTGATCTGGAAATGATCACTAACACAATTTATTCTGGGTTAAATCTATTTTCAGCTGCAATGCTTAGAGAGGAATAATTCCATGCGATTGAGTTTCTCCAAGATACTATATATACTCTTCTACTATATCTAACGTGTAGGAGCATATTGACTAATAACTAAAATGCCGCAATGAAACCAAATGGACCATCAGTCAGTTAATCAGATCCTTTGAGAAGCTTTCTACATTAACAGGTTTTAAATTCAAATTAAGGGCAACAAGAAACACATGAAAGTTTATAATATCTGCAATTTACTAGACTTCTTAGCAATTGAGAGAGGCAGATGAAATGTAGTAGGAGACTCATCCACAAGTCTCAAGTTCAAGTCCAGCTTGGTACAATTTTAAACTGGAAATGCCTGAGAAATATTATGTCAATGACAACTTGAGTATCAGCCAACTTTGACTGGAGCATATTAGGCGTGAACTAACACCTGTGTATACTTGGATGTTTACTGGACCAAAATAGATTCTACAATAATAGCAGCTATTGGGAAGTGACAGGGCACAGAGGAAGCCCTTCAAATGAAACCCTGATACCTGAGCCTCTCGAGAAAACTTCTAATCTCAGGATTTCCTTGTGGCTGTTGAGATTCACCCTGGGTCCTGAGTAAAATTCTTTGACTTTATGCTGTGCTCCTGCTTCTAGAAACCAAGTAACAACTCCTCGGTTGTGGCGAGCGTGCTGGCTCCAATTTAGAAATGTCATCACAGAGCCACAGTCTTTCGAGGACTCGCAAGCACTCACTGGTGATCTTGCCAATCTCTTGGGTTCAACTATAGAAGGAACCCAGACACCAGAAGAATTGAAGTTCTTGAATAGAGGGAAATGTGAAGTCTGTACATTATATTCCATGTTTGAGCAGTTCAAAATGAAGGAAGATAACGAGGAGGCAGAGCTAAGTGGTTATGGCACCCAAGGGCGACTCCTTTGCTGGCATCTTTGAAAATAGTTCTATTTCCATCTTTAATATCTCTAGTTTTCCCTTTCAGGGTTCTTTTGAAGACCCTGACCTGGGGTTACATGCTGACTACAGTTCTTCGCGGGAACGGGACGCGCTGTCAGGGTTCCACAATCGGCCACTATTCAGCATGCCAAAGTCTCCGCCTAAGATTTCGGTACGGATTCAGAAGCCTGGGATCTCGAGGAACTGGAGACGGGCAAATTAAGGGTCGGTGTCACCACAGGAGACCCGTGTGTCACTGGGGGAGTCGGAACATCTGCTGTGTGCCTGGGGACCCGGGATCTTTGCGATCTTCAGGCACTGAGTTTGGAAGAAGCGACGTAACGGACTTTTAACATCGTAAACCAGCGAGTTGTTTGTTATGTCTCCCCGCTCGATGGAAAATGGAGTCACCTCTTTCTCCCTTGTTAGGAGAGAGAGAGCCTGCAGCATGTCGAATTATTAGGTGAACAATGTAGTCTTTGGGGTAACTGCAGGTCTGGGTCTTTGTTATTGCTTTGCTCACGCTTGAGTGCTGGTAGCGGGTGCGCTTTATTTTTGCTGGTGGGGGAGGAGGATTGTTGCTCGGGGCCGCTTACGCGCGGTGGGGGGATACTTTGGGGTCTTAACATTAACTGTCATTCATTCTTGGGGCACTCCTCTGTTTTTGTGGATGGTTGCGAAGAGAAAGTATTTCAGGATGTATATTGTACACATTTCTCTGACATTAGATTGTACCTTTGAACCTTTGAAATACAATAAATAAAATAGAGACCAGTTGGAATAATGCAACTTGCCACCACATGGAGAAGTGAAGCTACATTTTAGAAGCTAGAAAAGGGCATAATTCAGAATAACATTGAAAATGCTTTGAAAGGAGTGGAGAAAGTAGAAGAAACACCAACATTGGCCTATCGGACTAAATGGTCTGTTTCTCAACTCTACTTTGTTAACTCATTCTAAAATCTCAATTATGAACTGAAAGGATTGGTACAATAGAGCTGCTTTAGGTGTCTGCCAAAATTACTGTAAATTAGACAGGAACTTCCAATGGCTGTAAGTATAATTTTCCACCATTTATAGTTATCATTTGTGTGCATGTTTGACCTTGTTAATAGATAACCGTAAGCCTGCTCATTATTCATCATATGGTTGGTTATTAGAAACTATAAACTTGCATATATTTCACACAAAGCTTTATGTGGAAAAGTCTAAGAATAATATTTAATGGTATCATTGCAGAATACTTTTATTTGCCTTGCAAGACTAATCCCTGAACCTAGGCCATGGACTAGTACCGAAACCTTCATAAATGTACCTTCTTAAAAATTAAAAAGATTTTTATTTGAAATTTCACTTGGATCTATAATGACACTAGTGATGGAGCTGAGCTGTAGGTGGTGCTGTGAATCAGTGAAGACACACAGCATACTAATATATTAACATCTCCTATCATTGCAACGAGATTCAAAATTCAAGATTATTATCATGTCCAGTACACAAATGTAAAGGAGAACAAAATATTTGTTACTCCAGATCTATTGCAGCATAAAAGAAACATAATAAGAAAAAGAACACAATGATAAAAATAAACACAATAAATATAAATACATAAGATAGCTTATGTCCATAAAGTGATACTAGGCATAGGAGGTTTGTATGTAAAGCACTGTTAAGGAACATTATAATCCTGAACAAAATGCACATTATTGTGGTTTCTTCACAGTCATTATTTTATTTAATCTTTCATATATGATTTATTTTCATGGGACTCCTAATTGCATTACCATAAATCCTAATGCACTTGTTAAAAAATGGCATTAAAAGGAGCAAAATGTCTGTCAGGGAGCAACTAATTCTGAAAAATTTAAGAGAAAAAAATTCTAAAATGCAGTTCTCTGTCCCTCATATTCACACATCCTTTTATTTTCATTTTATTTGTCACTGGCTAAGACATGGGCCTGTGAAGTGGGGGCCAATCCTGTGCTTTGTATATAGGCAAAGGAATATGGGTGCAGGTGCAGATCTCATCGGTGGAGTTTTAAGTGAAATTAAAGCTAAAGTTGATCTTTTCAGACATTATCAAGTCATCAAATGGAGGATAACACACAAAACACTGGAGGAAATCTGCAGGTCAGGCAGCATGTCTGGAAAGGAATAAAGAGTTAAAGTCTTGGGCCCAGACTTTATCAAGAGTCCTTCATTAGTTTTCCTGTTTCCTGAGGATAAAATCAAAAAGGGTGAATACAGGACTGAAGGTGTATTTAAATGTGCACAGTATATGGCATAAGGTAGATGAACTTGCAACACAGTAACAGTTTGGCAGATATGATGTTGTAGGCATCACTGAGTCATAGCTGAAAAAAGATTATAGCTGGGAGCTTAATGTCCAAGGATTCACATTGTGTCACAGCGAAAGGATAGGCTGGAAGGTAAGGGGGTGGCATTGCTCTGTTGGTAAAAAAGTGAAATCAAATAATTAGAAAGAGGCAACATATGGTTGGAAGGTGTTGAATCATTGTGGATAGAGTTATGAAATTGCAAAGGTAAAAAGATCCTAATGGGAGTTGTATACAGACCCCCAAACAGTAATAAGGATATGGCCTACAAATTACAATAGGAGATAGAAAATGCAAACCAAAAGGGCAATGTTAAAACAGTCATGCAGGACCTCAATATGCAGGTAGATTGTGAAAATCAGATTGGTACTGGTTTACAGGAGGGGTAATTTCTACAGAGCCTATGAGCCTTTTTAGAGCAGATTGTGGTTGAGCCCATTAGAGGATCAGCTATTCTGGGTTGGGTGTTGTACAATGAACCAGAATTGATTAGAGAGCTCAAGGTAAAAGAACCTTTAGAGATTAGTGATCATAATATGATCATATTCACCCTGAAATTTGGGAAGAAGAAGCTAAAGTCAGATGTATTGGTATTACAGTGGAGTAAAGGGAATTACAGAGGCATGAGAGAAGAGTTAGCCAGAATTGGTTGGAAAAAAAAACACTGGCAGGAATGATGGCAAAGCAGCAATGGATGGAATTTCTGGAAGCAATTTGGAAGGAACATGATATATACATCTGTGAAGAAGTATTCTAAAGGAAAGATGATGCAACAGTGGCTAACAAGAGAAGTCCAAGTCAACGTAAGAACCGAAGTGCGCAGGTAATAGAACCAAAATTTATGCGGAGTTGGAGGACTGGGAGGCTCTTAAAAACCATCAGAAGGTGGCTAAGAAAGTCTTTAAGAAGGTAAAGATGAAATATGAAAGTAAGCTAGCTAATAATATTAAAGAGAATACCAAAAGCTTCTTCAGATACAGAAAGTGTAAAAGAGAGGCAAGAGTAGATATCACTCTGCTGGAAAACCATTCTGGAGAGGTAGTAATGGGGGACAACGAAATGGCCAATGAACTGAATGAGTATTTTGTATCAGTCTTCACTGTGGAAGACTCTAGAAGCATGGTAGATGTTCCAGGTGACAGGGAGCATCAAGTGTGTGAAGTTACCGTAACTAATGAGAAGGTTCTTGCAAACCTGAAAGGTCTGAAGGTAGATAAGTCACTTGGACCAGATGGTGTACACTCCATAATTCTAAAGGAAGTGGTTGAAGAAATTTATAGGCCAGTTAGTCTGACCTCAGTGGTTGGGAAGACATTGAATCAATTATTAAGGATGAGGTGTCAGGGTACTTCGAGGCACATGATAAGACAGACTGTAGTCAGTATGGTTTCCTCAAGGGAAAATCTTGCCTGAAAAATCTGTTGGAATTCATTGAAATAACATGTAGGATTAGCAAAAGAGGATCGGTTGATGTTGTGTACTTGTATTTTCAGAGGACTTTGACATGGTGACACACATGAGGCTGCTTAACAAGCTATGAGCCCATGGTATTACAGGAAGGATTCTAGCATGGACAAAACAGTGGCTGATTGGCAGAAGGAAACAAGTGGGAATAAGGGGAGCCTCTTCTGGCTGGCAACCAATGACTAGTGGTGTTCTACAGGTGTCAGTGTTGAGACTGATCCTTTTTACATTATATGTCAATGATTTGGATGATGGAATTAATGGCTTTGTTGCAAAATTTTCAGATGAAATGAAGATAGGTGGAGGGGCAGCTTTGAGAATGTAGAGAGGCTACAGAAGGACTTAGACATATTAGAAGAATTCGCAAAAAAGTGGCAGATGGAATACAGTGCTGGAGGATGTATGGTCATGCACTTCGGTAGAAGAAATGAAAGAGTTGACTATTTTCTAAATGGAGAGGAAGTACTAAAAACTGAGGTTCAAAGGGACTTGGGAATCCTTGTGCAGGATCCCCTAAAGTTTAATTTGCAGGTGGAGTTGGTGGTGAAGGCAACTGCGAGGTTAGCATTCATTTCAAGAGGACTAGAATGAGGATGTAATGTTGTGACTTTATAAAGCACTGGTGAGGGCTCAATTGGAGTATTATGAACAGTTTTGGGACCCTCATCTTAGAAAGGATGTTCTGAAACTGGGGAAGGTTCAAAAGAAGTTCACAAAAATGATTCCAGGATTGAATGGCTTGTCATATGATGAGCGTTTGATGGCTCTGGGCCTGTATTCACCAGAATTCAGAAGAATGAGGGGTGACCTCTTTGAAACCTATCGGATAGTGAAAAGCCCTGATGGAGTGGATGTGAAGAGGATGTTTCCTATGGTGGGAAATTCTAAGACCAGCGGACACAGCCTCAGGATAAAGGGGCGTCTTTTTGGAATGGAGATGAGGAGAAATTTCTTTGGCCAGGGAGTGCTGAATCTGTGGAATTCTTTGCCACAAGCAGCTGTAGAGGCTATGTCTTTATGTATACGTAAAGTGGAGGTTGTTAGATCTTGATTGGTAAGAGCATGAAGGGATATGGGACAAAGGCAGGAGATTGGGGCTGAAAGGAAAAATGGAACAGTCATGTTGAAATGGTGCAGAAGACTCAATGGACTAAATTTCCTAATTCTGCTCCTATATGTTATGATCTTATGGTCTTATGGTACTCTCCACCAAACCAACTCTGACCTCCCCACCCCTCACTGCTATCCCTAAATCCCAAATCTACCCTCACTTCCACAGCTAATCCCCTATTACCCAGATACATTAAGGCCCATTAGTTCTTCTAGCTCACCTTCACAGCAGAAACTGAATCCAGATCTTTGCCGTGTTGACACAGCATTACAAGATCAAGTTATGTCATCAGCTTTGGTCAAGTTAGTTTGGAAATCACTTGTCTACCGCCATTTGAGTAATCCAAATTGAATAAGTAACAGAATTGCAGATAAGAGGTACAAAGCATTGTCAGGAAAAAAATAGAATTTCACATTCAGCACAAAGTGCTGCTGGGGCATTTTCTACTTCTATGCTCCCGGCTTCTCTGCTAATCAAAAAGACGAGGTAAGGAAATAGTCCTGTGGAGATCACAGAAGCAGCTGTGAATGACAAAGTGGCAAAAATGCAATGACGATCCAGAAGGAGATAACAGGAGCTGCTTATGGAAAAATGATAAACATAACTTCACGTACAGAAAGCAGGCTTATGTGACAAGATCAAAAATTATTCAGAGAGGAGTCAAGATCTTCATAAAAAAATAAGTCATAGCTAAAGCGAACTTCCAATTAAAGAGAAACACACAGTTGTTTAAATGTAAAATAAAATGAGATGGAGGAATGTAACATTAAGTATTTGAAATATGTATTAACAGTCAGCATCAGAATACACTAATCAACAGCAATAATTTGATTAAATAAATTGACAATACACTTAATTGTACTATATAAAGATTGCTTTTTTAAAAAAATATATATACAGGGTGTGTGCATGTATATATATATATATATATATATATACATACACACACACACATATATATATATATACACACACTGTGTTTCAGTAATTCATAATATACCCATCACTCAATTCTTAATCTTAATGAAAGAAAATTGTATTTGGAAATCAGCCATTCTCAGTATTCTTCATAGGTATCTGGAATTACTGTATCTTCAAGGATCATTGCTCAGATTATGCATGACTGGGTAAAATTATGTTATAATTCAATAATGGATGGATATGGAATTAGAACGGATCCACAACATGTCAATAAATCCTGTTAAGTGTCACCTGAAAGGTGTATGTCGTGTTCATCAACAATGTTGTACAAACATGTGCAGCTTCATTTCAAGTAATTACATAGGTTGAAGTTCAGCATTTGCACAGATGCATTTTTGATTTTTTCTAATAGCTACATTGTCTCCTGATTTAGATGTGACATTTATTTGAATCCTATCCAAGGTTTTAGTGTGATATGAGCATTCTGCCATGTGACAGGCTCTTCAATGATGCTGTTTTTAATGAAAGATAACAATGCAATAGAACTCTCACAAATATTCCTTCACCTTCCTACTCTTTGAAATAAAAATCCTGCCGATACAACAATAATTATCAATATGCTGCAGAAGTTATGTCCTGAGGTAAGCTAATTTCCCCAGTATATTTATCTGTGCATGATTTACCCAGATGATCTCTCTGGCCTTCTAACTGTTCTTCATATTCTGCTTCTTTCTCTTCTCCTTTTTGGTCTTTAAGGGTTTGCAGCAGAGCTGCACCCTCACAGCTCTCATGACCTGGGTTCATTTCTATCCTCCAGTGCTATCTTTATGGAGCTTGCACAGTCTCCCTGTGACTGTGTGGATTTACCCCAAGTTCTCTGCATTCCTCCCAGATCATAAAGACTTGCATGTTGATAGGTCACTCGACCACTGTAAATTGCCCCTATTGCATAGGTGAGTGGTAGAATTAGTGGGAAAGTGGGAGGGGTAAACCAGGATGAGAGTAAATGTGTGCTTGGTGTTTAAATTCCATGTAACTCTGGTTTCATTTACTTTAATTCCTGCCTTCCTCCCTCCCTCCTTACCTTTCTCCATCTTTCTTTCCCTCCTAACCTCCTTTCCTCTCTCCTTCCCTCCCTCATTTCTTCCCCTTTCCCTTCCCTCTCTCCTTTTCCCTCACTTCTCCCTTTCCTTTCCTCTCCTCTTTCTTTCCCCTTTGTCCCTCCCTCCTTCTTTCCCTCACACCCTCCCTCACTCTTCTCGCTCCATCATTCCTCCTCTCCCACCCTCTTCCTCTCCCTAATTCCCTCTCTTCTGCCTTCCATCCTTTTCTCCTTTCCTCCCTTCATCCTGCCCCCGTCCCACCATTTGTCTTTCCTTCCGTTCCTCCTTCCCTTTATCCTTCCTTTCTTCCCTCCCTTTCTTCGCTCCCTTATTCCCTCCATGTATTGCTTTCTTTTCTTCTTTTCACTCTTTTTTTTCGGTGGATGGTGGAGACCGGTATTGCACAATGTGGTACAAAGAAGACAGTATAATGACACAACCTTCACTCTGGATGAAGTCGTAGAGATAATGTGACGCTTGGCACCTTGTTCCCCATCAGATTCAACAGTTCTCATACATCTGAGCCCTCTGTCTCTCTGTTCCTGTCATCCTAGAATCAGCTTACTCAATTTTTTCCACTATAAATCCAAAAATAATCATTACTTTCCTGTTTCCCCATTTAAACTGTCTGGGTAAGTGGCTGTTGTTTTCTCCTTCTGACCCTTGTGGATGAAGAACACTCTTTCTACATTACATCTCTGCACAGCACCTCCCCTGCAGCAGCTAACATATTGAAGCATTGTATTTTCCATATGTACTTTAGTTCAATTCTTCCTAGTTCATGTTTACTTCCTGTACGACTATCAGCAACTTGGGATGGCATGGTAACGTAGCAGTTCACGCCTTACTACAATCACTGATCAGTGTTCAAGAACTCAGCCTACCATAATATGCCCAGCTAACTGACAGCAGGGCTAAGATGACAGGGTTTTTTTTTATTGAGATACAGCGCAGAATTGAACTTTCTGGTCCTTCGAGCTACACTACCTAACAATCCCCAAATTTAATCCTAGCCTAATTACAGAACAATTTACAATGCCCAATTAGCCTACCAACCAGTAGGTCTTTGGGCTGTGGGTGGAAACCAGAGTACCTGGAGGGAACCATGTTGTCACAGGGAAAACATACAAACTCCTTACTGGCAACAGTGGGAACTGAACTCAGGCTGTTGGTACTGTACACCATCGAGCCAGCCACTGTGTGACTGTGGTACCATGACAGGTTGCGGAGAAGGCTAAGTGTATGTGTGCAGCAAGCAAAAGGCACTAGTTGTCTTCATCAAGAGTCATGCCCCTTTCAGATGGCTATAAGACCAGTAACGATCAATAAACTCAAGTGAATATTTAAGTTCAGTGAATATATTGTTAAATGGCTTATCCCAACACCTACCATATTAATAATCAATGCTGAAGTGCCAGATTTTTGAATAAGCAGAGTGATCAGGTTAAAACTGGCCAAGTTATAGAATGGACTGAGCCTTGCACCCAAATTCTTAATGTATAAAAAGCAAGTGAAATGATTCAGTACATCCTGTAAATTGTTTGCCCTCATTTCTAGCAGAAGGTCCTATATGCAGGAAAGTGGACAGGTATGCATAGGCACAATTTACCTTAGCACACGTGCTATATTCTGAATGTCATCTGCCCATGTGATGACAACATCAAAGTGAATGAATCTCTTTCCTAATGATTGAAATTTGATTAAAAATATTCAACATAGGACCTTGAATTAAAAACCAAAATACAATCAGGAGTAAGTCATTTGGATCCTCACATCAACATTCAATGGGTGACTTACCCTCAGCACAAGTATCCTACACTAACCCCAAGTCATTGATTCCCTTGGTCTTCAAAATTCTATTGGTGTTCAGTTCCAAGCAGGAAGTCTAGATGTCTAGATATTTATAGACACACAATTGAAAGCTTCATGTCCAGATGCACCACAGGTTGGTGTGGCAACTGCTCTGCTCAAGGCCACCTAAATTGCAGAGTTATGGGCATAGCTCAGTCCATTATGAAAACCAGCATTTCCTCCATTGACTCTGTCTACATTTCCTACTGCCTCAGAAAAGCAACCAACATAACGCAAGACCCCTCCCAACACTTTTATTCTCTCCTCTCCCATTGGCCAGAAAATTTAAAAAAAGCTTGGAAACATGAACGATGAGACTCAAGGTCAGCTTCTAGCCCACTGCAATAAGACTCTTGAATAGATTTTCTGTACAATAAAGATGAGCTCTTTATCTCTCAAGCTACCCAGTTGTGGCCCTTGCACCTTAAGAATCAGAATCAGGTTAATTGCCACCATCTTATATGTCATGAAATTCATTGTTTTGTGACAGCAATACAGTGTAAAATCATAAAGATTACTATTAATTATCAAATAAATAGCACAAAAAATGAATAATGAGGTAGTGTGCATAGGTTCATGGACCATTCGAATCTGATAAGGAGGAGAAGAATCTGTTCCAAAATCATTGAGTTAAGGGTCTTCAGACTTTTGTACCTCCTTTCTAATGGTACTAATGAGAAGAGGGTATGTCCTGGTTGGTGAGGGTCCTTAGTGATTAAAGATTAAAGTCTATTACAAGCCTTGTGGCCCATCAGGCCGGTGCTGATGCCGGTTTCCATGACGTGAAGTGACTGAGACTCCCCACCCCCACCCCCCCACCCCGGATTGGACGCCAGTCTATCGCAAGGTTAACCCCCAGCAGTTTTGCCGGTACCCATTCTCAGCTGGGTAGACTGGAGTATTGTGTGGTTAAGTGCCTTGCTCAAGGACACACACTGCCTCGGCCGAGGCTCGAACCCACGACCTTCAGATCGCTAGTCCAACGCCCTAACCACGTGGCCATGCACTACACGTCCTTAGTGATGAATGCTGTTTCTCGTGGCATTGCCTCTGGAAGATGTACTTGATGGTGAGGATGGTGTCAGTAATGGAGCTGGCTGGGTCTACATTGTGTACATTGGAATCCCCTCTGATACATTGGAATCCCATTCGATCCCCTCTGACCACCTCGACCTGCCGCCTGGGACCAACCACGATGGTCAACCAGACGCTCCACACGAGTTGGTCTCCGTCTCCTCGCCTCGCCGAAAACCCTGAAACTTGGACTCCTGCTCGGGGTCCGACCCCGTTAGCCAGCTCATAGTACCTTGTCCATTCTCTTTCACTCTGTCGCGCCTTCTCCCCAAAAACCCGTGCATCACAATAACTTACAGACACACAGAAAGAATAATGTCTATCCCAATTGATTCAAGTAGATGTGCTCTGTGGTTGAGAAGGATTTAACTTTGATGGAATAAGTCCAATCCATTATTTTTGATAGAATTTTCCATTGAAGAGCATTGGTGTTTACATACCAAGCTGTGATACAGCCAGTCAGTATAATCTCCACTAAACATGAATAAATGTTAGTCCAAGTTTTAGATATAATGCTGAACCTCTGCAAACTCCGAAAGAAGTGTGTTTTCTTCATAATTACACTTACGAGCTTGGCCCAGGACAGGTCCTCCATAATAACATCAAGGAATTTAAAGTTGCTGACCCTCTCCACCTCTTATCATCCGATGAAGACTGGCTCATGAACTTCTGGTTTTCTCCTCCTGAAGTCAATAATCAGCTCCTTGGTCTTGCTCCTTGATCTCCATCCTATATGCTGATTTATTGCCACTTTTGATCCAGCCTGTGACAGTGGTGTCATCAGCAAACCTGAATACGACTTTGGAGTTGTGCATAGCCACACAGTCACAAGTGTGTAGCCAGCAGAGCAACAGACTAAGCAACAAGCCTTGTGGTGCCCCCGATGCTGATGGAGATCATGGAGGAGGTGTTGTTGCCAAGTGAGAGTCTGCAAGTGAGGAAATCGAGGATCCAATTGCACAAGGAGCTATTGAGGCCAAGGTCTTAGTGCTTATTGATTAGTTTTGAGAGGATGATGGTATTGCATGCTGAGCTGTAGACGATAAAGAGCATCCTGATATATGCATCTTTGTTGTCCAGATGTTCAAGGGTTGAGTGAAGAGCTAGTAAGATGAAATCTGCTGTCATCCTCTTTCCACAACAGTCCTGATCTTTTCCTGTCCCGATGAAGCGTCTTGGCCCAAAAAGTCGACTGTTTGCTTTTTTCCATGGATGTTGCCTGGCCTGCTGAGTTCCTTCAGTAACTTTGTATGTATTGCCTTGACATCTGCTGTGAACCTGGTGCTCCGGTAGGTAAATTGGAGTAGATCTAAGTTGCTTCTCAGGCAGGAGTTGATATGTTTCATCACCATCCTCTCAAAACACATCATCACTGTGGATGGAAGTGCTACTCTGTGGTAGTATTTGACGCAGGTCACTACATTCTTCTTGGGCACAGGTATAATTGAAGCCTTCAGGTGGGTACCACACACTGCCAAGGTGAGAGGTTAAAGATCTCAGTAAACACTCCAGTTAGTTGATCAGCTGTTAGTATTTGCCTAGGTACCCCATCTGGGCTGGATGCTGCTTTTCATGGGTTCACCTTCTTGAAAGCTGCTTGCACGCCAGCTCCAGAGACTGAAATCATAGGATCAATGGGGAATGTCGGAGTTTATTATCGTTCCTCCATGTTTTGATCATCAAAGTGAGCGTTGAAGGCATTGAGGTCATCTAGAAGTGAACCCCTGCTGTCGCTCATGTCACTTAATTTAACTTTATAAGAGGTGATAGTATTCAAGCCCAGCCACAACTGTCAAGCATCCTTCACTAATTCAATTTCTTTCCAAAATTGCCACTTTGCCCATGAGATGGCCTTCTGGAGATCGGATCTGGACCTCTTGTAACTTTCTTGGTTACCAGATTTTAATGCCGCTGATCGGGCTCTCAGCACATTGTGAATTTCATGATTCATCCAGGACTTCTGACTGGGGAAGATTCTGAATTACTTTTTGGGGACACATTCATCTACAACTGTTTAAATAAAGTCCGTTAAACTATGGTGTATTCATTCAGATCCATAGATGAGTCCTTGAACATAGCCCAGTCCACCAACTTGAAGCAATCCTGTAGCCACTCCTCTGCCTCCCATGACCACCTAATCTCTGGAGCTTTGCTCTTTAGCCAAGTGCAATATGCAAGTAGGAGAAAGACTTTTGTAACAATTTACTTTCATGAAGACAAGTGATGCCGCAGATGCTAAATATCCAGAGTAACACACACAACACACCGGTGGAACTCAGCAGGTCAGGTGGCATGTATGGAGAGGAATAAAGAGTCGACATTTCAGGCTAAGAACCTTCATCAGAACTCAGTTGCTTAAATTGTATTTTATACTGCTTTGCTTTGGGGCACACCTGTGAATTCAACCAATGACTCAAGGCTGCAGTCAGCACTGAGATGAATTATTTTGCATTCAAGTTAGTCCCTAAGGTTCCTACCTTTTTGTTCTTGAGAGCTAAGCTAAAAATATGAACAATAAAAGATTTTTTGTGTTTCAATTTTATCCTTACCATCTTAAAAATCTTCAAAAAATGCAGAACATTTTTCTTAATCCATAATTATGAATATAAAATTCCCAAACAATGATCTTCTTATATTTGAACTATTAGTTCTATAAAGTTTCATTTGGACTGGGCCAAAAAGAGTTGTAAGACAAAAGTTACATCAATTTGCTGCAATGCCGTTTTAAGATTCAAGATCTTAGGCTGGCATTTGAAGTCTGTGCTGATTCTGCAGCAGAATGTGATCTGTTGAGGGAGTACTGATTCAAAGCCTGTCTCACCACCTCCTTGGGGAAGTGTAGGTTTGTTAATTCATGCTCCATCTGCGTTGAACCAATAGAATCGTTTACAGGGCCTTTCTCGAACGTGAATTAAGGTTTAATTTGTATTGAATGACAATTGTAAATCAGTGTATAAACAAGCAGCAACAGTTTTTTTTCTGGAGTTTACCTTTTATAGCTGACTAGAGAATCAGTCACTTTGTTATTAGTATTCAGAGCATTTTTACAGCCCAAAATGCCTAATCTCACAGCATGGTAGCTTTAATTTACAACACATGCTTGATTTGTTAAGTACTTTTATTTTTAAATTGTTTTTTTCCCCACATTTGTAGCTTCCTGACATTGATATTTCGAATTGCTTGTTATAAAAGATTAAAAATGATGAACATATATTTTTGCATGGCGTACAAAACATCACTGTTATTGCTTATGTATTATAGTTAAATTAACAAATTTAATGAGTTGCACTAGAAAGTAGTGATTAATAATCCCTGAAATTAGCAACAAATTGCAGCATTAGGCAGAATCTCAACGCTGAGATATGCACACAGAGCTCCTGCAGGAAGGAACTGCAAAAGGCTCACTCCATCTTCTTGGATAGCCCTCATTCACATGACCATGCCAAAATGTGTACTGATACATTGTTGTACCAAGCACAGTTGTTTTGATGACAGCAGATTATCCTATGCAAATGGCAGCACGATAGCCCAGCGCTTTACAGAACAGGGGGCCAGGTTCAGTTCCCGTCACTGTCTGTAGGGAGTTAATACATTCTCCCCATGACCACACAGGTTTCCTCCAGGTGCTCTGGTTTCCTTCCACCATCTAAAGACATACTGGTTGGTAGGTTAATTGGTCACTGTAACACATCACACCCTGCAAAAACTCATTTCAGGGAGGTAGCACGACCACCCCCAGACATCAATAGAGTAGCTCCTTAGCAGCTAGCCAGCTAGTTTAAATAACGTTAGCTATGCTCATGAACGAATGACACCTGTTAAACTCACCTCAACATGTCTTTTACAGTTATTTAACCCACCATGGGCAATAGAAAAGTCACTGTTGCAAACAGTGCAGCGAGCAACACTGTCACTACTTTTGACCCCTATTAGGCAGGGTACACTTTAGTGTAGTCTGGGGTGAAGGACGTTTTATATTTTCTTTTTTTGGAACACTCTGCCATGGCGCTGCAGGACACTAATCTGAACCGATAGACAATGAAAGACAGAAAGAGGTCAACTGTAAAGCCCGCCCACAGAGAAAACTGATAGGTCTACTTAGCACAACGAGAACCCAATCAGGATGCTCTCTCTGTCACTTTCTCGCTACGTCTGTCACTCGCGCTCTCTCTCTCTCTCTCTCTCTCCCTCTCCTCCCTCTCGCTCACTCGCTCTCAAAAAAAATCGATTTTCAGAATATTGTATATAAATTGCGGGAATCAGGGTGCCACTATCAATATGCGGGAGACTGCCAGAACTTCCGGGAGAGGTGGGATGTCTGCCGTAAATTGTCCCATTAAATCAAGGGACGAAGGGCCTACTCCACACTCCATCTCAATAAAATAAAATAAATAATGTCCTGTTTATAACTCCACCTCTGTCATAGAGAACACTACAGCACAGAAACAGGCCGTTTGGCCCATCTAATCCATGCTGAACTATCATCTGCCTAGACCCATTGACCTGCACCCAGACCATAGCTCTTAACACACCTCCCAACACACCTCCCATCCGCATACATATTTAAATTTCACTCAGATGTTGAAATCCAACCCGAATCCACCACCCCCACTGGCTGCTCATTCTACTCTTTCAACAGCCTCTGAATGAAGAAGTTTCCCCTCATGTTCCCCTTAACCAGTTCACCTTTCATCCTTAACCCACCTCCAGTTCTAGTCTCACCCAACCTCAGTGAAAATAGCCCTCTTGTATTTACCCTAAGAAAACATCTCATCATTTTGTTGCCTCTATCAAATCTCCCCTCCTTCTCCTGCACTCTAGGGAATGAAGTCCAGACCTGCTCAACCTTTCCATATAACTCAGGTCCTCAAGTCCCAGCAATATCCTTGTAAATTTTCTCTGCACTCTTTCAATCCTATTTACATTTTTCCTGTAAGTACGTGATCAGAACTGGACATACTACTCTAAATTAGGCCTCACCAATGTTTTATATAACTTCCCAACTCTTGTACTCAATACTTTGATTTATAGAGGCCAATGAGCCAAAAGCCTTTTTTACAACCCTGTCTACTGTGACACCACTTTCAATGAATCATGAACCTGTATTCTGAGATTTCTCTGTTCTTCCACACTCCTCAGTGCCCTACCAATCACGGTGTAAGTCCTATTCTGGTTTGTCCTCACAAAGTGTAGCACCTCACATTTGCCTGTATCAAGTTCCATGTGTCATTTTCAGCCCATTTTTCCATCTGGTCCAGATCCTGCTGCAAGTTTTAATAGCCTTCCTTGTTCTCTATTATGCACCTAATTAGCTGTCAACAACAAATTTGCTGATACAGTATATTACATTATTTTCCAGATTGTTGATATAGATACCGAACAACAATGGACTCAGCACTGATCCCTTTGGCACACCACTAGTCACAAGCCTCCAGTCAAAAAGGCAACCATCTACTGTCACTCTCTGTCTTCTCCTCTGAAGCCAGTGTCCAATCCACTTTACTAACCCATATTGAATGGCAAGTGACTGAACCTTCTTGACCAACCTCCCATGCGAACCTTGTCAAAGGCCTTGCTAAAGTCCATACAGACAACATCCACTGCCTCGTCTTTATTGACTTCCCTTATAACTTCCTTAAAAAACTTTTTATGATTGGTTAGGCACAACTACACACACAAAGCTATGTTGACTCTTCCTAATCAGTCCCCATCCATCCAAATACTTATATATGTGGTCCTTTAGAATACATTCCAATAACTTACCCACTAGTGATGTCAGGCTCACTGGCTTAGGATTCTCCTTCACTTTGTCTGCTAGAGCGAACTTATGTCTTCTTTAAGCCTTCTCAATTTCCTTCTTAAGTGTTCTCTTGCATTTCTCTTACTTCATGAGTGCCTCATTTGTTCCTTCCTGCCTATACCTGCTTTGTACCTCTTTCTTCTTCTTACCAAGGGCTTCAGCATCTCTCAAAAACAGAAGTTTGCTAAACCTGTTAGACTTGCCTTTTATTCTGAAAAGAACAAACAAACTCTACTCTAAAAATTTCACTTTTGAAAGCCTCCCACTTAGCAGCCACACCTTGGCCTGTAAACAACCTATCCCAATCCACAGCAGCACACACAAAATGCTGGAGGAGCTCAGCAGATCAGGCAGTATCTATGGAAATGAGTAAATAGTCAATGTTTTGGGCCGAGACCCTTCTTCAGGACTCATTCTACACTTGTCAGATCTTTTCTATTTCCATCAAAATTGGCCTTTCTCCAATATAGAATCTCAGCCTGAGGAACAGGTCTAATTTCTCCACAATTATATTGAAACTAATGACATTATGATCACTAAATGCACAGTATTCCCTTACTCAGACTTCTGTCATCAGCCTTGTCTTGTTCCCTAATAGATCTAGTGTTGACCTCTCTCTAGTTCGGACTTCTTTGAAGTGATGAGGAAAACTTCCCTGAACACATCTGACAAACTTTACCATATCCAGCACTTTTACAGTATGGGGGTCCCAATCAATATGTGGAATGTAAAAATCACCTACTATCACAATATTATGTTTCTTGCAACAATCTCTAATCTCTCTACAAATTTGCTTTTCTAAATCCTGATGACTATTGGGTGCTCCATAATATAAAAATCCCATTAACATGGTAACCCCTTTCTAATTCCTTAGTTCCACCCATAAAGCCTCAGCAGATATGCTGTCCAATCTCTCCTGTCTGAACATTGCTGTGATTTTTTTCCCTGATTAATAATGCCACCCCTCTCCCTTTAATCACTCTTGCTATATCATGTGTAAATCAACGAAGCTCTGGAACATTGAGCTGCCAGTCCTGCCCCTCCTGCAACCAAGTCTCATTACAATATCATAATTCCACGTGTTGATCCATGCCCTAAGCTCACCTACCTTTCCTACAGTACCCCTTGCATTGAAGTATGCACAACTCAGAACATTATTCCCACCATGCCTAACCTTTTCGAACGTAGGCTTAACAACATCTTCCCCACAACAACTCACTTTCTGCATTGACACTCTAGTTCCTATCTCCCTGCAGCTCTAGCTTAAATCCCCCAGAAAAGCTCTTCCTCAAGGATATTAGTCCCCCTCCAGTTCAGGTGCAAACCATCCCCCCCGTACAGGTCCCATATTCCCTGGAAGAGAGCCGAATGGTACAAAAATCTGGAGCCCTCCCTCCTACACCATTTCCTGAACCACGTGTTAAACTGTATTGTCTTCCTATTTCTTTGGTATTTGCTTTTTCAAAGAAAGACAACACTTAGAACAAACCCCAACAATATGTACTCATGAGGCTCCCACCTGTGTCCTGTTTACATAAAAAGAACTGATCTGGACAAGCACTTGAATTACCATGAAGGCTACAGACAAGCGTTGGTAATTTAGATTAGTGTGGTTTTGTGCTTCATGGCTTACGTGATCATAGTGGGCTGAAGTGCTTGTTTCTGTGCTATATGACTCTTTTGAACAATAGAGGAGCTTTGTGCATTGTTTGATCTAAATCTTATTCCACCTGGTGTCTATTAGGCAGGATGATTCAGTTTGTTTCACCTTCTTAAGAATTTATTGACAGTCAACCACCTCCATCACACAAAATGGTCATCAGTGCAAATGGTCCACAGTTCAATAAGATATCCTTTCAAATGTGCTGTATGTTTCTTTTTAATGTTATATTTTAATTCAAAGAAAGGACAAGCAAAAATGTAAGAATTGCATCATTATGGAGCTGTTAGATTTTATTTCTAATACTAAATGCAACTCTGGCCTCATTTTAACAGGGAAATTCATGTTGGTAGCTGGTGTCAGAATAGCGATTAAGTACCTGTCTGTCCTAATGATGCACCCACTGTCAAACACTGATAACATTGACTCTGTTTCGAAAATTTCAGATGCAGAGCTAAACCACACATACACCAAGACATGGTTTTTCTATAAAGTACTTATCAATCAACTCTGCGGCATATATCAGTGACACAACAAACTGAAGATTGTAGAAATGTTCAGCCTCAAAGCTTGTCCGGCGCAATTACTATCAATCAAACAAGAGCGCATGCTGCTTCAAAGAATATATTAAAGAATTCATATTAATCAATCATGTGCAGTTCTTATTTTTATGCACATAATGTTTTTTTCTTCACCTTCGCCTTTTCTGATCATAGAAAATATTAAGTTTATATTGCAGCATAAATATTTAAAGCAGGATTAATAACATTGTAAAAGTAATGAACCAGCATTGATGCCACCAAACACTTAAGTGCTTCTAATGAAAATTATGTTATGTGTAAAGATGCATGTGTTATTGTGTGGAATGGGGCTTTGCTTTCTATGCTGGTAATGAATGACCTGAATGAAATGAGTGAACCTCATTAGACAAATGGCACAATAAATGAGAATGATCACGCTCAACTGAATCCTCTGTTTCTAAAGTATGTGCAACAGATGATACCTGACATTTTTCAAGTAATATTTCAATAATAGAAATAAAATAATGAAGAGCTTAACAAACTGTTAGTTTGCAAATTACATTCTGCTGGCAGCCATTTCACACTATCACAAAACTCATGGTCTAGTCCCCAGATTTCATCTTGAATATGCTGCACTTCAACTTGCCATCCAAAATGAATCTTTATTTGACAAGAATGCTGCATTTTGCAGCACTGTAATTCTTTACTTAAGCCATAAGATATAAGAGCAGATATAGGCCATTTGGTCTGTCAAGACTATTCCAGTATTCAATAATGGCTGACTTATTATCCCTCCAAACCCGAATCCCCTGCCTTCCCCCCTTAACATTTGATGCCCTTACTAATCAAGAACCTATCAACTTCCACTATGAATATACCAATTTGATGGCCTCCATAGCCAACTGTAGCAATGGATTTCACAAATTCTCAACCCTCTGGTGAAAGAAAATCCTCCTTATCTCTTTTCTAACGTGACATCCTTCTATTCTGAGGTTGTGCCCTCTGTTCCTAGTTTCCCCCACTAATTTCCCTCCTCTCCACTCCTCATACACTACTCATACACTAACCCTAGAATCACGCTTGGGAATCACCTCTGAATTGTCTCCAATGCCAGTGTATCCTTTCTATGATGAGGGGCCAAAACTTTCTCATTATACTCTAAGTCCAGTACGACCAATGCGTTATCAAGCCTTAGCATTACATCTGTATATTCTAGTCCTCTCAAAATTAATGCTAACATTGTATTTACTTTTCTTACCACTGACTCAACCTGCAAGTTAGCCTAAAGGAAATCCTGCACAAGGACTTGCAAGTCCCTTTGTACCTCTGATTTCTGAATTGTCTCCCCATTTAGAAAATAGACTATGCCTTTATTCCTTCTGCCCAAGTGCGTGATCATACACTTCCCGACACTATACTCCATCTGCAACTTCTTTGCCCATCTTCCTAATCTGTGTAATCCTTCTACAGACTCCTTGCTTCCTCAACACTAGCTGTCCCTCCACCTATCTTCATATCATCCACAAACTTGGCCACAAAGTCATCGAAATCCTTACCATATATTGTGTACAGAAGTGGTTCCAACACCAACTCATGAGGAATACCACTAGTAACCGGCAGCCAGCCAGAAAAGACTCCCATTATTCCCAAACTATGCCTCCTACCACAAATCAAAAAAATTGGATCTATGGATCTATATACACATTTTGGCTAATGCCAAAATACGATATTCAAGTGGATTTATTTCAATTCGTACACAAAGCTCAAGATAGCATAATTTTTCCAATCAAGAAAACACTTCATGCACTCTTGCTTAATGTTTGGCCTAAAGAAATCCTATGGAGGTTAAAACAATATATAGCTATTGTTACATCTCCAAGGATGTTATAAAATACCACGAGTCAGAAATTATCCAACAGCACAGGTGATTGATGATGCCAGATTTAACTTGTGTTACCGGGTTCCATTGATACCTCCATTTATCTTTCATGAATGGGCTGAATCATTGATTGTATCACAGCCTATTTCCAATCAGGTGTCCAGCAGGCAACTTTCCATTCTCATGAAACCTAACAGCAAGTACAGAGAAACATAACATTCTGAACACAACTTCAGGAAAGTCCTTCAGTTAGTCCTGACAAAGGGTCTCGGCCTGAAACATCGACTGCACCTCTTCTTACAGATGCTGCCTGGCCTGCTGCGTTCACCAGCAACTTTGATGTGTGTTGCTCCAACAAGTGATGATACTTTAATTGTTCTTGAAATTTATTTCAAATCATTTTTAAATACCATCTATGCAAGATGGCAGTCACTATGCAAAGTGATTGAACTCATTTGTTATTTGTAACAGAATCAGTTGGCAATGCTTCTCCCACTAACTTTGACCCTTTGCCTGGTTAGTCACTCCTCCTCGCTCTGTCCCTGGTCTAGTTTCCCCAGTAGTTCACACAATTTGCCCTCCCATTCTGCAGTTCTTGTGAGTTCAGCATTTATACACCCCAACAATAAAACAATTGCTAGCTTGGCTAATCAAAACAATCCCTTCAAAACATGCTCTACTGGTTTATAACTCATAAAAAATAAAGATTCTAGACACAGACATTCCAAACTGTTTCATTTATTTTCACTCACACCGTTACATTGGTTTGTAGACTGCAGAACAGCCCCAAAAGACCCAAGGACAGCTTGGGGCGTCCTAAAATAATGCCTGGGTTAGTGGGAGCAGGCGCAACACACTCTACGCAGGCAACACCACTGGGGGACATTATACTTTTATATTCATCTGAGCATGTAGACACTGATTTAGACCATAAGACCATAAGACAAAGGAGCAGAAGTTGGCCATTCGGCCCATCGAGTCTGCTCCACCATTTTATCATGAGCTGATCCATTCTCCCATTTAGTCCCACTCCCCTGCCTTCTCACCATAACCTTTGATGCCCTGGCTACTCAGATACCTATCAATCTCTGCCTTAAATACACCCAATGACCTGGCCTCCACTGCTGCCCGTGGCAACAAATTCCATAGATTCTCCACCCTCTGACTAAAAAAATTTCTTTGCATTTCTGTTCTGAATGGGCGCCCTTCAACCCTTAAGTCATGCCCTCTCATACTAGACATCCCCCATCACGGACAACTTTGCCACATCCACTCTGTTCATGCCTTTCAACATTCGAAATGTTTCTATGAGGTCTCCCTTCATTCTTCTAAACTCCAAGGAATACAGTCCAAGAACGGACAAACGTTCCTCATATGTTAACCCTCTCATTTCCGGAATCATTCTAGTGAATCTTCTCTGTACCCTCTCCAATGTCAGCACATCCTTTCTTAAATAAGGAGACCAAAACTGCCCACAGTACTCCAAGTGAGGTCTCACCAGTGCCTTATAGAGCCTCAACATCACATCCCTGCTCCTATACTCTATTCCTCTAGAAATGAATGCCAATATTGCATTTGCCTTCTTCACTACTGACTCAACCTGGAGGTTAACTTTAAGGGTATCCCGCACAATGACTCCCAGGTCCCGTTACATCTCCGACCTTTGAATCCTTTCCCCATTTCAATAATAGTCTGCCCATTTATTTTTTCTGCTAAAGTACATAACCACATACTTTCCAACATTGTACTTCATTTGCCACTTCTCTGCCCATTCTTCCAATCTATCCAAGTCTCTCTGCAGACTCTCCGTTTTCTCAGCACTACCGGCCCCTCCACCTATCTTCGTATCATCAGCAAACTTAGCAAACTTAGATTTATGGGTATAACTAAGGTATTTGTTGTGGAATAAAACTGTAGGATGTTAGAATCCTTTTTAAAACGTTCCAGTTCTGCATCTGACATAATTGCTACGTCTGGTCACATGATTCCCCCTCACCCCCACCCCCCCCCCACACCCCAGGTTGTGCTTTGGAGAAGCACTGCAAGACTGCAGGAATACAGTCATCTCTCTCCTGTCACCTGGTGACTGAAGACCTGCAGTCTTGGAGTGCTTCTCCAAAGACCAGCCTGGGCCATCTGATCCCTCAACCAAGTCTTCCAGCAGTACCCCTTTCTCTTCCAGTCCCACTTGGCCGAACAACAATGCAAGCGCACACCATTCGCTAAAAGGACAACAACCCCATCTGGCACCATCCTTATCGAGTGCCAGAGAAGTTGGTGGAACCACTCAAGGTTGAATTGGAGAATTTCAAACAGGGATTCTAACACCCTACAGTTTTATTCCACAACAAATGCCTTAGTTAAACTCATAGATTAGTGTCCACATGCTCAGATGAATATAAAAAAAAATGCCCCCCCCCCCATAGTGTTGCCTGTGTAGGGTGTAATGCAACTGCTCCCACTAATCCAGGCATTATTTTAGGACGCCCCAAACTGTCCCTCAGGCCTTTTGTGGTTGTTCTGCAGTCTATAAACTAATGTAATGGTGTGAGTGAAAATAAATGAAACTGCTTGGAATGCCTGTGTCTAGAATCCTTATTTTTATGAGTTATAAACCAGTAGCACTCTTTATGAGGAGATTGTTTTGATTACTCAAGCTAGCAACTGTTTTACTTTAGGGATGTGTAAATACTGAACTGTCAAGAACTGCAGAATGGGAGGGCAAAGTGTGTGAACTACTGAGGAAACTAGACCAGGGACAGAGTAAGGAAGAATGACTAACCAGGCAAAGGCATAAGGTTAGTGGGAGAATTAGCATTGCCAACCTGTTCTGTCACAGTGATCAATGATGTCATAAGGACAGATGTCAAAATTATATTGTTTGCAAGTAAGTTTAAACAAAACATTTTTTTCTTAATTGCTGTCAGTTTATCCATTCTATTCTCTATTTTAAATACTTTGGAGCAAGAAATTATGTGAACAATAACCAGCAATGTTCTTTCATTCAATTTCAAAAAGATTCCTTAATCTTAAAAGTCTTGTAATGGGTTTTGCACTGTTTGCAGATAGAGCCACTGTCTATAAATCAGTGAATCCAAATGAATCAAGGACCAGTGGAAGCAGCCAGATCAATTGCCTTTGTTCTTGCCATGAGGTTAAGGAATGAAGGCTGTCATTTGAGACACTGCTTTTCATTCTCTATTTTGTGAACTGCATTTGCTTGGCTGAATTAATGTTTTAAAGTAGAGAAGATGATGCTCCAGGTAATCTCCTGGACTAGAGATCATTTCCAAATAAGAAGATATTTGTGAGGTGTTCTTTGGTTTGTGACGGGGTCCTGAATTACCCCTGTGAACTGTGATCTTGAAAAGCGAGAGAGAGAGTTATTTAACACCGACATGTTGTTTTGAAAGAGAGAGAGAGAGACGTAGACTAACTGTTGGACTGTCACTTTAAGGCACTGGAAGTAACTTTTGGATTTCTGCTGAGTTGGGGAGAGAGATGGCACCGAGCAGCTCGTAAGTTGCTATGGTAACCGAGGGCAGTTATTTGATGGACAATCAATATTATGATTCTTTCGGCAGCATGTTGATACTTCCCAAGGACATGGCATGCTTGTATATTTCTTACACAGACAGAGGAAGGAGAAGTTATTTGAGTGACAGTTGATGCTCAGCACGGGAAGATAAAATAGAAGGTCAGATGATAGACCCGGAGACACATGTTTTGGGACACTGAATGAGCTTTGTTGGGCCCACAGAAAAAGTAGGTTTTTGGAGGATTGATCAGGCAGATCGATCAGTGGCTCTTGCAGTGAGAAGGAAAGGGGTTGACTGGTGGGGAGTTGTCCATGTGTTCACCCTTGTCTGGGGGATAGCTCCACCACAGAAAACCGATCCCCTTTGTTGTGGTCACAGTCAGTGACTTTTAAAGGATTTCGAAGGACAATGAGAAGATCGACGGCATCAGCTCACCTGAAGACTCAAATCTCTCCCTCTCTCTCTCTCCATCACTACTCAACTCAATACCATGAACTGAACTGAACTGAACTTTACTCATCATCATAAGACTGTATCTTTTTACCCTTAGACTTAAAGAAGCTTGGTTTTTCACATATATTTTCCACACTTACTGATTTACTTATATATATAATCATTGCTAATCTGTTTGATTTATCTACATTTATATTACTGTATTGAGTAGTTACTAATAAATATTATTAGTTAATAGCAATATGGACTCCAAAGTGTTTTCCATCTCTGCTGGTTGTTTATTCCCGTCACAGGGTACGTGACAGGTTATATATAGATTTGTGAATGTTGGGGTCTATGTCTGCCCTGAGATATTCAAGTTGGTTTACTGGTTTAGGAACTGGTTTGTTACAAGGAGCCATGAAATTACCAGCTGTCACTTGCAGAAAGAAAACAATAAATGGATGCTGGCTTGAACCAGAGCCAATAAGACGGTGTTATAGATCAGTCAGATGACCCAGGGCCAATAACACTGAAATGCAACATTTGAACTAATTATGATCAGAGATTAAGGGAACTAGGGCTTTATTCTTTGGAGAGAAGGAGGATGAGAGGAGACATGATAGAGGTGTACAAGATAATAAGAGAAATAGATAGAGTGGATAGCCAGCGCCTCTTCCCCAGTGGTACAAGAGGACATGGCTTTAAGGTAAGGAGTGGGAAGTTCAAGGGGGTTATTAGAGGAAGGCTTTTTACTCAGAGAGTGGTCGGTGCGTGGAATGCACTGCCTGAGTCAGTGGTGGAGGCAGATACACTAGTGAAGTTTAAGAGACTACTAGACAGGTATATGGAGGAATTTAAGGTGGGGGTTTATATTGGAGGCAGGGTTTGAGGGTCGGCACAACATTGTGGGCCAAAGGGCCTGTACTGTGCTGTACTATTCTATGTTCTACGTTCTAAAAGGCAAAAATAGCAATAACTTTGAGGATTAACCATTGCAGATACAAGTATGAGCAACCCTACGTGGAACACGTGAGGAGTGGATCGGGACTATGAGGAACACATAGACTCCTTTGACTGGGTATTACCTTTTCTATTCTTCGACTATTCAGGAGAGTTAGGGAAACATAGTGTGTGCATGCAGGTACTTAGTGTCTGAATTCACATACTTATTAGTTTAGACAATAAGGTACTTGTCGGTAATCTCAGATTCTCTCTGTACCTTTCTGATCATTATTACTAAGGCCTGATCTTTGTAACAGTATTATGTTGTATTAACCATGGTACCAACTTTACTTTGATGTTGACATTTGACATTTAAGCCAATGGCACTGCTGTCCATCATTGTGATTCAAAGTCAGTACCATGAATTTGAAACGCTTTGTCTGATATTTATAGGTTTTTATACTTTGTCACTTCATTACCTGATCCAGGTTTGTTTAAATGGACATGCCTCTTCTTGAGATGATTTTCATTCTTGAGAAATTAAACTGAACATCAAGACTAGATTGATCAAGAGTAGATCAAAGCCTGAGTAGTAGCAGAATTCATCTCAAACTTTATTCAGTGACGATTTTCAGTGACTAAGGATTATTGGCCAAATTTTTCCTGGCATTTGATTCAAGCTGAAATTTCCCCAGGCTTCAGAGTTTTATTAAAAATACATCTATTACAAGTCTTATTTTAGATGTAATTTTGGAGGAAGTTTTTGTTTAAAGCTGCAGTTTGAATTTATCCCTCTTGGAAAATGCCCTTCCTGAATCCTCTTTAAAGGACTGTAAGGTTCTCTAAGTGATTTGCATGGAGGAAATACTGAATGAGGTGCAACTTGATGCAGTAAAAAAAATCAGCATTGGTACTCGGCCATCTTTTACACTCTGAACATAAAGTTAGTAACAAAAGCTAGGCAGTGGAAGTTAGAAATAGCTCCAATATTGTGCTGGTCTACCTGAAATATGCCTTTTCATTGCAGGAGAATTATAAATGATGAATATAGGCTTCCCTGTGTCACCTAAAAAATAATCCCCGAGTCACATTTTCACCAAGCAAGCAGACCAAATTCTGCAAAGAAAGAAAGTTGAGCAACTTTGGATTTTATAGCAATAATTTTGCATTGTACTGGAATGCATGCAATTTGAAGATGACACTCATTCAACTGGGTTCAGTATTGGTTTCCATTTATTTTCCTGAAGCGTTTTCTCCATCATATTTGAGTTCACCTTCTCAGCATAGCCTTCTATTCGCTTTTCAACTACTTGTTTTCTCAGCTGGTCCTTAAGTGCACCGTTGCTGCTGGTCTCATTCACTCCTTGTGATGCTCCACGTCACATTCTGGCTGCAGTTACACCATCAGCTACAGTGACAAGCAGAATCAGCAAATGCCCCCCCCCAGACTTGCCTCAACTTGGCATCTTATCAACATCCCCACCTGAGGCCTACCCATCAGCAAGAACTGGTGTCCCTGGGGATCAATGAGCCATAAGCAGTATCAAGAGACATGCTCAACAAATCACATGAAAAATCTCAATGTCTGATTCATTTCACAGTATATTTCAGCTAAGTAGCTTATTAGACAATGGAACAGCATTAAGCTAATTTTTACTTTGGATTTTGTCACAAGACCCAGCTTCAGATCTCGTCACAGCTTTTATTCAAAGAGGTGGAGTGAGAGTAACTGGCTTTGACATTGTACATTCTCCATATATCCCTGACAAGCACTATAAGAAGTTTATACATTTCAAATGGAACTCCTCTCATTTTTCTTAATGCTGGAAGCTAACCTGTCCTCACACAGCAAAGTTCAAAGTAAATATATGCCACCTCATACAACCCTGAGATTCATTTTCCTGCGGGCATACCCAGCAAATCGATAGATTAGTAACTATATCAGGATCAGTGAAAGATCAACCAGAGTGCAGAAAACAAACTGTGCAAATGCAAAAAGAAAAAGCGATAATATAAATAAGTAAACAATAAGTATGGAGAACATGAGATGAAGAGTCCTTGAAAGTGAGTCCTTTGGTTGTGGGAACATTTCAGTGATGGATATGTGGGGTTGAGTGAAGCTACCCCCTTTAGTTCAAGAGCCTGATGGTTGAGGAGTCCCTGAATCTGGCAGTCCGAGTCTTGAGATTCTTGTACCTTCTTGCTGATGGCAGCAATGTGAAGAGAGCATGTCTACCCCTCACCAAGTCCTGCTGGCCAGCCCGAACCAGATCATGCTGATGATTCCCAGGCCTCTTTGTTCTTACTGCACACCTCAGTACCCTGCCATTCATATGAAGTGTATGGTCACGCACTTTGGTACAAGAAATGAAAGGGTTGACTATTTTCTAAATGGAGAGAAAATACAAAAGAACTGAGGTGCAAAGGGTCTTGGGAGTCCTTGTGCAGGTTTCTCTGAAGGTTAATTTGCATGTTGAGCCTGTGGTGGGGAAGGCAAATGCAATGTTAGCATTCATTTTAAGAAGTCTAGAATATAAAAGCAAGGATGTAATGTTGAGGCTTTATATAGAACTGGTGAGGCCTCTCTTGGACTATTGTGAGCAGGTCTGGGCCCCGTAACTTAGAAAGGATATGCTGAAACTGGAGAGGGTTCAAAAGAGGTTCAGGAAAATGATTGCAAGATTGAATGGCTTGTATTATGAAAAGTGTTGATGGTTCTGGCCTGTATTCATGAGAATTTAGAAGAACGAGGGATGATCTCATTAAAAACCTATCGAATGGTGAAAGGCCTTGATAGGGTGGATGTGGAGAGGATGTTTTCTATGGTGGGAGAGTCTAAGACTAGGGGACACAGCCTCAGAATAGAGGGATGTCCTTTTAGAATGGAGATGAGGAAGAATTTCTTCAGCCAGAAAGTGGTGAATTTGTGGAACTCTTTTCCACAGGCCGTTGTGGAGGCCAGGTCTTTATGCATGTTTATGGCAGAGCTTGGTAGATCTGTGACTGGTCAGGGCCTGAAGGGATATGGGGGGGGGGGAAGGCAGGAGATTGGGGCTGAGAGGAAAATTGGATCAGCAATGATAAAATAGTGGAGCAGACTTGATGGGCCAAATGGCCTAATTCTGCTCCTATACCTTATGGTCTAATTGCCAAAACTAATAATATACTGATTGTACAGTTTCTACTGGGGGAGACAGGATCAGGCCTGGAAGGTACAGAAAAGGCACCCTTGCTTTAATTGATATCATCAGAAAAGCAAAACATTTCTTACTGCAAAGCAAGTAGGAAACTTATTCATTCCATTTCACCTTGACCTGAACTGCATACATCTCAATATGCTTGGATTAAGCTTATGTTTTTTTTAAAGTTTCAAAACATTGTTGGAATTGATAATCACTGCAGCCAAACCTGTCGGAAACATAAATTCAGAGAACTAACACTACCTACCCATTGCATCCAGCTTAGGCACAGCAACAAAATATTTCAAACACAGAAATGGCAAATGATCAACACCTATTATCCTCTCTAGTGCTGATGTACTTGTCATTAGTTTCAGTATGTGGTTCGATTGAATAAGATTTAGAACTTGAGCAGCAAGCTCTTCATTTTAATTTGCACCATTAAACTAATCTTATTAATCTAGCTTTAAATTATGACTGGCAAAACCTGTACATGAATAAATCCTTTTGAAATTAGCTCCAACGTTAGAATGAGATATGGACAATCAAATCAGGGAAGCATAACAGATTCAATGAATGTTCCAGAAAACTCAAGTAACATATGCTGATTAGTCAGCATAGCATAAAGTATATAATAAAATATAATTAATTTTTTCATACTGTTGCAAAATCTGTTGGGATCCATGTTTAAAGCAATTGTCATTTAAATTCTTTTTACTTCACTTCCAAAGCTTGAATGAAATACAGATAAGAAAGATGCAAATGCATGCCCATACCCTGGATTTTATTCATATTATAAATAGGCCTAATAGTTCAACTGTTACAAAGTTAAATTACATAATTCATATTTTCATTTTTGTATGAAAATAGAAAAGCCAAACTGCAGGAGCGCTAGTAAATTCTACTTATAAAAACAGTTACAGGACACAAGGACTTTGAAGGACATTCATTGCAACTCTAACAGTAACAAACTCTGACTGCATTGGTACTTACATCACATGTACACACATCTCTGACCTACATTCAAGCACATCACAGACACAATATATTCTACAGATGCTGGACATCCAAAGCAACACATGAAATGCTACAGGAATTCAGCAGGTCAGGCAGTATCTATGAAGAACAATAAATAGCTGACGTTTTGGGCTGACTTCCTTCATTCAGTCCTGATGAAGGGTCTTGACCTGAAACGTTGATTGTCTATTCCCCTACATAGACGCTGCCTGACCTGCTGAGTTTTGCCAGCATTTTGTGTGTTGTTGTTTCAGGTATATCACAATGTTTTCACTCTTTTGTGGAAATCTGGTAAATGCTTCATCGGAGATCCTGTCTGTTAACTGACTTCCTTAACTAATTTCCCTCCTCTATCTGTGCTTGTCTCTAGTCTTGCAATTGCTCCTGGAACTCTACAGCCTCCAGACTTAATTCATGGATAGCTTGTGATTTTTTTTTTGTCAAAGTCAGAAATAGGTTCATCCACAAACATTATATCAGTGATAATAGATATGTCTGTTTGTGGTTCTACACAGTTTTTGATCAAACTAAATGCCCTTTTTGGTCTATAGGCTATGTGACTGAGGAAGTGTGATAGAAGAAGAGATTCTCATAGCATCTGCAGTAGGAAATATCTAACTGAATAACTGAATCACCAAGGCAGACAAAGTCAAGGGTGAAGTTCTGGAAGATTGGATGTCTAAGTGAATACTTAATGATCAGCATGAACTTGGAAGGTAGAAGGGCCTCTTCTCAAAGATCCTCTCTCTCACTTCTCCTTCACTGTGCTCTCTTTCACTGCTCCCCTGCTGCTCTCCAACTCTTTGACCACGTGCTTACTACAGCCACGTATCCTTTCTGGGAACATGTCTTCGCCACCAACTTGTACCACACGGTTTCCAGATTCGTTTTCAAGCTTCTCAATTTGGATCCTCTGAGGACCCCAGGTACTGTTTCTCCACCTGCTTCTCCCACCACACTTTCCGCCATGAAGTGATACCTGGTGTCCCTGTCACAGTCACTTCCACAACTCCGGGATTCTCTCTCCACTGCCTGTAATGGACCTGTACACTACTTTATGCTCCGCCGGATCCACGCTTTCAATTGCCAGTTCTTTGACTTTCCCACGTCCTGCAAAGATTGGAAGATCACCTGTCTAGAGACACAGAACCTGCTGACTCCTACACCGGCAGGCTCAGACGTCTCCAGATGCAATCCCTGCTGCTGATCTCAACGGCTCTAACAATCCCGAACAGACTCAAAACCCGGACTCCACAGCCATCAACGCGGGTTCCAATGACCTCGGACACCTCCAAAGTGCCGATTGCACAACCTCCAACTCTGACTCCAGTCTTGACCTTCAGATGGGGTCTTTACACGCTGCCACTGGCACCCCCATCTCCCTTCCCCCACCGCCACTCCACAATCCTATCTTTCTCAGGTCCCACCATCACTACCCGGGTCCTCAGAAACTCTATCTTCCTCTCACACCACCATCCCTGAACACTCCAAACCTCCCTGCTCCTCAGACACCACCAACCCCATTCCCCCCTCTGATTGCAGCTCTCGTCCATGCTGGGTTTCCACCATTCCCTCTGACCTTCCCCTCTCTGAGACAGAACGTTCTGTCCTCAGTAAGGGCCTCACTATTGTTCTCCTGCCCGCACCTCAGTGAGTTCCGCTAAGCTCTTCTTCCACCACCTCCATCTCTGAGTCTATTTCTTTGGCAAGGACTCCCCACCCCGCACCAATCACCCCTTCTCCCATCTTCAACCTTCCTCCTCTTCCTGGACAATCTACCCTGGCCTTATGCCTGCTCTGGACCTTTTCATTGCTGACTGCCAACGGGACATTTACCATCTGGGCATCCTCTCTCCAGTTCCAACCTGACTCCTTCTGAACGCTCAGCTCTCCTCTCCCTTCACACCAATTCTAACCTCAGCCTCAAACCCACAGGTAGAGGAGGTGCTGTACTAGTCTGGCGTACTGACCTTCTCCTTGCTGAGGCCCAACACCAACTCTCAGACACCTCCTCTTACCCCTCAAACAGGACCCCACTAAGAATCACCAGGCCATTGTCTCCCACAACATCACCAATCTCCCTGACTCTGGGGATCTCCCATCCACTGCCACCAACCTCGTAGTTCCCACACCCCCGCCCCTCCTGTTTGTACCACCTACCCAAAACCCACTAACCTGCTTGTCCAGGTAGACCCATTGTTTCAGCTTGTTCCTGCCCCACTGAACTCATATCGGCATACCTCAACTCAGTTTTATCCCCCCCGACCCTGGTTCAGTCCCTTCCCACCTACATCTGTGACAGCTCATTTTCAAGGATTTCAGGTTCTTTGGCCCCCATCATCTTGTTTCTACTATGAGTGTCCAATCCCTATACACCTCCAAACTCCACCAGGAAGGCCTCAAAGCTCTCCATTTCTTTCTGGACACAAGACCAAACCAATTCCCCTCCTCCACTGAGCAGAACGTTCTCGCTCTAAATAAATTCTCCTTTGGGTCCTCCCACTTCCTTCAAGCAAAAGGGGTAGCCATGGGAACTCGCATGGCTCCCAGCTATGCCTGTCTGTTTGTTGGCTACGTGGAACGATCTATGTTGCAAGACTGCATTGGTGACCATTCTGCTCTTTTCCTATGTTATATTGATGACTGCATTGGTGCTCTTTCCTGCACCCATGCTGAGCTTGTCGATTTCATCCACTTTGCCTCCAACTTCCACACAGCCCTCAAATTCACCTGGTCCATTTTTGACACTTCCCTTCCTTTTCTAGATCTCACAGTCTCTATTTCCGGAGACAGCTTATCCACCACTAGGTATTATGAACCAACAGACTCTCACAGCTACCTGGACCATACCACATCCCACCCTGCTACTTGTAAAAACACCATCCCCTTCTCTCATTTCTTCCATCTCTACTGCATCTGCTCTCAGGGTGAAGTTTTTCATTCTAGAATGAAGGAGATGTCCTCCTTTTTCAAAGAGGCTTCCCTTCCTCTACCATCAGCGCTGCCCTCAACTGCATCTCTTCCATTTCACGCACGTCTGCTCTTACCCCGTCCTCCCTCCACGTTACCGGGGATAGGGTTCCTCTTGTCCTCACCTCCCACCACACCAGCCTCGGCATCCAGCACATAATTTTCCAAAACTTCTGCCACCTCCAACTGGATCCCACCACCAAACATGTCTTTCCCTCCCCACCCCTCACGTTCTCCTTTCCGCAGGGATCGGTTCCTGTGTGACTCCCTTGCCCATTCGTCACTCTCCACTGATTTCCCTCTTGGCACTTATCCTTGTAAGCAGAACAAGAGCTTCTCCTGCCCCGACATCTCCTCCCTCACTACGATTTAGGGCCAGAAACAGTCCTTCCAGGTGAGGTGGCACTTCGCCTATGAACCTGTTGTGGCCATTTACTGTGCTCAGTGCTGCTGGTGTGGTCCCTTGTATATAGGTGAGACCCGACGCAGATTGGGACTCCGCTTCACGGAGCATCTGTGCTCCATCCGCCAGAGCAAGCGAGATCTCCTAGTGGTCACTCATTTTAATTCCACTTCCCATGTCCCATTCCCATTCTATCCATGGCCTCCTCCACTGTCGGGATAAGGTCACATTTAGGTTGGAGGAACAACACCTTATATTCCATTTGGGTAGCCTCCGACCTGATGTCATGGACATCAATTTCTCAAACTTCCAGTGATGCCTCCACCCAACCCCCACCCCTTCATTTCCCATCCCCTTGTCCCTCTCTCATGTTATGTCCTTGCCTGCCCATTGCCTCCCTCTGGTGCTCCTTCCCCGCCCCCCCCCCCCTTTCTTCTTTCTTCCATGGCCTTCTGTCTCTTTTACCAATCAACTTCCTAGCTTTTTGCTTCATCCTTCCCCCTCCAAGTCTCACCTATCACCTGCCGTTTCTCTCTCCCCTCCCCCCATCTTTCAAATCTACTCCTCAGCGTTTTTTCTACAGACCTGCCGAAGGGTTTCAGCACAAAAGGTTGACTGTACTTTATTCAATAGGTGCTGCCTGACCTGTTGAGTTCCTACAGCATTTTGTGTGTATTGCTCCTATTTTTAAGTCTTATACTTGTTCACTAATTTGGTGACTTTAACTCTCTTAATTAAAATTGATTCCCTCTTCCTAACATGTTGCATTTTGCTTCATTTTCTGCCACTCTACTCTTCCTTCTCAGTTACACTATCCCTACTCAATCTTGTATGAGGACAACAGCTCTATTAGAAGGCAAAAAAACAGAACAGTATTTAATCTATCATCAGTTCCACAAAATACTAGGATCACTCTTGAAACATGGTTCTTCAATGTTGATTTAACACACAAACAGGTCTCTCCAATGCCATCTGGACGAAGGCTAATACAAAGGAATGACTGGATGCTTGTTGCCACTATATCACAGGTGGGGAGCCTTTGGTTTAGCA
The DNA here is from genome assembly GCF_030028105.1 of Mobula birostris. Taxonomy (NCBI): domain Eukaryota; kingdom Metazoa; phylum Chordata; class Chondrichthyes; order Myliobatiformes; family Myliobatidae; genus Mobula; species Mobula birostris. The sequence continues at coordinate 191,928,140 of NC_092370.1, read as the reverse complement.
GTTAGTGTAACGCTAGTGCAGCTTCAGCAACCTGGGTTCAGATCTGCTGCTGTCTGTCTGTAAGCTTGTATGTTTCCCAGTGACTGTATGGCCTTCCTCTGACCGCTCCGGTTTTCTGCCACTTTCTAAAGACAGGTGGACAGGTCGGCTAATTGATCACATGGGGGTAATTGGAGGATGTGGTCTCGTTGAACCAGAAGGATCTGTTATTACACTGCATCTCTAAATAAAATAAGATTCTGAAATTAATGCAAAATGAAGTGATGTCCGTTACTGGGCATTAACTCAGCTAATATTTTATGTGCTTCAAGGACCCATATTAACTTGCAACAGCCCATTATCCTGCAGAGCAAAAAAGGGAAGGCCAGAGCCATCTGCATATGTGGGGATTTCAAGGTGAGCATCAACCCTGTGCTGCGTACTGTGCAGTATCCTCTGCCACAAATAAAAGACATTTTCGCGTCTTTGGCAGGTGGGGAGAGGTTTTCAAAGTTTGACTTGTCGCACGCCTATTTGCAAATGGAGACTGTGGAGTCAAGTAGCAAGTTCCTCACAATCCACATTCTCAAGAGACAGTTCCAGTATAAATGTCTCATCTTTGGCGTTGGATCAGCTCCAGCAATTTGGCAAAGAGCAATGGATCAAGTGCTCCAAGACATCTCAGGAACATAATGTTACATTGATGACATCAGTGTGACTGGAAGGAATGATGGCAAGCACCTCCAGAACCTTGGTACAGTGCTCACCAGGCTGAGTGAGTATGGTCTGCACACAAAGAGAGACAAACGTGAGTTCGTCAAGAATTAAATCTCATATTGTGGACATGTTTTTGATAAGCATGGCTTATGTAACCTGCAAGAGAAGACTGAAGCAGTGCTACAGGCAGCCATTCTGGAAAATGTGTCACAACTCCACTCATACTTGGGCCTGGTAAATTACTACCATCAGTTTCTCCCAAACATTGCTACAGTGCTGCATCCATTGAATGCACTATTACATACTGAAGCAAAGCGGGGATGGTCAGAAAGATGAGAAAAAGCATTCAAGGAAACAGAGACTAATAACAATAAATGAACTGCTTACCCACTATGATCCATCCCTGCCCATCAAACTAGCGTGCGATATATCCCCTTATGGCATTGGAGCCATTTTGTCACATATTATGAAAGATGGATCTGAATGTCCAATTGCATTTGCTTCAAGATCACTAACGAGCACAGAACACAACAACACACGGATCGACTGAGAGGCTCTTAGTCTAGTATGGGGAGTAAAGAAGTTCTACCACTACCTCTATGGACAAAAGTTTACGCTAGTGACAGATCACCAGCCCCTTGTGTCAATTTTCAATTCCAGGATAGAATTCCATTGATGACTGCTACCTGGTTACAATGTTGAGCGTTATTTTATTGTCGCCAAACAATTGATACTAGAACGTACAATCATCACAGCGATATTTGATTCTGCGCTTCCCACTCCCTGGAGTACAAATCAATAGTAAATATTAAACATTTAAATTATAAATCATAAATAGAAAATAGAAAATGGAAAGTAAGGTAGTGCAAAAAAACCGAGAGGCAGGCCCGGATATTTGGAGGGTACGGCCCAGATCCGGGTCAGGATCCGTTCAGCAGTCTTATCACAGCTGGAAAGAAGCTATTCCCAAATCTGGCCGTACGAGTCTTCAAGCTCCTGAGCCTTCTCCCGGAGGGAAGAGGGACAAAAAGTGTGTTGGCTGGGTGGGTCGTGTCCTTGATTATCTTGGCAGCACTGCTCCGACAGTGTGCGGTGTAAAGTGAGTCCAAGGATAGAAGATTGGTTTGTGTGATGTGCTGTGCCGTGTTCACATAGAGTTCAAGGGTACTAAACAACACAGCAACACTGATAGCTTGTCACATCTTCCACTACTGGCAACTGAAGAAAAAAAGTCTTCACACAGCATTGGTGGACCAGTTGCTGGTAACAAATTCTGAAATCCAAAGGGAAACAAGGAATGACCTGATATTGTCAAAAATCTATGAAATCATCATGCAAGCTTGGCCAGCTCTTGGAAACCCTATTCTTCCGAAGTTTACATTGAGATGAGACTAACTGTCTGTACATAAAAGAACACTTTGTGGATCTCATGTTGTGGTTCCCTCTAAATTGCGCACCAGAGTATTAGAAAATCTGCATGAAGGACCTCTGGGTACAGTCAAGATGAAGAGTCTCACCCAGAGCTATGTGTGGTGGCTGGGAATAGATGAACAGGTTGGAAACTTGGCAAAAGCTGTTCGAGATGCCAAAAGGTTCAAAATGCACCCCAAAGTTACTGTTACACCCGTGGGAGTGGCCGTCTTCACCATGGCAAAGAGTACATATTGACTTTGCTGGACCCCTCGTGGACTCCATGCTTCTGGTTGCTGTGGATGCTCATTCAAAGTAGCCAGAGGTCATACTAATGAAGTCATCCACCTCAGCAAAGACTGTCTCCACTCTGAGGACTATCTTCACCAGAAATGGCTTATCCGAACAAATTGTGAGTGACAACAGACCACAATACAGGTCAGAAGAATTCCAACTGTTCATGAGGAAAAATGGAATCAGACATTTCAAGTCAGCTCCTCAGCACTCAGAAATGAATGAGTTAGCTGAAAGGTTTATCCAAACATTCAAGAAGTCATTAAAGCGATGGACAAGGAGGACATTCCTCTACGGCACAAGGTGGGCAACTTCCTTTCTGTGTATCAGAACTCTGTTCATACGACAAGAAATCAAACACCTGCAATGCTGTTCATGAGCAGGAATCTGAGATTTCGCACAGACCTCCTGAAACCAGACCTCTGGAGGGAAGTGCAGAAAAAACAGTTCAACCAGTTGCCAGGTGAAGCAGCAAGGATCTTTGAGGTTGGACAGGAAGTCCTTGCGTTTGATTACTAAGAAAAGTGGACACAGGGTAGAATAGCTACAAGAATTGGACCACTGATGTACACAGTTGATGTTGGAGATCAGACATGGAGATGTTATGTGGACTAGATACAGGATACTCAACTGAAGAACACACCAGAGTCGACTGCATCCAACAAGACGGACATATTACAGTCACTGGACTTACTTCCCAATGATGATGTCACTGACAGCAACAAGACACCTACCAAACTTGATGCCTCTCCACAGGTCCAGAGCCACTATCCTGAAAGAAACAGAGCACCACCCAAAAGACTGAACCTTTAAATCTGTGAAGTTAGTTATGGACTGTTACTGTGAAAGCATGTTTATTTGGAATATAGGCTTATGAAAGAGAAATTAAATATTTTGTACATATTTAGTTTTATGTTCCATTAATCTAAAGGGGGAGGAAGTGTAATGTATGGATCTATTTCTTTTAGAGCAATGAAACCCCCTGCCCTTAGCACTACATATAGATTGGTTGTCTGTGCATGTGCATTGTTCTCTCTCTCACCACAATGTGAATACACCAGTTAAAACAATCCCCCCAAGCATGCTTTCATTTAATCAATATGTAGTTGTGCACAGACACAACAAGTATGTTCTGCTGTTCTTGCCTGCCTTGAATTTTTTAAATTATTTTTTGAGTGTGTGTCAATGAGACTAGAGAAATGATTATTCTTTGTTATCAAAGATCAATATGTCTCATTGATATAGTTGTACTGAAGTCCTAGATGATATTGTTCTGCATCACAGTCAGCTTTCTCCAACTTTTCATCAGTATTTAACTAATACACAGAAGTCATCTCAATGGGCACAACATCAGTGACTCTGGTGTATTTGACAAGAATCGTGTTTACAGTTCTTTTGCAGAGAACGTTAGATGAATATTCCCAATTACAATGTCTACCTATGGACCTGCTTTCATGCCTTACAAGGCGCAGATTGGAAGTCTGTGTGGGGCGCCACTCCTCACACAGGACACTAGGGCAATATGTGGTTAAGTGCCTTGCTCAAGGACACAAACACGCTGCCACAGCTGAGGCTAGAACTAGCGACCTTCAGATCACTAGACGAATGCCTTAACCACTTGGCCACGTGCCCAACACAATAAACTATAAGCTTTTTAAACCACGCTCAATTTTCCTGTGAGAACACAATAAAAATAAGCTCTAACACTGCAAGATGCTTCAACAGTGACTGTTTGCACTAGTTTATTTGAATGTGTGTCCAAATTTACAGTAAGTTCAAGTTGAAGCTTATTGTCAGCTGACTGTACATACAACTAAATGGAGCAGTGCTCCTCCGGAGTATGATGCATCCACGCAACATATATCACACACAGCACATAAACTGAAATATTATAATATAAATAAGTCAATAAAATATAATTCAGATAGTTCTAGTCCTGATATTCCCGTACCTCCTTCCTGATAGTAGTCGGCCAAAGAGACTGTGGGATGAGTGCCAGGAATTATCAACAATGCTTTCAGCCCTTCATCTGCAACACTCCAGTAAATGTCACAGGTGGGGGGAAGGGAGACCCAGTCGTCATCGCAGTGGTTTTTACTGTTCTCTGTAGCGTCTTGCAGCCTGATCCCTCACAGCTTCCGTACCAGGCAATGATGCGGCCAGTCACTGCACTGATGATGGTGCTCCCATAGAAAGATGCTAGAACAGGGCCGGTATCTTTGTGCAGCTCACTCTCTTCAGAAAATGTAGATACGGCTGTGCCTTCTCGAGTAGTGCTCTAATATCCCAAACAGCACAGGCAGAACTACCTCTGCAAATGAAATAGCTTTTTGTGATGCTACCAAATCTAGTAGTGTGCAACCCATCTCAGCAATATAATAAGAACATAAGAAATAGGAGCAGGAGTAGAACATCTGGCCTATCAAACTTGCTCCACCATTCAATAAGATCATGGCTGATCAGCCCATGGACTCATCTCCACCTATCTGCCTTTTCCCCATAACCCTTAATTGCATTACTATGCAACAATCTATCCAACCTTGTCTTAAATATATTTACTGAGGAAGCCTCCACTGCTTCAGTGGGCAGAAAATTCCATAGATTCACCACTCTCTGGGAAAAGCAGTACCTCCTCATCTCCATCCTAACAATAGTTCCCCGAATCTTGTGGCTATGTCCTCTAGTTCTAGTTTTACATATCAGTGGAGACAACTTTCCTGCCTCTACCTTATCTATCCCTTTCATAATTTTATATGTTTCTATAAGATCTTCTCTCGTTCTTCTGAATTCCTGCGATCGCGGTCCCAGGCAACTCAATCTCTCCTCATAATCTAACCCCCTCTTCGCTGGTATCAACCTGATAAACCTCCTCTGTACCATCTCCAAAGCCAGTATATCATTCTTCAAGTAAGGAAACCAGAACTGCACGCAATACTCCAGGTGAGGCCTCACCACTACCCTGTACAGTTGCAGCATAACCTCCCTGCTCTTAAATTCAATCCCTCTAGCAATGAAGGCCAATGTTCCATTTGTCTTCTTGATAGCCTGCTGAACCTGCAAACCAACCTTTTGTGATTCATGCACAAGCACTCCCAATTCCCTCTGCACAACAGTTTGCTGCAATTTTTTATCATTTAAATAATCTGTTCTTTCATTTTTCCTACCAAAGTGGATGACCTCGCATATACCAACATTGTGCTCCATCTGCCAGATCCTTGCCCATTCATTTAACCTATGTATATCTCTCTGCAGAGTCTCCATATCTTCTGCACAATTTGCTTTTCCACTGAATTTAGTATCATCAGCAAACTAAGATACATTACACTCGGCCCCATCTTACTGATCGTTAATGTATATTGTGAACAGTTACAGGCCCAGCACTGACCCCTACCGCATACCACTCACCACTGATTGCCAACCAGAGTAACATACATGTATCCCAGCTGTCTGGTTTCTATTAGTTAACCAATCGTCTATCCATGCTAATAAATCACCCCCTTATCTTGCTAATACATCACTCCCTTTTTTTTCTCCTGTTGGGAGAAGATCGCGGCGCGACGCAGCTCGCTGCAGCCACTCCGGTGGTGATGTCTGTTAATTGTCAAGTAGGGTGCCGTGCACAATCCTGATTTGATGGAGACAGACGTGAGAGCATGGAGGAACACCTGGTGAAACTTCTGAAATGCCTGCTTTGCTGCTGCTGCTACTGTGTGGTCCAGAATCTCCGGAGGAGAAGGCCCCGAGTCCTTGGCTTTGCTTGTTGCTCGGTGGCCGGGGCAGGGTCGAAGCACTTGGCAGAGGATAGTTCTCAGAGAGGCTGTGTCAGACAGGCTGGTCGGAGGCTCGAAGTTTTCGGACGGACTCAGAGTCCACTGCAGTCAGGTACTTCCAATGGTGCTGCATCGGCAAGTTGGCGGGGCACTTGGAGGTTCATGGCAGGGAGAGTTCCTCCCTTCTGCCACCTGCATGGGATGATGAGTCTATCGGGAATTTGAAACTTTTTTTTACCATGCCCATGGTCTACTCTTTATCAAATTATGGTATTGCTTTGCACTGTTGTAACTATAAAATTATGTAGTTCTGTCAGTTTTAGTCTTGGTTTGTCTTGTGTTTTCTTGTGATATCATTCTAGAGGAATGTTGTATCATTTTTTTAATGCATGCAATTCTAAATGACAGTAAATGAAACTGAACTGAAATCTATATAATCCTTATCTTATGAATAAGTCTTTTATGTGGCACCTTATCGAACGCCTTCTGGAAATCCGAGTAAATAACGTCTATCTGTTTCCCTCTATCCACTGCACTTGTTATGTCCTCAAAGAACTTCAGTAAGTTTATTAAACAGGACCTGCCTTGGCTGAATCCATGTCGTGTCTGCCTGAGGGATCCATTTCTTTCTAGATGCCTCGTTATTTCTTCTTTAGTGATAACCTCAAGCATTTTCCCAACTACAGATGTTAAGCTAACTGGCCTATAGTTACCTGCCTTTTGCCTGCATCCTTTTTTGAACAGTGACATGACATTCGCTGTCATCCAATCTGCAGGTACCCACCCAACTTCCAGAGAATTTTGGTAAATCATCACCGAAGCCTCTGCTATAACTTCTGCCATTTCATTCAGTATCCTGGGATGAATTCCATCAGGACCAGGGGACTTATCTATCTTCAGACCCACAAGTTTTCTCAGCACTGTCTCTTTAGTGATAGCTATTGTATCAAGGTCCTCACCTCCCATCGCATCCATAACATCTGTCTTTGTCATGTTAGATGTGTCCTCCACCGTGAAGACCAACACAAAATAGTCATTCAAAGCCTCAGCCATTTCCTCATTACCCAATATCAATTCCCCCTTCTCAGCCGCAAGGGACTTACATTCACTTTAGCCACCCTTATCTGCTTTATATAATTATAAAATCTTTTACTATTCATTTTTATATTTTGTGCTAGTTTATTTTCATAAGCTATCTTCCCTTTCTTTACTTCTCACTTAGTGGTACTTTGTTGCTTTTTAAAGTTTTCCCAATCTTCCAGTTTCCCACTACTGTTGGTGACTTTGTATGCACGAGCTTTTAGTTTGATGCCTTCTTTAATTACCGGAGTTATCCAAGGCTGGCTCTCCCCACTCTCACTGCCCTTGCTTTTAACTGGAATATACTTTTGTTGAGCACCATGAAAAATCTCTTTGAAAGTCTTCCACTGATCCTCAACTGTCCTGCTATATAGCCCTTGTTCCCAGTCTACGCCAGCCAAATCCTCGCTCATCCCATTGTAGTCTCCATTGTTTAGGCATAATACACAGGCTTTAGATTGAACTATTGTACCTTCCATTTGTATGAGAACTTCAATCATACTGTGATCACTGTTTCCAAGATGATCCCTAACTACAAGAACATGAATTTTACCTATTTTATTGCACAGGACCAGGTCTAAGATAGCACATTCCCTTGTAGGTTCAGTAACATGCTGTTGAAGAAAACCATCACGGATGCATTCTGTGAAGTCCTCCTCAAGACTGCCTCAACCAGTTTGATTCACCCAATCTATGTGCAAGTTAAAGTCCCCCATGATAACTGTTGTTCCATTCTCATATGCCTCAGATATTTTTCTGATTATTGCCTGTACCACTGTATTGTTATTATTCGGTGTTCGATAGACAATTCCCACCAGTGATTTTTTTCCCTTTACTGTCCCTAATCTCTTCTCAGATTGATCCAACATTCTGTTCCTTAGATCTTATATCGTCTCTCATTATCACCCTGATCTCATCTTTGATTAAGAGCGCTACCCCACCTCCCTTACCTCCCTGCTTATCCTTCCATATTACTTGATATCCCTGTGGGCACATGGCCAAGTGGTTAAGGCGTTCGTCTAGTGATCTCAAGGTTGTTAGTTCGAGACTCAGCTGTGGCAGCATGTTTGTGTCCTTGAGCAAGGTGGAGGGAGGAGAAGACGGCGGCGTGACGCAGCGCGCGCGGCTGTTCCGAATGATATCGATATGTGTTAACTAGGGGGCCATGCACAATCCTGATTTGATGGAGACAGCCGTGAGAAGCACGGAGGAACACCTGGAGAAACTTCTGAAATGCCCACTTCGCGGTCGCTGCTAATAGGCGATCGAGAATCTTCAGAGGGGAAGGCCCCAGATCCTTAGCTTTGCCTATTGCCTGTTGCCAGGGCCGGGGTCGAAGCACTCGGCAGAGATGGTGCTCAGTGCTCGGTGTCGGAGAGCTGGTCAGAGGCTCGGAGTTTTCGGTTGGTCTCGGAGTCGGACTGTGGTCAGATGCTTCCAGGGTGCTGCATCGGCAAGTTTGCAGCGCTGGAGGTGTTCACCGTCTGCGTGAGATGATGGAACTTTTGAGAGACTTTGAGACTTTTACCATGCCCATGGTCTGTTCTTATCAAATTACGGTATTGTTTTGCACTGTTGTAACTATATGTTATAATTATGTGGGTTTTGTCAGTTTTTCAGTCCGTTTGTCATGTGTTTCTGTGATATCATTCTGGAGAAACATTGTATCATTTCTTAATGCATGCATTACTAAATGACAATAAAAAAGGACTGCGTGTCCTCAAAATCTAATTTAATCTAATCTAATCACACATTGCTCTAGTGTCTGTGCGAGGAGTGGCGCCCCACACAGACTTCCAATCTGCGCCTTGTAAGGCGTGAAAATGCCCGACGCAGGCCCCTCATGGACTGAATCGACGTTCCCCTAATATCCATGGTTATTTAATTCCCAATCCTCTCCACCCTGCAACCACTTCTCTGCAATGGCCACTAAGTCATACTTCTTTGTACTGATTTGAGCCACAAGTTCACTGACCTTGTTTCAAATACTACAGACATTCAGATGAAGTGCCCTTATACTCATTGTGCTTTTAAAATCTTGTACTCTTTTGTACTTGGCTTTCGCTGCACTCTTCCTTTTTATCCATACTTCTCCAATCTGTTGAAGCCACCCCCTACTATTTAGTTTAAAGCCCCATCCACAGCAATTCACTAGGATCCAGGTCCCCATCACGGTTCAGGTAGAGCCCGTGCCATTGGTACAGCTCCCTCCTTCCTCAATACTGGTACCAATTTCCCATGAATTCAGACCCACTTCTCCCGCACCAATCCTTGAGCCACGAATTTAGCTCTCTAATCATCTTGACCCTATGCTAATTTGCACATGGCACATGGGAAGCAAGAGATGAAATTCAGCCCCTTGTGCCTGTTGCATTATTCAATAATATTGTGGCTGAGGTATTGCATTCTGACATTTTACTGCACTGAACCTACATCCTTTAATTCCCTTTATATCTAAAATTCTATCAGTGTAAAGGGAATTATAGAACGTGGGTTTAGTGCAGTAATACACCTGGCTTTCAATACACTTGGCTACAGATCTTCATTAAACGCAAAGTCAAGTTTAACGTTATATATACAAGTACATATAGTGGATGCACAGGTGCAATGAAAATCTTACTTGCAGCAGTATCATAGTCAAGTCAAATTTATTTATAAAGCACATTTAATATCACAGGCACAGACATCATTCAAAGAGCATTCACAAGAAATACGTAAGCATAAATGATGTGCAGTTTTTACAAGAAAGAGCACAATTAAAATAAAAAAAAGTCAATTTTAGTGTGAGGTGTTCAAAGTGGTTTGTGGTATGCTAAATTGTAATGATAAGGTTTTGCCAGGTTGTTCAAGAAAGTAGCTGTTCTTGAACCTGGTGGAGTGGAACTTCAGTATTCTGTATCTCTTCCCCAACAGTACATGTGAGAAAATGGCAAGACACAAATCGTGGAGATCTTTGATGATTGATGGTGCCTTCCTGATGTAGTGCCTTCTGCAGACACTGTTGTTTGTCCATCGCCGTCGTCGATGAAGACTTCAATACCATATGGTGATGAGATTAGCGCATGATTTGGATTTAAGTGAGAGAGAGTTGTGCAGCGTCAGCCTCACTCTCTCTTCCCAATTCCCATCTGGATCCAATGGCAAGACAGAGTCGAGATAGCTGGAGATGGGACTAGGCACAGTGGGTGACCAGGACATCTTCTGTGTCTTGTCATGCTCTACGCGTTCCACGACGCTTGCGGAGACCGCCTTCTTGACTGTTGGATCTTCCATGGGTCTCGTCCGCTCAATCCACCGGAGTCTGCCTTCACATGCTGGGATAGATATCTCCCTATCTCACCAACGGTTTGAGACCCATCGGTTACCCTCACCTGGTTTAGCCGGCTTGTTGAAGCCATTGTCTGGGGTGCGGCTGCTGTCGCATGCAAAGAGCTACGAGGAGCCACAGGTGAGAGCTGAGTGCGAGGTGGGGACCAAAGGTGGACTAACTGCCTTGAAAAGGACGCGACATGTTCCCCCACCAGAGGTGCTACCCCTCCCTGACACCGCATACACTCCAAAACTGCAAATACTAATGACAGTGGAGAAGGCTGTACCCGTGTTATTCAGAGTTTACTAGTCTCTACAACTTCTTCCCTTCCTACTCATTTAGATCATAGAATATGTAAGACACAGCACAGGCCCTTTGGCCAACGATGTTGTGCTGTATGTATAACGCACTCAAGATCAATCTTACCTTTCCCTGCTATATAGTCCTACATTTTTCTATCATCCATGTGTCTACTAAGAGTTTCTTAAATGCCTGTAATGTACCTGCCTCTACCACCATCCATGGCCGGGTATTCAATGCACCCAACATCAATATGTAAATAATTTATTGCTGAAACACCTCCTATACTTTCCACTAATCACCTTAAAATAATACCCCATGTATTAGCCATTTCTGCCCTGGGAAAAGTTCTCTGACAATCCACTCTACATATATGCTTCTTATCATATTGTACACTTCTATTAAGTCACTGCTGATCCTCCTTTCCCTCTGAGGAGAATAGCCCTCGGTTACTAAATCTTTCCTCATAAGGCATGCCCTTATATCCAGGGAGGATCCTAGTAAGTCTTCTCTGCACCCTCTCTAAAGCTCCTACATCCTTCCTATAATGAGGCGACCTGAACTTGAACACAATATTCTAAGTACAATCTAACCAGGGTTTTATAGAGCTGCAGTACTACCCCACTGCTCTTGAATTCAATCCTCCAATTAATGATGGACAACACACAATATACTTTCTTAACAACCCTATCAACTTGCACGACAACTTTAAGGGATCTGTGGTCATGGACTCCAGGATTCTACTGTTCCTCCACACTGCCAAGAATTATGCCATTAATCCTGTAATCTTCCTTCAAATTTGACCTTCCAAAATGAATGACCACATATTTTTCCTACGAGGTGGGGAGAGGGGACTCTCTCCCGGTACCCCTCCTTGGAAACAGGGCTTTGGGCCAGGGCTTTCCACAGAGTCAGGACCCCCCCTTTGGAACAGGACCTAGGACCGGGACTCTTCTTTGATACGGACACTAAACACAGGGACACAAAGAGACAGTTCCAAACTCAACAATAGACAGTTCCTTATCTTGGCGTGGCAAGGCTCTGGTCTCACTCCGGCAGTTGAACTTGACGGGGATGCAGGCGAGGCTTCAGAAGGAAGGGAAGGGAACAGTCCAGAGACCAGTCCCTGGTTTGCAGAGGAATTTATGTGCCAGCCCGAAATGAGAATCAAATGCCTCAATTAAGGCACCCAACAGAACAAGGGAGAAAACAGGAAAACCCAGAACAAGGATCAATAGACCCAACCTTGAACCGGAATGCACACTTCACAGACCGGACCATGACATGCACAGCCTCTACTTCCTTAAGAGTTTCTGAAAATTTGGCATGGTATGTAAAACATTGACAAACTTCTACAGATGTGTGATAGAGAATATATTGACTGGCTGCATCACAGCCTGGCATGTAAACACCAATGCACTTGAATAGAAAATCTTGCAAAAAGTAGTATATCTGGCCCAGACCATTACAGGTAAAGCCCACCCAACCATTGTTCACATCTATATGAAACACTGTGATGGTAAAGCAGCATCAATCAATTAGGGAGTCCCCACCACCCAGGACATGCTGCTGCCATCAGGAATGAGGTACAAGTCCTCAGGACTTGCACCACCAGGTTAAGGAACAGTTATTACCCCTCAACCATCAGGCTCTTGAACAAAAGGGGATAACTTCACTCAACTTCACTTGTCCCATCATTGAAGTGCTCCCACAGCCAATGCACTCAATTTCAAGGACTCTTCAGCTCACATTCTCCATATTTATTTCTATTTACTTATATTAGCATTTGAGCAGTTTGTTGTCTTCTGCACTCTGGTTAAATGCCCCAGTTGGACAGTCTTTCATTGATTCTGTTATAGTTCCTATTCCATGGGTTTGTTGACTATGCCCACAAGAAAATGAATCTCAGGGTTGTAAATGGTGACAAATATGCACTTTGATAACAAATTTTACTTTGAACTTTGAACTTGAAATTTGAACCTGACCTGTCACTTAGTCAAGCTCTGTATTCTGTCCATATCCTGTTACAACCTACAAATAACCCTCTACACTATCCACAACTCCATAAACTTCTGTGTCATCTGCAACCTTACTATTCCACCTTTCCATTTCCTTATCAAATTCATTTATAAAAATCACAAAGAGCAGTGGTCCCAGAGCACTACTGATCACTGACCTCCAGACAGAATACACTTCATCTACTACCACCCTCTGACTTTTATGGGCAAGCCAATTCTGTTTCCACACAGACAAGTTTCACTGGATCCCATGCCTCCAGACTTTCTGCATAAACCTACCATGAGGAACTTTATCAAACACCTTACTATAATCCATATACACCAAATCTAATGCTCTATATTCATCAATGTGTGTTTGGAACATCCTCAAATAATTTAATTAGGTTCATGGGGCATGAGTTGCATCTCACAAAGGCATACTGACTATGCTTCTTCAAATGCTCATCAATCCCGTCTCTGAGAATTGTCTCTAGTAATTAGCCCACCACTGAAATAAGACTTACTGGTCTATATTCCCAGGGTTATCCCTACTTCCTTTCTTGAAAAAATTAATATCATTTCCCCTCCCCTCAATCATTTAGTACTATTCCTGTGGTCAGTGAGAACACAAACATAATCACCAAAGCAGCAGATACCTCTTCCCTCAATTCCTGTAGTAACCTAGGGTATATCTTGTCCAGCTCCAGGGATTTATCTATCCTGAAGTTTTTCAAAAGGTCCAGCATATTCTCTTTCTTAATGTTGACATGTTCAATCTATGCTTCAGTCCCTTTATTGAAAGTATGCCCTTCCTTAGGTAGGAAAATCAGAATGTTATATAATATTGTAGATGCGGTCTCACCTAGGCTTAGAGCAATGTATCTTCATTCTTTTACACTGATCGTCTTGCAATAAAGTCTCTTTCCATTCTATTTGCTTGCTGAACTAGCAGATGAAGTAACAATGATTTCTGGTTCCTCTGAATATCAAAGCCTTTAAATCTCTCATATTTTAAAAATAACTTCCTATTTTTTCCACTAAAATAGATAATCACATATTCTATATCATATTCCTTTTTGTCTTATCATTTTTGTTTACTCTGCATTCTTACCAAGTATCTAACCAGTCCATATTGTTCTGAAGTCTTTCTGTATAATCCTATCAGCCCATATTGCCAATTATCTTTGTAGTATTAGCAAAATACTTGATCCTCAGATCCAAATCATTCATATAGATTGCTAACAAATGGACCTTTAGTTTCAATCTGTGTTATTCCACTAGACACTGTTGCACAAATGAAAAAATATCCATTTGATTTTTAATCTATTTTCTGCTCATTAACTGATCCTTAATTTATGCCAATGCCAATGACTCATTCCTCCAAGATGCAGCACAGAGCGTCATAGGAAGTCATTTCTGCCTGTGGCCATCAAACTTTACAACTCCTCCCTTGGAGGATCAGACACACTGTGTCGATAGGCCGGTCCTGGACTTATTTCATAATTTACTGGCATAATTTACATATTACTATTTAACTATTTATGGTTGTATTACTATTTATTATTTATGGTGCAACTGTAATGAAAACCAATTTCCCCCTGGGATCAATTAAGTATGACTATGACTATGACTATTGAACCCTCAATCCCTCATGCACTTATTTTACTTAATAATATCTTATGTGGCAGCTTATCAAAGGCCAAATATACCACTTCACTGAGCTTCCTTTCATTTATTGTGCCAGTTACAACCTTGAAAAACTCTGACAGATTTGTCATTCTCCTTCTCACATCAGGTTAATAAGTCTTTAGCTCTTCCTCATATCCTAAGTTAGTGTGCTTACATTTGCCAATTTTGAATCTATGGGAACTTTTCTAGCATCTGCGAAATTTTAGAAGATGGTAACCAGTGCATATGTTATCTCTATAACAATCTTCTTCAAATTCCCAAGATGCAGGTCATCTGCTTCTGAAGATATATTGTCTTTGAATCCCGCTCCATCAGTGGTTTCTATCAATGCTAGTTCTTTGAACTCCTCATTAACACTAGACTTGTGGCCTTCATCTTTTTCTAGGAAGTTTTCAACACCTTCTTCTGTGAATTTCTCTGCCCTCGCCTTACTCCCAGTATAATTTCCTTTGACTTAGCCAGTAAAGGATTCACATTAACTTGAGCTAATCATTACCTTTTTAGATATTCATAGAAGCTCTTATAAACTTTTTACATCTTTCACTGGACTATTCTCATTTCCTTACAAATGCTTTAGTTCCCCTCTGCTGAATTTTGAAATTTCCCCAGTGTTGAGGCTGACTTCTCATTTTTTCAAATCATCATAAGGCATGTTATCTTTAACTTCTCCTCTTAGCCATAAGGAATGGTGCTTTCTTCTCTTTC
Organism: Mobula birostris; assembly: GCF_030028105.1. Taxonomy (NCBI): domain Eukaryota; kingdom Metazoa; phylum Chordata; class Chondrichthyes; order Myliobatiformes; family Myliobatidae; genus Mobula; species Mobula birostris. The sequence continues at coordinate 191,912,889 of NC_092370.1, read as the reverse complement.
CTCTGTACAGTACATTGTCAGCAATTTCTTCCCCTTCGAGAATATTATTGGCCATAAAGTTACCTCAAACCTTTGCTTGTAGGAAGTGAACAATGCCTGTCTATAAAGCCTGTTTGTTCTTGAGCCGCTATTTTCTTTACTTTCATGTCAAAATGATGCTACAGTAGTCAAATCTGTATGCTGCCACTTTTATTCTCAATCTGTGCCAATAGTTGCAGGCTCATTCCCCCTTCTTTACTTTACTTTCACTATAAAAATCATTTTGTGAAGCAATATCAATGAATTCTCCTGTCTGGAGTTCTCCCAGGCTGCACCTGATCCACAAAACCCACATTTAAATCACTTACTGAGCATACAATTGGGAGAATTAATCTTCACTATTTTAACTTGCAATCACAAAGATTTCTTTCTGAATTTTCCCTTTTTTATTGTTAACTTTTCCCATTTGTGTTGCCAATTATAGTGCAGCCTCAGGTGTGCCTTAGGTACTGTTGAAATTGTAGTGAGTTTCTAATGCGCTTTAGCACTCATGAGTTTTAAACGGTAGTGTTTATTCTATTTCTAACAAGATATGGTGCTTAGATCATACATATGCAAGATGATGTCTCTACACCATCAGAGGGTCAGGCACTTCAAATCTTTCAGTGTTACCATTTCAGAGGATCTGTCCTGAGTCCAGCACGCAAGTGTCATTGCAAAGAAGGCACAGCGGTGCCTCTACTTTCTCAGCAGTTTGCAAAGATTCAGCATTTCATCTGGAATTTTGACAACCTTCTACAGATGTGTGGTGGAGACCATACTGGTTGCATTACGCCCTGGTATGGAAACACCAATGTCCTTTAATGAAAAAACCCACAAAAAGTAGTGGATACGGCCCAGTCCATCATGGGAAAAACCCTTGCCATCATTGAGCAATGTTGCAGGAAAGCAGGATCCCTCGTCAGTGACCCCCACCATCCATATCATGTGCTCAACTACTGCTGTCATCAGGAAGAAGGTACAGGAGCCTCAGAACTCACACCACCAGGTTCAGGAACAGTTATTACCTCAATCATCAGGCACCTGAACTGAAAGAGATAGCTTCACTCAACCTCACTCACCCCATCACTGAAATGTTTGCACAACCCATGGACTCACTTTCAAGGCTTCTTCATCCAGTGTTTGTGATATTTATTGCATATTTATTTATTAAATATATTGTTTATTCGCACAGTTTTCTGCCTCTTGCATGCCGGTTCCTTGCCATCCGGTTAGATGCAGTCTTTCATTGATTCCGTACAGTTTCTTTTATTTATGGTGAATGCCTGCAAGAAAATGAATCTCAGGGTTGTATATGGTAACATATACCTGTATGTACTTTGGTAATAAATTTACTTCAAACTTTGAACTTTAAACTTTTAAACCCTTCACTCAATTATCCTAAGACCCTAAGATACACAAGCAGAATTAGGCCATTTGGCCCATCGAGTCTGCTCCGTCATCTCATCATGGCTGATCCATTTTCCCTCTCGGTCCCAATCTCCCGCCTTCTCCCTTTATCCCTCATGCTCTGATTTATCAAAAATCTGCCAACCTCCGCCTTAAGTATACCCAGTGGTGGCCTCCATAGCCACTCCAGGCAACAAATTCCACAGATTCACCACCTTTGTGGCTCAAGAAATTCCTCCTCATCTCTATTCAAAAAGGGTGCCCCTCTATTCTGAGGCTGTGTCCTCTAGTCTTAGACTCTCCCACCACAAGAGACATCCTCTTCACATCCACTCTAATTGGGCCTTTCAACATTCAATATGTTTCAATGAGGTCACTCTTTATTCTTCTGAATTCCAGTGAATAGAGGTCCAGAGCCATCAAACGCACCTCATATGACAAACCTTTCAATCCTGGAACCATATTCATGAACCTCCTTTCAACCCTCTCCAAAGGTTGTGGTACATATTGGCACCAATGACGCAGGCAGGAAAAGGGAGGAGGTCCTGAAAACAGACTGCAGGGAGTTAGGAAGGAAGTTGAGAAGCAGGATCACAAAGATAGTCACCCTGGGATTACTGCCTGTGCCACGTGACAGTGAGTATAGGAATAGAGTGAGGTGGAGGATAAATGCATAGCTGAGGGATTGGAGCAGGGGGCAGGGATTCAGATTTCTGGATCATTGGGACCTCTTTTAGGGCAGGCATGACCTGTACAAAAAGGATGGCTTGCACTTAAATCTGAGGGGGACCAGTCTCCCGGCTGGGAAGTTTGCTAAGGCTATTGGGGAGAGTTTAAACTGGAATCGCTGGGGGGTGGGAAACAAACTGAAGAGATGGAGGAAGGGGCGGTTGGCTCACAAATAGAGAAATCTTGTAGACAGTACGAGAGGGAGGATAGGCAGGTGATAGAGAAGGGATGAACTCAGACCGATGGTTTGAGATATGTCTATTTTAATGCAAGGAGTATTATGAACAAAGCAGATGAGCTGAGAGCATGGATCAGTACTTGGCGCTATGATGCTGTGGCCATTACAGAGACTTGGATGGCTCAGGAGCAGGAATGGTTACTTCAAGTGCCAGGCTTTAGGTGTTTCAGAAAGGACAGGGAGGGTGGCAAAAGAGGTGGGGGCGTGGCACTGTTGATCAGAGATAGTGTCACGACTGCAGAAAAGGAGGAAGATATGGAGGGATTGTCTACGGAGTCTCTGTGGGTGGAAGTTAGGAACAGGAAGGGGTCAATAACTCTACTGGGTGTTTTTTATAGACCACCCAATAGTAGCAGAGAAATCGAGCAGCAGATAGGGAAAGGTGTAATAATAACAGGGTTGTTGTGGTGGGAGATCGTAATTTCCCAAATATCAATTGGCATGTCCCTGGAGCGAGGGGTTTAGATGGGGTGAAGTTTGTTAGGTGTGTTCAAGAAGGTTTCTTGACACAATATGTAGATAAGCCTACAAGAGGAGAAGCTGTACTTGATCTGGTATTGGGTAATGAACCTGGTCAGGTATCAGATCTCTCAATGGGAAAACATTTTGGAGATAGTGATCACAATTCTATCTCCTTTACCATAGCATTGGAGAGGGATTGGAACAGACAAGTTGGGAAAGCATTTAATTGGAGTAGGGGAAATATGAGGCTATCTGGCAAGAACTTAGAAGCATAAATTGGGAACAGGTGTTCTCAGGGAAATGTACAGAAGAAATGTAGCAAATGTTCAGGGGATATTTGCGTGGAGATCTGCATAGGTACGTTCCAATGAGACAGGGAAAGGATGGTAGGGTAAAGGATCCATGGTGTACAAAGGCTGTTGAAAGTCTAGTCAAGAAGAAAAGAAGAGCTTATGAAAGATTCAAATAACCAGGTAATGATAGAGATCTAGAAGATTATAAGGCTAGCAGGAAGGAATGTAAGAATGAAATTAGGAGAGCCAGAAGGGGCAATGAGAAGGCTTTGGCAGGATTAAGGAAAGCTGCAAGGTGTTCTACAAGTATGTGAAGAGCAAGAGGATAAGACTTTAGAGAATAGGACCAATCAAATGTGACAGTGGAACCGGAGGAGATAGCAAAGATACTAAATGAGTACTTTGCTTTAGTATTCACTACGGAAAAGGATCTTGGCAATTGTAGGGATGGCTTATAGTGGACTGAAAAGCTTGAGCATGTAGATATTAAGAAAGAAGATGTGCTGGAGCTTTTGGAAAGCATCAGGTTGGGTAAGTCACCAGGACTGGACAAGATGTACCCCAGGCTAACGTGGGAGGTGAGGGAAGAGATTGTTGAGCCTCTGGTGATGATCTTTGCATCATTAATAAGGACAGGAGAGGTTCTGGGGGATTGGAGGGTTGCGGATGCTGTTCCATTATTCAAGAAAGGGAGTAGAGATACCCAGGAAATTATAGACCAGAGAGTTTTATTTAAGTGGTTGGTAAGTTGAAGGAGAAGATCCTGAGAGGCATGATTTATGAACATTTGGAGAGACATAATATGATTAAGAATAGTCAGCATGGCTTTGTCAAAAGCAGGTCATGCCTTATGAGCCTGACTGAATTTTTTGAGGATGTGACTAAACACATTGATGAAGGTGGAGCAGTAGGCGTAGTGTATATGGATTTCAGCAAGGCATTTGACAAGGTACCCCATGCAAGGCTTATTGTGAAAGTAAGGAGGCATGGGATCCAAGGGGCATTGCTTTGTGGATCCAGAATTGGCTTGCCCACAGAAAGTAAACAGTGGTTGTAGATGCGTCATATTCTGTGTGGAAGTCGGTGACCAGTGATGTGCCTCAGGGAGTCTGTGGTGGCCAGTGCTATCATGTTTGCTGTTGTGTGCTGGGGCAGCAGGGTGAGGGTAGCAGACACCAACAGAATCAACAAACTCATTCGTAAGGCCAGTGATGTTGTGGGGATGGAACTGAACTCTCTCACGGTGGTGTCTGAAAAGAGGATGCTGTCCAAGTTGCATGCCATCTTGGTCAATGTCTCCCATCCACTACATAATGTACTGGGTGGGCACAGGAGTACATTCAGCCAGAGACTCATTCCACCGAGATGCAACGCTGACCGTCATAGGAAGTCATTCCTGCCTGTGACCATCAAACTTTACAACTCCTCCCTTGGAGGGTCAGACACCCTGAGCCAATAGGCTGGTCCTGGACTTATTCATAATTTACTGGAATAACTTACATATTACTATTTAACTATTTATGGTTCTTTTACTATTTATTATTTATGGTGCAACTGTAATGAAAACCTATTTCCCCGGGGATCAATAAAGTATGACTATGATTATGAATATGACTATGACTATCTGTTCTGGGAGCCCTACTCTTTGTGATTTTTATAAATGACCCAGATGAGGAAGTGGAGGGATGGGTTAGTAAATTTGCTGATGACACAAAGGTTGGGGGTGTTGTGGATAGGTGCAGGGTTGTCAGAGGTTACAGCAGGACATTGATAGGATGCAAAACTGGGCTGAGAAGTGGCAGATGGAGTTCATCCCAGATATGTGTGAGATGGTTCATTTTGGTAGGTCAAATATGATGGCAGAATATAACATTAATGGCAAGACTATTGGCAGTGTGGAGGATCAGAGGGATCTTGGAGTCCGAGTCCATAAGACACTCAAAGCTGCTGCGCAGGTTGACTCTGTGGTTAAGAAGGCATACGGTGCATTGGCCTTCATCAATCGTGGGATTGAGTTTAGGAGCCAAGAGGTAATATTGTAGCTATATAGCACCCTGGTCAGACACCACTTGGAGTACTGTGCTCAGTTCTGGTCGCATCACTACAGGAAGGATGTGGAAACTTAGAAAGGGTGAAGAGGAGATTTACAAGGATATTGCCTGGATTGGGGAGCATGTCTTAAGAGAATAGGTTGAGTGAACTTGGCCTTTTTTCCTTGGAGTGACGGACAATGAGAGGTGACCTGATAGAAGTATACAAGATGATGAGAGGCATTGATTGTGCAGATAGTCAGAAGCTTTTCCCCAGGGCTGAAATGGCTAGCATGAAAGGGCACAGTTTTAAGGTTCTTGAAAGTAGGTACAGAGGAGATGTCAGGGGTAAGTTTTTTATGCAGAGAGTGGTGAGTGCGTGGAATGGGCTGCCGGCGACGGTGGTGGTGTTGGATACGAAAGCGTCTTTTAAGAGACTCCTGGACAGGTACATAGAGCTCAGAAAAATAGAGGGCTATGGGTAACCCTAGATAATTGCAGAGGCAAGGACATGTTCGGCACAGCTTTGTGGGCTGGAGGGCCTGTATTGTGCTGTAGGTTTTCTATGTTTTCTATCCTTTCTTAGATAAGGGGCCCAAAACTGCTCACAATACCCCAAGTAAGGCCTCACTAGTACTTTATAAAGCCTCAACATTACATCCTTGCTTATATATTCTAGTCCTCTCGAAATGAATACTAACATTGCATTTGCCTTCCTCATCACAGACTCAACCTTCAAATTAACCTTCAGAAAATTCTGCACAAGTACTCTCAAGTCCCTTTGCACCACACATTTTTAAAAATTTTGTCTCCACTTAGAAAATAGTCTGCACTTTTATTTCTTCTACTGAAGTGCATGCTATACACTTCCCAACATAGTATTCCATCTGCCACTTTTTTGCCCATTCTCCTAATCTGCCATGTCCTTCTGAACCCTATCTACTTCCTCAAAGCTCACCTTTCTTTGTATCCCTGCAAACTTGGCCATAACGCCATCAATTCTGTCATCCAAATCATTGACGTATAATGTAAAAAGTAGTGGTCCCAAAACAACCCCTGTGGAGCCACCAGAAGTGTACCAGAAAATGTTCCCTTTATTCCTGCTCTTTGCCTCCTACCAATCAGGCATTGCTCTTGCCTTCTTCCACTTTGGTGGCTGTGTTGACTGTTTCACTGGGATACTTCCTGGATGCTTCTACCTTCCAGCCATTGATCAGTGTCAATGCAATGAGGTCAGGTTAGCAAAAAGAATAGGATGTTCTGAGTCTTCAAACATTCTGGGGATTTTCAGTCTTAAGCTCTAACTTGCAGGAGAAATGACCCACAATATGCTGCAGAATTAGTGGTCTTGCTCCTCATAGCACTGAGTAAGAACATCCACAAAAATGAAAGATGCACTGCAGCATCCATTATTAAAGACCTCCAGCACGCAAGGCAAGCACTTTTCTCATTGTTACCATCAGGTAGGAGGTACAGAAGCCTGAAGGCACATGCTCAGTGATTCAGGAACAGATTCATCCCCCTGCTATCCGATTCCTAAATGGACTTTGAAGCTTTGGGCACTACCTCACTTTTTTAATGTACAGTATTTCTGTTTTTGCACATTTTGCTAATAATCTATTCAATATATGTAATTGATTTACTTGTTTATTTATTATGTTTTACTTAATTTATTATTATTATTTTCTCTCCCTCCCTCTCTCTGCTATTTTATGTATTGCATTGAACTGCTGCTACTAAGTTAACAAATTTCACGTCACATGCCGGTGATAATAAACCTGATTCTGATTCTGATATGGCAAATGCAGTAAAGCATCTGCGGGTGCTAGTCTCAATTTCCTTGCACCATTTCTACCATGCGAACTGAAGTTTTGAGTCATTTGAAAGCAAAATACTTCCTTTGCTTGAGCTCATGCACTGATAATAAAAGCTTCAATGAGCAGCAGAAGCAAAACCCTGCCATTGAGCCAACAAGGAAGACCGAGGGACAGTTCAGGGTATAGAGTGAGATCAGGGAGTTTGAAAACTTTATTTAACTTATCTGTGGTGTACTAAAGCATGCAGAATTTTGTTTGTCCTGCTCTGGAGAGATATAAAAGTTGCAGTTGTGTGCAAGGTAAAACAGATAAACTAAAATATGTTGCATGCATAAAATATTGGACTGTACATTTTCCTATTACAAATACTTACATGGTGAAAGGAGTTATGACTAACATTAGGCATTAATATTTTATGACTAACAGTCCTGTCAGCACTAATATATCAATGCACTACTCTGAAAGCATGTTTGCTCAATACACTTCTGAAAAATTATCTTTATTGTCAATATTTATGTATAATAATAATGTCAAAATCAAGAGCAACGTTAACATTTGCGTGTCTTACTGTCACGTTAGACTAGTGCAAATGAGAAACTGCACACTTTGTGATGGGGTGCTGCTGCCTTGTGGTAGATATCTCCAGGATAACTATTTCCAGCAAATCGCTGCCTGAGTCCTCCAGTGCCTGCTTCCTAAATCAGTCTAAGTCTCTAGAGCCTCATTAGTCTCCTAATCTTCTACAGCCTTTAACAGCTGGGATCTATGATCATTATCATTGGTCACAAACTGTGCCATTTTAGAAACCTGGGGGAGCTTCACTTTAACACTCAAATATATCATAATTGTGTAAATTTGCATAAAGAGATTTCTCACTGCTTCTCATGAGGTATGCACATTTGACTGAGCTTACCAATAAAAACTGAGTGGTAGGTTTAAACGTAGTCTGATCTAGAGGGGGCTAGGCGATCGTGGTAAGCAGATAGGCACCAGGATCTGAAGACTAAGGGATTGAGGTCGAGGATTGGTCAGTAAATTAATCAGGGTTTGGATCAGATGAATGATGGATGATGACCTCTTCTGTCAGAAGAGGAATTGGGGGCCACAACTGGTAACTCAAAGAATTGATATTAGTAGGTGGCAGGTGGAGGAGAGGAATGGGATTAGTTGAGTTGCATCGGACCAGGACTGGTGGGTTGAAGAGCTAAGGCCTGGAATGGAGGATAGATGGATTGGGACTGGGCTAGTAATGTGACCCCAATACCTACTACTGTAGCCACCATGTAATCATGTAATCATTGACCATCCTAAAATTTCCCTTTAACTTGCCCAAGCAGGCAATCCTCAGTATCAGGTATGCTCACAATTTTCTAACACACTTTATATATCATGAACATTAAACCCATAACATTCCAATATTTTTGTCAAATATATTAGAAAATAGTCACATGGTTTACAAGGCATGGATAATTACAGAGAATCTTTACAAGGCTTAGGCATGGATAATTACAGAGAATCTAGATGCATGAGTGAGTGTGTGGGGAGTTAAGTGGATGACAAATAAGAGTAATAGTTTTAATTCTATAAAATTCCACCATACACATACTCAGCTTCAGCGTGTCATATTTATATTTTACAAGGTGATTAATGTTATGTTTTGTAGCTCCAGAAGCTAATCAAAAGTAAAACACCCAGGACTCTGGATATCTTTTGGTCACTTACAACTGTAGTTTTTCTTTAGTGAGACTCTCACATCTGACATGGTGGCATAATGACGTGTGTCATTCACGTACTTCTTACATACAACCCGTAATGGATTATGAAAATAAAGAATGCTTAATCCAAAAAAAACTTACAAAATTACCCAATTATTACTGAAATATTAAATACACTACACTCTTATTGGCTGAAGAAACTAACAGCATTACATACATACATGGCTGGCAGTTCAAATGAGCCAGCTGCTTGAAGCAGGCTCCTCCACCCCCCGACTAGCTAACTCAAGGAAGGACAGTACTCATAATGACGGATCCTCACAAAGGAGCAACACCGTCAAACTACCAGCCTATAACCTGCCTGTCGGTGACATGGAAGCTCCTATCAATCATCATAGCCATCGAGCTGAAGAAAAGTGCGTAAATACCAGAAGCTCCAAGCACCAACTACTGGTAGACAAAGCAGTAATGCAAGACCCCAAGACCAGACAAACCAACCTGAGCACAGCCTGGATTGAATACCAGAAAGCATACAACGAAATGCCCACACATGGATCCTAGAATGCCTGTCTCTGTACAAGGTCAACAAGAAACTAAGGACCTTCATCAAGAACTCAGTGGGCCATTGGAGAACAAAGCTAGTACAGGTCAACCTTTACTAATCCAACTACCTGTAATCCGGTTCCTTCGAAATCTGGCACTGATTATGTTTAATGTGATTCTTCTGTAATTCGGCATTTTCACTAATCCGGCACTCCTCAGATCCCAATGGTGCTGGATTAATGAAGGTCGACCTGTAGTTAACTCAAAGCCAACAACACAAGTGACGATCAGATGTGGAATATACCAGGGTGATGCACTATCCCCACTGCTGCTCTGCATAGGCTTGAACCCCCTCAGCCAGATCATCTCAAATGGGTGGATATGGATACAGGTTCAAGAGTGGAGTGACCATCAGCTACCTCCTGTACATGGATGACATCAAGCTGTATGCCTGAGATGAAAGAGACATTGACTCACTAATCCACCTGACAAGGGTGTACAGCGGAGACATCGGGATGTAATTTGGACTGTAGAAGTGCAGTCGGGTGGTAGTGAAAAAGGCAAACCCTTCAAGGCTGAAGGAGTTGAGTTACCTGACGACCACATATCAGATGTACAGGACAGTTACAAATACCTGGGGATCCAGCAGATGCATGGAAACTATGATGAGGACACAAAGAAGGCTGCAACATCCAAGTACCTCTAAAGAGTGAGACAGGTCCTCAAAAGCCAGATGAATGGGAAGAACGAGATCAGAGCTATCAACTGTGTCAAGGGCACAGTCCTGGAAGAAATGCAGAACATCCATGGGTAGGTCAGGAAGATGGCCCCCAAGAACAACCTGCTAGAAGAATACCTCAGACAGTAGACAAGGGATCTGGAAATGGAAGTGGGTGAAGCAGAGCCAGAGGACCAGAGGCCATGGCAAGACAAGCCACTGCGCGGGATGTACCATCGCCAGATATCAGCGGTGCCTGACATAAGAAAGACCTACCAATGGCTGGAAATGGCAGGGCTGAGGAACAGCACAGAGGTGCTGCTCATGGCTGCACAAGAATAGGCGTTGAGCACAAGAGTAATAGTAGCAGGGGTCTATCACGCCAGACAAGATCCAAGATGCAGATTGTGCAAGGAATCCACTGAAACCATCCATCACGTTGTAGCAGGGTGCAAGATGCAGACAGGGAAATCATACACTGAGCAGCACTACCAAGCTGCAGGAATTGTGTACAGGAACATCTGCGCTGAGTATGGATTGGACACTCACAAGTAGTGGAGAATAACAGCTAAGGTCCTGTCGGACTTCCAAATACAAAATACAAAATACAAAAACAAATACAAATACAAATACAAAAAGAAAAGCAGGTACTGGCAAACCAACCAGACATAGTAATACTGGATAAGGAACAGAAGAAAGCAATAGTAATAGATGGGGCAATCCCAATTGACAGTAACATCAGGAAGAAAGAATATGAGAAGCAAGAGAAATACCAGGGATTGAAAGAGCAGGTAGAAAGGATGTGGAAGGTTAAAGTCAGAATAATCCCAGTGCTGATTGGAGTAGTTGGAACTGTGACATCTGGACTGGGAGAGTGACTCCAATGAATCCCAAGAACAACATCTGAGGTCTCGGTCCAGAAGAGCGCACTACTAGGGGGAGCAAGGATTCTGCGCTGAGCCCTCAATCTCCCAGGCCTCTGGTAGAGGACCCAAGGCTGAGGGAAAAATACACGTACACACCATAAGGGGGAGAAGAAATATTTAAAAAAATCATATATATAAATATATATATTTAAATTGCTGTTGAGAATTTCATATTCTTGTGGGATACCAACTTTTCTGACATGGGAAGTTGTCACTCTGCCAGGCAGGTAAGACTGGCAGCTGGGGTTCTGGGGCCTGCTCTATGGTGGTTGCAGGAATTGACTCTGGGACTATAGGAAGTGGTTCTGACAGTTCTGACCCCTTCTGCTTTCCTCAACTGATCGATGTGTCCTTCTCCAGATGACATCAGATACAATCTCCACCGATGAGGAGAGTGGTTGAGTTTTGTCCTTAATCTTTCCAAGTACCCACTTTTGATTACCCCTGTAGTCTCACTCCAGGACTGTCTGGGAGTGAAACATCGAACCTCCTTGTTTGAGAAGCCCTCAATTTGACTCAGCTATTTGTCCTGCATTGTCCTTCTGAGACTGGATTTGAGGAGATCCAAGTGTGAGCACAAGGGATGACCCAGGAACAGCTGACTTGTAGAGTGTACTGCATTGCGATATGCAAGGAAGAAAACTGGCAGATTTCTGATTCAGTGTCAGTGTAGTGTGTTCTGCTGACAGTGCTCGCAGTGTGTTCCTTAAACTTTGGACGGGCAGGGTGAATCAGATTGGGTCTAGTCCTGCTCTGCGTTCTCTGAAAAGTAGCCATACAGAAGACTATGCCACCTAGGTAGGGGGATAGGCACTTTGGCTTTAAATAACAGTCTGTTTAAAAGTGTCTATTATAGTATAAATAGGGAACTTGGAAATAACTTCTGAGAGTTTACTACACAGTGAAAGTCTAGGTATGAGGAAAGTGTTTCTAACTTGCTGCTTTGTCCATTTATCTGATGTAGTGCAATGCTGATGAATCATACTTTACAACTCATTCTCCCTGCATTTGCAGCAAAGGATAAAGCATGTCCTTTTACCGAGGAGCTATAGTCTGAGCCAGACGCCAGCTTTAAATGGTTTAAAATTCCCATGATAACAGCCCAGCATTTCTTTGGTGAATGCTCTTCTCAATGTCTCAAGGTCTGGCCCCTTTAGCAACAAAATTCTGAGAAAGTCTGCCCTTAGGCTACTCAAGATCAGTAAACTGCTCGTCCTGCACTTCAAACAGTCATGATAGCTTGCTATTGCCCTAGCCCACAGTAGTTATCAATCTCACAATAGCTTCCGACAGGAGGAATGCTGAACAAATCACAAACTGAAATACTTGTATATCCTTTAAAGGAGCCACATTTACACATGACTGAGAAGCAATATCACACCCACTAGAATCACTACAGCCACAAATGTTTAAGTTTTGGTTTTAAGGGCAGTGAATCTTTTTCTTCATCCTTTACATTTAGATTTTTGCTACAATTTTCTTACAAGCCCCTTTTTGAAATCAATCATTTGAAAGCTCAAAGACGTACTTTTTTTATATCAGGGAACGCATCTCAAATTTTTGCCAATTTGTTACAAGCATGGGTAAAATCAATATGGATAAGTATAGCTTCCTGCTCTGAATTTCATTCTCATCATTGTAATGCCTGTGTGTTTTAAGAAAAAAATATTGGACAATTCAAATGGTTGGCATTCAGGAGTTACTGTAGGAATAGTTTATTAGTGAGGATGGGTTTTGATTTGATTTCTTACAAGATATACTACTGATTTTGCTCTCACTGCAGTGGAGAAGATGTGGAGGGTAATTTTCAACCTGCCAATAATACTCTTTAATAATTTATGGAAAACATGATAAATATCCACATTAAGTTGCAAGTTGGTGTGTTCTTACAGTTCAATGGCAAATATGGCATATATAGCAGAATGACGCACAGGATTAATCTTACCAATAAACTGCCGCATCAGTTTGTGACTGCTGCAGAGACAATGCAGCTGAATTATACTTACATTGAACTTTGGTTAGAAAAACAAAGCTTTTGTTCATTGAGACAACACCACCGCAAACATCGTCGTCTGTCTCCTCTCATCTCTCAATGACTCCTTGACTCACTCTTTCATATCAACCACCTACTCATCTTCTCATGAAACCTTCCCATTGCAACCCCAGCAGGTTCAGCTCTCCTTTTGGCTTCCTCTTTTCCCAACATTCCAAGACCCAAATGTTCCTTTCAGGTGAAGCAGTGATTCACATGTAGCTCTTCCAATCTACTGAACTGCGTTTGGAGCTGACAGTCTGTTTTCCCTACACTGGAGAAACCAAATGAGCTTCATTCACCCCATCACTGAACTGGACTCACTTTCAAGGACTGTTCAACTCATGTTCTCAATACTTATTGCTTATACATTTACTTTTATTTATAAAAGCACTCAGCTCAAGCAGGTAAAACCTGAAGTGCGGGCATAACTAAGCATGATCATTCCTCGATTGCTAGGATCTTTTGGACTATTCTGGTGGCATTTAGTATTGTGGCTCTCTGAAAATTTACATGGATATTGCTGTGTAACACTAATTGTTTAATGCTATTGTGTAGTGCTTTTGTGGTGATACCAGTTGTAGATATTATATTGGGACAATGTATACCCTGTTCATGTTCTAAAGTTCTTCAATTTCCTCTTTAAATTCAGCATATTTCCAGTGTTTTTCAATTGTTGGTTTCTGTAAGTTATGTATGTTTGTAATAGCTATGTCTATTAAGTAAGTTGTTCTTGCTTGTTTCTCCTGTATTATTATATCAGGACGGTTATTATGGATTTTCCTATCTGTAATAACAGATCAGTCATAACATAATTTGTAATATTCTGACTCTAAAACTACATCAGGCTCGTATTTATAGTAAAGTGTGATTTCTTTTATGACTTTGTAATTTAAAGCAAGATTTTGACGAATGATGTTTGCCACTTGATTATGACTGTGTAAGTAATCAGATTGTGTTAAACTGCTACAAGATTCTGGAATGTGTTGAATTGCTTCTGATTTTCCTTGGTATTTTCTACACTCATCATCTAAAATTTGATGGTCTTTTCTGCAATTTTGATCATTTTTTTGTTAACCTCCTGGTCCTGTATTGCCACAGGGAACTTTTCTGCTTCTGGGAAGAGGTCTCCAACTCTGAGCCAGGTGCTCGACACATCCTTGTCAACATTTAGTCTGCTCAGATCATGGGGGTGTCTTCGATGGAGGGTCATGCGCTTCCATTGGTTAACTTTTTTCTTCAATAGTGATAATTTCTTCATTTTTCTGCATTGATCTCTCTTTAAAATTCAGTGGTGCTTACATCTTATCAGAATCATATATGCTCACGAGAAGTGCTGAATCCTGTTTTCGTTGATGAAAATATATCCTCAGAAATTTTATCTGACTGTTGTGTAGATTTTTAATGTCTTCTGTTCCTTTTCCTCCTTCTGTCCTCAGTAATATTAGTCTAAGCGCAATCAAGTGTATGCAATGGTTTCTGAAATCTGTCACTTCAGTTCTTATTTTCTTTATAAATTTTCCAGATCAATTTCAGATCATGATAATATGTCTAAAGAATATATTAATGTTCTATGTTACGTCTGTTTCTGTCTCTGCAGATGTTGCTTAATGTTCTGGGTGTTTGTGAGTTGCAGTGACTGTAGTATTCTCCATTTCACAGTTCTAGAATTGATGGTTCTCTTCGTCATGTCTACCTATTAATATCCAATCAGATCGCTGATGACTAACAAGCTCTCTGCACCCTCATTCTGCTAATACCATTTGCATCATATTTCCTTTTGGTCTCCTCCACAATTCAGATATGTGTTTATTCTCTCCATTCCTCCTCCTTCATTATAAATTAATGCATGCTTCTTTGCCAGCTTTGCCAAGTTCATCAACATGAAGCATTAACCAACACTGCCCCCTTCTCTTCTAGCTGTAATGAATGGTCTCGGCCCAACACATTGACTATTTATCCCCCCTCCCCCAGATGCTACCTGACCTGCTTAACTCCTCCAGCATTTTGTGTCTTTCAAGATTTCCAACATCTACAGAATCTCTCTAGAGGTGATTTACCAGCATTTTCTAGTTTTTTTCCAGTTCTCTTGATCGAAACTAGATTGGGGGGCTCATCTACAACTTATACAATCCAATAGAATTTCAATCCAAGCAGAGGAAATTAAAATCCTCCCTAAATAATGAAAAATCACTTCAGACCAGTTACAGTTAGATTTGCAACAAACAAGAGTCTGGATATTCTGGGAATATATCCTCATTGAATTATCTTATTACACTGCAAAATATTCAAATTCAAGAGAAACAACCTACTGGAAGAACTTAGCAGGTCAAGTAGCTTCTATGAGGGGAAAGAAATAGTTAGTGTTTAGGGTCAACCTCTGCTTCAGGATCACAGTTGCTCCTCAGCCTAGTGAGATCCTCCAGCAGATTACATGTTGTCCCATCTCCAGCATCTGCAATCTCATGTGTTCATATGTTCATATTCTATTTTCATCCAAAAAGTTGCATTATTATCATTCCCTATAATGATAAGCTGACATAATCATAAATAAATAGAATCCCAACGTAAGAGATTCTGTAGATTTTGGAAATCCAGAGCAACACACACAAAATAGAGAAAGGTGAGTTTCTTCCCCATTAATCTCCCTCCTGGCACTTATCCCTGCAAATAGAACAAGTTCTTTGCCTATCTATTGACCTCCTCCCTTACCTCCATTCAGGGCCCCAAACAGTCCTTCCAGGTGAGGCAACACTTCACCTATTAATCTATTGGGGTCTTCGACTGTATCCAGTGCTCCCAATTTGGCCTCCTCTTCATTGATGAGGTCCGTCTTAGTTTGGGAAACTGCTTTATCGACCACCTTCACTCCACCTGTAATAAGCAGGATTTCCCAGTGACCAACCATTTTAATTCCAATCCATTCCCATTCTGACATGTTGGTCTATAGCTCCCTCTACTGCCACAATAAGGCCACTCTCAGACTGCAAAGCAACACTTCATATTCCATCTGGATAGCCTCCAACATGATGGCATGAACATCGATTTCTCTAACTTTCAGTAATTTTTCCCACTCTGCTTCCCTCTTCATCCATCCTCCACTCTGGCTGCCCTCTCACCTCTCCTCTTCCCCTCACCTGCTAATCACATCGCCCTAGTGCCCTTCCTCCTTCCCTTTCTTCCATGGTCCACTTTCCTCTCTTAACAAAAGCCTTTTTCTACAGCCCTTTACCTTTTTCACCTGTCACCTCTCTGCTTCCTGTTTCCTCCCTCACCCACCTGGCTTCAGCCATTATCTTCTAGCTTGTACTACTTCCTTTCCCCTCACATTCTTATTCTGGCTTCTTCTCCTTTCCAGTCCTGCTGAAGGGTCTCAGCCCAGAATGTCAATTATTCATTCATTTCCATAGATGCTGCTTGCCCTGCTGAGTTCCTCCAGCATTTTGTGTGTGTTGCTAAGAATCCCAGCAACTTTCTTCTTCTGGGACCTTGTACCAAATTAGACAGAACACAATTTATTCACAGAAGTTACTATGTTAGCAACCCTGCAAGACTTTTTGTTTATAAAGTTAATTGCTGCAATCAACGTGGAGACACAAGAGATTCTACAGATGCTGGAAATGTAGAGCAACACACACAAAATGCTGGAGGAACTCAGCAGGTCCAGTCCTGCAGAAGAGTCTCGGCCCAGAATGCCGTCTGTTCGTCTCCCTCCATAGATGCTGCATGATCCACTGAATTGCTCCGCCATTTTGTGCAAAGATA
This sequence comes from Mobula birostris, assembly GCF_030028105.1. NCBI lineage: Eukaryota > Metazoa > Chordata > Chondrichthyes > Myliobatiformes > Myliobatidae > Mobula > Mobula birostris. The sequence continues at coordinate 191,896,193 of NC_092370.1, read as the reverse complement.
TTGAGATAAGGAGTGAACATGAACTACCAACAGGATTGGTCATAATCGTATTGAATGCTCATGCAGATTCAAGATACTGTGTGGCCTACTCCAGATCTTTCTTCTGTTGCTTTCTCTACTTTTGTTCTATAATTGGCTGTCAGTATATACTGCCAGATCGCCATTCAGATAGTGAAGGGAAAATGACGATATTACCTTCAGAAAGGAGACTTTTGGAATTATCTGAAAGACTTATGTTCTGTTTTCCAGAATCACAAGATGTTCCAAGCGCCTTATACCAAGAGAGTATTTATGACATAGAGTTATTGTTGAATTAAAGGGAACGAGAAGTAAATTTATAAATGATGAATTTCTGTAAGAACCAAAAAGAGGCCAGAAAATAAGCATTAGAGACTTAAAACTGATTGGTATCCTGGATCTACTAGCCCTCACTCTGGCTCTTAAATAAAATAGTGGTGGTAATGTTGGATGTGTTAGTTGTAATTACCAAAATTTCCTCAGTTCTAGTGAAATCTGAAGATCAGAAAACCCTAAACATAACACCACTATGCAAGACCAGAAGGAAGAAATTACAAGGCAGTTAAGTCTGACTGTGAAAATATACTGTAATACCAATATATTGATAGGGTAGATGCTGAGGGGTTGGTTCATCCATTTGGGGTATTTAGAACCAAGAGCCATAGTTTCAGACTAATTTTCTTCCCAAGTTTTTTGTAGGTGGAGTCTTCAAATATATTCAAGGTGGAGATTAGCATATCTAAACATTTGTTTAAAACCACACTTATGACAGGAAGGACAAGCAAAAGAGCAAAGAGGAGAAAAGTGATGTTGACGCCAACTTTTTGTCAGCCATCATCTTACTGAATAATTGAACAGGCTCGAGAAGGCATCTCCCTCTCATGTTTCTTTTGACTACAGGACGAATGCTGTCCAGCAAACTGGAAACCAATCTCGTCTCCTTTGAACAATGTCATGGGGATTTTTTACAATGACTGAAATGAGCAAGCATGAGTCTCTGGTTAATATCTCATTTTCACTTCTGACATTGAAGCTCTACCTCAAAACTGCACCATGAAGTCCATCTTCATTATACACTCCAATTCCACGACACAACATTCTAACATGGAAGTGAGAATGATACCACTGTGTCACAACTGGCAAAGTGTACATAATTCCAACCTCTGGAAATGAGTCTCAAAAGTGGAGATGTTCATTGTTCACTGCTTTTGTATATAATTACATCTAGGTCATTTCTTAAGAGATATGGAAACATTTGACTCTTAATCAGATTGTGAACTACTGAAGTGTCATAATGCAGTGTTATTCACTTGCACACAAAGCAAGTCTGAAATTCTCTGACCTGCATCAAAATCCACACAGTAATTAATGAGATTGCACAGTCTGACATTATTGGTTGAATGCTTTGTTGCTTAGCAATCTGAAGACACCTGAGTATCTCTTCAGTTTTAAAATGGTTGATCAAAGTTAAAAGGAAAATCCAGAATCTTCAGCATGTAGATTTTTGACTCATTCTGAAATTGCAGGATTTTGGAAGGGGAAATTACACATTTAAAATGAGATGTTATTGATTTTTAATATAAAGGAGGTACAATATATTATGTGTCTCTCTGTGCATGGTACTTGTTATCTTCATCGAGTGCATTTTGTGCATTCTTTAAAGAAATCTATTAAAGTTGAAGCTAGTTATAGACATGAGAGTAGGGACAGAGGAAGTAAGAAGGTACTTATTATCTCTTATGAAAAACACAAGCACACTCAGTGGCTTCTCAGTGTTGCCATGATTTGGCATGTGAATCTTTATCGCAATGGCCTTCTGTACTTGAGGTCATGAATCTAAGGGGACTCCGGAGACCATTAACATGAAAAATAGAGGACATGTCGAAGGAAGGGAAGCAAATAACTAAAGATAATTAAATGAAAGCCACAGGTTTTTTTCAGTTAAATTTTAACCTGGATTTTCTAAAGATTGAAATAAGCATCACTGTGAAAGCTTCAAACATCTTCAGGAATTAGTAGTGATGTCATTTGATTTCTGTACTTAAAAATGAACGAGATAAATTTACAAAAGCCTTCATTCTATTGAGAGGAGGATTCTCTGGAGTTGTTGGCAATATAAATATTAATATTTAATCAAGTTTTGAAATGTAAAAGCATTTGAAAATTAAAACTTAGGTAAGATTTTAATACAGCATTTCAGTACAACTTTCCTCACATTAATTAACAACTAGGCAAACCAGATTAGATAACTTGAAATGAATACACAGGAGAATTTCGTATTATTTCACAAAAATTATACCAGGAAGTTTGGACCTTGGAATGATTTTGCTTCAAGTAATTTTTGAGCACCTGTGGTCAACCATGTAATTCAACAAGCAGCTGTTACGATAATAAATGCTTCATCACTGTCACCACAAATTCATAGCAGAGAGGCATAATAAAAAAATGACAGTCATATATTCAACTTAGTACTTTGGTTCAAAACACAATACTGTTCTAATTATTTAGATATGCATAATGCACTTTTGTGTATATTGGTTTCTGCTGCAAGCTGTTTTATAATTTGTTTTGAGGTTTAAATTCAATATGCATATAAAGGCTGTAATTTGTACCTTCATCCTGTAGTTAGTAGATTATATGATTCTTTACGGGCTTTATAGACCAACGAGTTATCTCCATTTTTGCATGTTTGATCAAGCATTTCTTTCCTCAAGAACTCATTAGTGTTTTTACCTGATCAGATACTTGTAGGATGTTGGTTGACCATCATGTAAGCTTTCAGGTTCATTAATTAACAAAGGTCTTAATTATCTCTCAATAAGGGTTAAGGAGTGTTGGCTTGCAATGGAAGTCAGAGAATCTGCTCAACCTTCTCTATTTCTAGATAAAGATACTCCCTAACAGGTTTAGGTCTTGATTTGTAGGATACATATATAGCTTTGGTGCTCCAAGAGATGGATTTCAAGAAACTCAAGCTTGCATAAGTGTTACTGTCAGGCAAGTGAGGGTGACGTTGACAATCTTCAATTCCATAGGAATGACTAGAATGTATGGAGATTCAAAGCTGATTAAATCCTTCCTGAATCAGTATCTGTTGCTTTCTTTTTTCATACTTACCTAATATTCTGGCATCTCTGTGTGAGATAAGTGAGAACACACGAAGCTTTCAGAAGACTACTGGGGGTGAGGACAGTCTGATTACAGTGGACAGAAATTTCCATAAATTTGCCAAGAAAAGGAAAATGGAAAGTTTGGAGTTAGGCAGGAAAACAGACATGGGAAAAAAGAGTGAACTGAGATTATTTTCATCTGCGATTACCTCAACCTAACTATCCAAACGCATGCCTTCACCATGGCCTCTCCAGGGTGGGGCAAGGTGTGCCGACTGCACCGGTCACCTTATTTGCTGTTGCTATAATACCTGTATTATACAGGTATATGCACCAACAACAGATGTAATAAATGAGGATATAGATAAATTCTATGAAGAGCTTGAACAAGCAAAAAATGGATGCAGATCTCAAGATATTGTTATTGTCATGGGAGATCTAAATGCTAAAGTAGGACAAGGTGCTGATGGAAATACCATAGGAAAATTTGGACTAGGGGAAAGAAATGAAAGAGGTGAGAAATGGGTAGAATGGTGCAAGATGAATAATCAGGTCATTCTGAATACCTACTTTAAAAAACATCCAAGACGCTTGTCGATCTGGAAAAGTCCAGGTGATAACACTAGAAATCAGATTGATTTTATTACTATAAACCAAAGATTTAGAAACTCAATGACTCAATGCAAAACATATCCAGGTGCAGACTGTAACAGTGACCATAACCCAGTAATATGTCATGTAAAAGTAAAACTTAAAAAACTAAAGAAGCAAAAAACCTGAACAATCCCTTGACTACTCACAATTAATTAAAGAAGAAAACTTGAGACAAAAATTTACAATTGAAGTAAGGAATAGATTTCAAAGTCTAGAAATAGAATCTGTTGAAGATGATAACAATCATGTAGAAATGAAGTTTAACTCTCTAAAGGATGCCTTGGTAGAATCAGCAAAGTCAGTGATTCCTAAAAAAGAAAAAAAGCACAAAGAATAAATGGATGACAGATGAAATCAAAAATCTAATGGAAGAAAGGAGATGGAAGAAAGTAAATCCTATAGAATATACATCCTTAGATAAAAAAGTTAAAAGATGTGTTAAAAATCCAAAGAATAATGGTTAAACCAGCAATGTGGGCAAATAGAAAGAATCCTTATTACTGATTCAAAAAGGTTACATCAACAAATCAAGAATATCACTGGTAAAAAGCTCCTCTATTCTTCAGGTGGATGTTTGAAAGCAAAGAGTGGTACCATTATCATGGAAGAAGATGAGATTATGAACAGATGAACTGAATATATTCAGGAATTGTTTGAAGATGATCAAGGCGAAAAACCAGAAATTAAGAAAAACATTGACGGTCCAAGTATTTTAAAAGCTGAAGTTCATAATGCAATAAATAAGATGAAGAAAGGAAAGGCAGCAGGTCCTGATGAATTAGTAATAGAAAAATTATCGTCCTTGAAGATTATGGAATTGAAAAACTTACTGATTTAATCAATGACATTAATGAGACAGGAATGATACCAGAAGAGATGGAAAAATCAGTATTTATCACTCTTCCTAAGAAACCTGGAGCAATAGAATACGAATTACATAGGACCATAAGTTTAATGAGTCAGATCACCAAGATTCTTCTAAGAATTTTGATGACAAGAGCTAAAAGTAAGATACAAGCTGAAATAGGTAAAGAACAATGTGGTTTTGTGAAAGACAAAGGTACAAGAAAAGCAATATTGATGTTAAGGATACTATCAGAACAGGCTATTTAAGTGCAAAAAGATTTGTTTGTTTGTTTTATCGACTACACAAAAGCATTTGATAAAGTGAAGCACAATAAGTTATCTGAAATATTACAGGAAACTCTAGATCTAGATTCGAAAGACCTCTGCCTGATCAGAAATCTGTACTGGGAACAAACTGCCACTGTAAGAATAGATGGAGAAGTGAGTCAGTTTACAAAAATCAGGAGAGGCGTTAGACAAGGGTATGTTTTCTCCCTTGATTTATTTAAAATGTACAGTGAAACAATATTACAAAAAATAAGAGACATCTTGGGAATCAAAATTGGCGGTGAAAACATCAATAATTTCAGATATGCGTATACACTGTGTTAATTGCAAGTACGGAGGAAGAACTACAAAACTTAATTGATATAGTTGTTGAAGGAAGTGCAAAAATGGATCTACCTATCAATTGCAAAAAGGCAAAATGTATGGTGATATCCAAAAAGAAGGAGAATCTTATCTGCAGGCTGAGAATAAACGGGGAAGACATAAAACAATTACAGAATTTTTGCTACTTAGGAAGCTGGGTGGCAACAGATGGCAGGTGCGACTTGGACATCAAAAGAAGAATAGGGATGGCAAAAGACACCTTTACAAGAATGGAGAGTATACTGACCAATACTAAACTAGGCGTGACAACCCACCTCAGAGTACCGAAATGTTACTTTTATCCTGTTATGTTATGTTTACTCAGAATGTTGGACAATATCTAGAAACATGACGAAACGAATTGAAGCAGCAGAGATGTGGTTTTTGAGGAGGATGCAAAGAATATCATGGATGAAACGAATATCTAATGAGGATGTCATGAACAGAGCAAATACAAAAATAGAAATAATGTATGAGATCATGAAAAGGCAACGTAACTTCATTGGACATGTGATTAGGAAAGAGGCGTTAGAATGCATGGTAATTATGGGGAAGATTGAAGAGAAGAAAGCAAGAGGAAGACAAAGACAAATGATGATGGAGACAGCAGCCAGAGAACTGGAAATGAATGCCAATGAATTGATCCACTTGACCTGAAACGGGAGTGTGTGGGCCATGGCAGTCAAAGCTCAAACTGCGCACGGCACCTGATGATGATGGTGATGAGTAACAGTATATCCACAGTGAGAGGAAGAATTGTGTTGGAGAATGTACTACAGCTTTAGGGTGATGCACCAGTCATGGTTAAAACATCTAACATTGATCATAATAGTAAATGAGTATATGTGGCAGTGCATATATTGTTCAGTACCAGTCCTAGTTGATGGAGACTCTCAGTGGGCGTATGGATTGAGTGTGGTGCCTTCAGCACTGTCTTAAACATTGTGTTGTTACTGGGATGCAGAGAATTGAGTTCAAACTCTACCTCAGCAGCTGTAGGATTTACACTCAAGTAATTAAATGAATCCGGAGAAAAGTCCTAACACCAGCAAATATATCCATGAAATGACTGGTTTGTGATAAAAGAACATCTGGTTTACTATATCCTCAGGGAAATAAGTTACTGAGGAGCAAAGTACTGGTGCATCAAGCACGTGAGATGGCAAATAGCTTTTGCTATTAGAAAACAGCAGTAAGGAAATCCTATTTCAGCTGTATAGTGGCTTTGTCATAACACACCTGAAATATAGTCTACTAAGCAAAGACCCATTAGGTTGGTTCTAGCAATAGTGAGCTTGCCAAAGGTGGAGATGTAGTTATTTATATATTGAGATACAATGTGGAACAGACCCTTTCAGCCCTTTGAGCCACGCTGCCCAGCAACCCTCTGACGGAATCATAGGACAATTTACAATGACCAATTAACCTTCTAGGGTCAACTGGTACTGTATTCTCCAGACTTCTGGAGAATGAGAAGAAATCACATTAAAACTTATGTAAGGCTTAGTAGTCTGGATCTTTGTCCAGAACTTACCAACAAGTGCATCTCAAATGCTTTCCTTTTTCCTGAATCATGGTTTCCATTCTACATAGTTAACAGAACCCTTGACTACACCTCATCTGCTTCCCACACCTCTGCACTCAGCCCAGTGCCTTCTGGAAAAAGTGAGAGTAGATTATTTTCTTTGTGTGTCCTCACTTACTGTAGGATTTGAAACTCTTCTATTCTGCAATGATACAGAAACATAGACAAAGTCATTTTTATACAACTTTTCACTTGTATTATTCATTTTCATTGAATATGCTTCCTTAATTATCTTCCAAACTTATGCCTTATTATTAATGAGGCTCATCATGTTTTTATAACATGACTTCATTATATAGTAGTTGTTTACAGCTGCAGACATTTTAAATAAGTAATAAACATTTTACTTTCTATGTTTGGTGCCAGAAAATGGCATTTATTTCAGCAATCAATTTAGTATTTTAATAGTTTATAAGTAATGTAGTCCCATATCAGATACCTTGGTGAATAAAGGCTATTTCATTATTTGAATCATCTATGCTGAAATACCAAAATGACTATTCACATACTTCCACTAAGCATAATAACCTAACATATGAGTTTGTCTACAATAAGTAAAGGCAATGGCACAATAAGCAGTATTCTCAAAAATGAAAGCGTTTGGTAAAAAAAAAGTACATAACTCTTTCATGCTTTATTTATGGAAGAAAATTCTTTGTCTAAATGGAACAGTAGTGAACTAATAGGTAAAGAATAAATAATCCAGATAACATTCTCTGCAATCAATGGATTATGAATGCATCATGAAAATACAGTATAACCATAGTTTTGGTTTAGCTCAATAAAATGTTCTTTAATAAGATAAAACAAGAAAAATGCTGGAAACACTCAGCCGATCAGGCAATATTATTTGCATATTATTTGGATGTCAATATTGGAGGAACAGTCCACTGGACTGTGGATGATTTTTGTAAGTTCCCTAATAGAAACAAAGTAAGCTGCTGCAGATTTTGAAGGGGCAAAGAGCCTCACATTGGGAAATGACAGTTAAGTGGCCAGCATGTCAGTGCAACAGGTAGTCCGTATCCCTCTATGAACCAGCAATCCAAGTTCAATCCTGATCTCCAGTTCTGCTTCTGTAAAACAGGATTATCTCACTGTGAATGCATGGGTGCCCTGTGGGTAGTCTGATTTTGCCCCACATCCGTAAGACACACTAGCTGGTAGTTTAATTTACTATTCTAAATTACCCCTGGTGTAGGGGCATAGTGCAAGTATCAGGGTGAGTTGATGGGCATGTGAGGAAGGATAGAATACAGGGAATTCAACGGGGAAATAGGATTGATGGAATTGCAAGGCCAAATGCCCTCTTTATGAGCAAATACCATAATGTGATAGATAAATCTTCCATTGTCCTATCACTATTAAACATATAGTGACTCAACTTTGCTGACATTACTACACAATTCAGTTCACATTCACAACTAGTGCTGTAAAGTGATAGATAAGGCAAGTAAAATATAGGTTGCATTGCAGGATTATTTGACATAATAATCAAAGAGAGGAGGAGAAGATGGCGGCGCGACGCAGCACACGCGGCCGCTCCGAATTGATATCGTATTTGTGAAGTAAGATGCCATGCACAGTCCTGATTTTATGGAGACAGCCGTGAGAAGCACAGAGGATCATCTGGAGAAACTTCTGAAATGCCTGCTTCGCTGCCGCTGCTACTGTGCGATCAAGAATCTCTGGAGGGGAAGGCCCCAAATCCTCGGCTTTGCCTATTGTCTGTTGCCGGGGCCGGGGTCAAAGTGCTCGGCAGAGATGGTGCTCAGTGCTTGGTGTTGGAGGGCTGGTCAGAGGCTCGAAGTTTTCGGACGGACTCGGAGTCAGACTGTATTCGGGTGCTTCCAGGGTGCTGCACCGGCAAGTTTGCGGCGCTGGAAACTCATGGCAGGAAGAATTTTCTTCCTTCTACCGTCTGCGTGGGATGATGGGACTTTCAAGGACTTTGAGTCTTTTTTTTACCGTGTCCATGGTCTGTTCTTCTATCAAATTACGGTATTGCTTGCACTATTGTAAATATATGTTATAAGTATGTGGTTTTTGTCAGTTTTTTTAGTCTTGATTTGTCTTGTGTTCCTGAGATATCATTCTGGAGGAACAAATTGTATCATTTCTTAATGCATGCTTTATTAAATGACAATAAAAGAGGACTGCATGTCCTCATAATCTAATGGTAAGAAAAGTCATTTTCTCCTTGTGCAAGACTTTGGCTAGGCCTCATTCAGATTTGATCCCCTCACACAGCAAATGATAAAAGGGTATCTTTATAGATTCATCAAGGGCCACAAAAATTATATCCAACTTAAAGACACAAAACCTACGATGATTTACTTTTAAATGCTCAGACCCAGGTGAATAACACAGACATTAAGATTATGAAGATTCCAGTTTGTATTAATTTTAACATGATTAAACCAAATTAATGATCGTATCCAAGTTTAAGGCAGTGCTGGAGAGAGAGTACAAAGATCACATGGTAGCTGGGAACAAAATCAATGCAGGAGAATAGGAATGGAGCTAGGGAGGAAAACTGGAGAAAAAAAGTATTGACAGAAATAATAGAACAACTGTGGACAGTACATAAAGGAGGTATTGGCATTGTTTGGACAAATATATATTCTATTAATTCAATAACAAACAAGTCATGGATCAATAATGAGAATAAAACTGAATGTTGTGAAGTAGACCACTATAATTTGTATGGGCAAGAGAGGAGTGGAGGTCAAAGGGGAATATGTGTTTAGGGAAGGGACAATGGGAAAGTATCAGAGAATATAATACAGTAAGGTTATATATACTATAAGTATAGACATAACACAAATCAATGCAAGATAAGCTCAAAGGGAGTGATGTTTGAATAGCAGAAACATTGCATGATTAATCCTCCCCCAGCAATTAATTAAAGATATTAATACAGGGCAAATGGCAATACCGGATTCATACAAAGTTAAGGTAGATTTTATAATAGTTCAGATTAAAAGAAAGGGATATTTGACGAATAGGCTAAAATTAAACAGAGCAAAACTCTAGGACCAAATGGCTTGAACCATGAATACCCAAAGACCTTGGCAGGAAGATAAACATACAGATAAAGTTCCCCTATTTAAATAGCACTGTGAAATTGAAAGTTACAGATAATTCTAGTTTATGACCATGGTACAAAATATATAATAACTCCATCAGGACCCTAAATGACAGATGGACAAAAATACCAATAAGTGAAAAAAATGACACCAGAGTAAAACATGCTATTGAAATAGTCCCAGCAAATTGGTTCATAACAAATGTTATTTTCATCTTTAGATTTGCAGATGATCAAAATTAGGGGCGAAGTGGACAGCAAGGAAGGAAACACAGCTTGGTGTGGGATCTGGACCCATTGGGAAAACGGCTGTGTAATGACAGATAGAATTTAATGCGAACATGTGTGAGGTGCCTCACCTTGGCAGGCCAAGCTGGGGTAAGACTGACACAGTGAGTGGTAGAACCCCAGGGAGAGCAGCAGAGCAAAAAGATCAAGGAAAGCATAACTCGTGGCATTGAGCACATAATAAGCACAACAGATTGAAGAACAGGACCTCAAGGGTGGCATTCCCAGGATTGCTGCCAGTGCTACGTGACAGTGATGGTAAGAATTGGAGGAGATGGCAGTTGAATGCGTGGCTGAGGAGTTGGTGCAGGGAGCAGGGTTTTAGATTTTCGGATCATTGGGATCTCTTCTGGGGAAGGTGGGACCTGTACAGATTGGATGGGTTGCACCTGAACTCGAGGGGGATCAATATCCTTGCAGGTAGGTTTGCTAGCATGGTTAGGGAGGGTTTAAACTAATTTGCAAGGGGGGTGGGACCTGGAGTGATAGAGCAGTGAAAAAAGTGCATGGAGTAAAGCCAGATCTAACATATAGAGAGGCTTTGAGGAAAGAGAAGCAGAATAAACGGTGTAAAGGTAGAAAGGTAGTAAGGCAAAAGGGCCTTAATGTGTGTACCTCAATGCAAGAAGCATCAGGAGCAAAGGTGATGAACTGAGAGCTTGGATACATACATGGAACTATGATGTAGTGACCATCACAGAGACTTGGCTGGCACCAGGGCAGGAATGGATTCTCAATATTCCTGGATGTCAGTGCTTTAAAAGGGATAGAGAGGGCAGAAAAAGGGGAGGAGGGGTGGCATTACTGGTCAGGGATACTATTACAGCTACAGAAAGGGTAGGTAATGTAGCAGGATCCTCTTTTGAGTCAGTATGGGTGGAAGTCAGGAACAGGAAGTGAGCAGTTACTCTACTGGGGGTATTCTATAGGCCCCCTGGTAGCAGCAGAGATACAGAGGGGCAGATTGGGAGGCAGATTTTGGAGGCAGAGGTGCAAAAGTAACTGGGTTGTTATCATGGGTGACTTTAACTTCCCTAATATTGATTGGCACCTGATTAGTTCCGAGGGTTTAGATGGGGCAGAGTTTGTTAGGTGTGTCCAAGACGGATTCCTGTCACAGTATGTGGACAGGCCGACTAGAGGGAATGCCATACTGGATCTAGTACTAGGTAATGAACCGGGTCAGGTCACAGATCTCTCAGTGGGTGAGCATCTGGGGGACAGTGACCACCGCTCCCTGTCCTTTAGCATTATCATGGAAAAGGATAGAATCAGAGAGGACAGGAAAATTTTTAATTGGGGAAGGGCAAATTATGAGGCTACAAGGCTGGAACTTGCGGGTGTGAATTGGGACGATGTTTTTGCAGGGAAATGTGCTGCGGACATGTGGTCGATGTTTAGAGATCTCTTGCAGGATGTTAGGGATAAAATTGTCCCAGTGAGGAAGGTAAAGAATGGTAGGGTGAAGGAACCATGGGTGACAAGTGAGGTGAAAAATCTAGTCAGGTGGAAGAAGGCAGCATACATGAGGTTTAGGAAACAAGGATCAGATGGGTCTATTGAGGAATATAGGGAAGCAAGAAAGGAGCTTAAGAAGAGGCTGAGAAGAGCAAGAAGGGGGCATGAGAAGGCCTTGGCGAGTAGGGTAAAGGAAAACCCCAAGGCATTCTTCAATTATGTGAACAACAAAAGGATGACAGGAGTGAAGGTAGGACTGATTAGAGATAAAGGTGGGAAGATGTGCCTGGAGGCTGTGGAAGTGAGCGAGGTCCTCAATGAATACTTCTGTTCGGTATTCACCAATGAGAGGGAACTTGGCGATGGTGAGGACAATGTGAGTGAGGTTGATGTTCTGGAGCATGTTGATATTAAGGGAGAGAAGGTGTTGGAGTTGTTAAAACACATTAGGACGGATAAGTCCCCGGGGCCTGACAGAATATTCCCCAGGCTGCTCCATGAGGCAAGGGAAGAGATTGCTGAGCCTCGGGCTAGGATCTTTATGTCCTCGTTGTCCACGGGAATGGTACCGGAGGATTGGAGGGAGGGGAATTTTGTCCCCTTGTTCAAAAAAGGTAGTAGGGATAGTCCGGGTAATTATAGACCAGTGAGCCTTATGTCTGTGGTGGGAAAGCTGTTGGAAAAGATTCTTAGAGATAGGATCTCTGGGCATTTAGAGAATCATGGTCTGATCAGGGACAGTCAGCATGGCTTTATGAAGGGTAGATCGTGTCTAACAAGCCTGATAGACTTCTTTGAGGAGGTGACCAGACATATAGATGAGGGTAGTGCGGTGGATGTGATCTATATGGATTTTAGTAAGGCATTTGACAAGGTTCCACACGGCAGGCTTATTCAGAAAGTCAGAAGGCATGGGATCCAGGGAAGTTTGGCCAGGTGGATTCTGAATTGGCTTGCCTGCGGAAGGCAGAGGGTCGTGGTGGAGGGAGTACATTCAGATCGGAGGATTGTGACTAGTGGTGTCCCACAAGCATCTGGTCTGGGACCTCTACTTTTCGTAATTTTTATTAAGAACCTGGATGTGGGGGTAGAGGGGTGGGTTGGCAAGTTTGCAGACGACACAGAGATTGGTGGTGTTGTAGACAGTGTAGAGGATTGTCAAAGATTGCAGAGAGACATTGATAGGATGCAGAAGTGGGCTGAGAAGTGGCAGATGGAGTTCAAACCGGAGAAGTGTGAGGTGGTACACTTTGGAAGGACAAACTCCAAGGCAGAGTACAAAGTAAATGGCAGGATACTTGGTAGTGTGGAGGAGCAGAGAGATCTGGGGGTACATGTCCACAGATCCCTGAAAGTTGCCTCACAGGTGAATAGGGTAGTTAAGAAAGCTTATGGGGTGTTAGCTTTCATAAGTCAAGGGATAGAGTTTAAGAGTCGCAATGTAATGATGCAGCTCTATAAAACTCTGGTTAGGCTACAATTGGAGTACTGTGTCCAGTTCTGGTCGCCTCACTATAGGAAAGATGTGGAAGCATTGGAAAGGGTACAGAGGAGATTTACCAGGATGCTGCCTGGTTTAGAGAGTATGCATTATGATCAGAGATTAAGGGAGCTAGGGCATTACTCTTTGCAGAGAAAGAGGATGAGAGGAGATATGATAGAGTTGTACAAGATAATAAGAGGAATAGATAGAGTGGATAGCCAGTGCCTCTTCCCCAGGGCACCGCTGCTCAATACAAGAGGACATGGCTTTAAGGTAAGGGGTGGGAAGTTCAAGGGGGACATTAGAGGAAGGTTTTTTACTCAGAGAGTGGTTGGTGCGTGGAGTGTACTGCCTGAGTCAGTGGTGGAGGCAGATACACTCGTGAAGTTTAAGAGACTACTAGACAGGTATATGGAGGAATTTAATGTGGGGGTTATATGGGAGGCAGGGTTTGAGGGTCGGCACAACATTGTGAGCCGAAGGACCTGTAATGTGCTGTACTATTCTATTCTATTCTATTCTAGATTCTGCAGATGCTGGAAACCCAGAAGAACAAAATGTTGGAGGAACTCTGCAGATCAGGCAGCATCTATGAAGAAGAATAAACAGTTGATGTTTTGGGCTGAAACTTTTCATCAAGACTGGAAAAGAAGGAGGAAGAAGCCAGAGTAAGAAGATGGAGGAAGGGGAAGGTGTACAAGCTGGCAAGTGATAGGTGAAATCAGGTGGGGTGGAAAATAGGTGGATGGGGGAAGGAAGGATGAAGAGAAGATGAAGGGTGATAGGTGGAAGAGGTAAAGTGTTGAATAGGAGAGGAGAGTGGAACATGGGAGAAATGGAAGGAGGAGGGGCACCAGAAGGATGTGATAGGCAGGTGAGGAGACAAGGAGGCATATGAGGGGAGCCAGAATGGGGACTGCAAAAAGAGAGAAAGGGAAGAAGGAGGAAATTACCAGAAGTTAGAGAAGGAAATGATCATGCTATCAGGTTTGTGACTACAAGGACAGTATATGAAATGTTGTCCCTTCAACCTGAAGGGGCAAAACCTAGTCAGCTCCATCTTGGATACTAACCTACAAAGTACCCAGGACATCTTTAGGGACCGGTGCTCCAGAAAGGCAGCTTCCATTATTAGGAACCTCCAGCACCCAGGGCATGCCCTTTTCTCACTGTTACCATCAGGTAGGAGATACAGAAGCCTGAAGACACACACTCAGTGATTCAGGAACAGCTTCTTCCCCTCTGCCATCCAATTCCTATATGGACATTGAATCTTCGGACACTACCTCACTTTTTTTTAATATACAGTATTTCTGTTTTTGCACTTTTTTTTTACTTCTAATCAATATACGTAATTGATTTTCTTATTTACTTATTACTATTATCAATTTTATTTTTTTTCTCTCTGCTATATTATGTATTGCATTGAACTGCTGCTGCTAAGTTAACAAATTTCACGATGCATGCCGGTGATAATAAATCTGATTTGGATTCTGAGGTTGACCTTATTGTGGCATGAGAGGGGGCCATGGACCAACATATCAGAAAGGGACTAGGAAGTAACGCTAAAATGAGTGGTCACTGGGAAAACCCACCTTTTGCGGCGGACAGGGTGAAGGTGCTTGACAAAGTGGTCCCCCACACTATGTTGGATCTCTCCTATGCAGAGGAAGCAGCCTCACTGGGAGCAACAGATGCAGTAGATAATCCCGACAGACTTGCATGCAACTAAAGTGTCATTTCACCTGGAAGGACTGCTTGGGACCCTGCATGGTGTTGAGGAAGGAGCTGTCTGGGCAGGTGTGGCACTAATCCTGCTTACAGGGTCAAGTACCCAGAGAAAGATCAGTGGGAAGGGATGAGTGGACCTGGGACCTGTGGAAAGTGGAAAGGGAAAGACGTGTTTAGTGGTAAGATCACATTGAAGGTGGCAGAAGTTACAAAGAATGATGTGCTGGATGCAGAGGTTCATGGACTGGTAGGTAAAGGACAAGTGGAACTTTATCCCTATTATGGGAGCAAGGAGATGAAGACCCCAGGAAATGGGGAGATACAGGTGAGGATGCATTGATGGTAGAGGAGGGGCCCTGTTCCTTGAAGAAGGAGGACATTTCAAATGTCCTGGAATGGAAAACCTAATCTCGAGAACAGATGCAGTGATGACGGAGGAACTGAGGCAAGAGAATTACATTTTTACAAGTGATAGGGTGGGAAGAGTATAGTCAAGATACATTAGCTGTGAGAATCAGTTAACAAAAGGTATCAGTAGACCGTCTGTCTACAGAGATGTAGAAGTGAGATTGAGAAAGGGGAGAGAGGTGTTCAACAGGGACCGACTAAATGGAGAATCAGAATCATTTTATTGCCAATATGTGAAACATACCATAACTGATTGTGGTTCAGTGCCAAACATAAAACACAGGGCAATACCATAACAAACAACGCAAAAGCAACCAATCAATAGTGCAAACAGCCATGAGCATTCAACAGTTAGCAGAACAGTCACATGCACAAATGTCAATAATCAGACTTAAATATCTATGAACACATACTGTAAATAGGCTCAACAATTGTCAACAAGGAGAGCAGGAAAGACCATTTGGACCATTTAATGGATGTTGTGCAGGGACAGTTAGGATGTTATACCTGTATGAGTTTTCTTGAGAAGCTGGATAGTTACAGGGAAAAAAAAGCTTCGGAGATGACGATGATTTGAGGGCAGGGTGGAGGTTAAAGGCAAAGTTGATCAATTTGACAAAATCAGCATGGGTTCAGGAAGCAGCACCAATGCAGTCACCAATGTAGCACAGAAAGGGTTTTGAAACATTCCTAGTGTAGGCTTGAACATGGACTGTTTCACATAGCCGACGAAAATATAGGCGTAGCTGGGTCCATGCAGGTGCCCACAGCTACACCTAGGGTTTGGGGAAAGTTGGTGGGAGGAGAGAGAACTAACCATTTATGTACTTAATGAGTACAGAAGTTGTGATGTTAAGTTAAATTTCTGTAAGATGTTAGTGAGGCCGCATTGGATTATTGTGAGCAATTCTGTCTGCCTACCTATAGAAAAGATATCAATAAGCTTCAAAGAGTACGGAGAATATTTACAAAGATGTTGTTTGGACTTAAGGATCTGAGTTATAGATAAAGGTTGAATAGGTTAGACTTTATTCCCTCGGTTGTAGGAGAATGAGGGGAAATCTTATGAGAAAAAGTGCGCAAAATTATTAGGGATATAGATAGGATAAGTACCTACAGTATCGGCTCTTTTCTCCTCGGGTTGGGTAACACTAAAGGTCATAGATTTGGATATTTAAGTGGGACTTGATGGGGAATCTTCAGAGGCTGATGTGAATGTGGAATGAGATGCCAGTGAAAGTGGTTGACGTGGGTTCAATTGAAAAATTTAGAGAAATATGCACAGGTACGAGTATGGATAAAAGTGGCCCAGGAGTGGGTAGATGGAACTGAGAAGAAACAGGACTCCACAGACTAGATGAAGGGCCTGTTTCTGTACTGTAATGCTGTATTACTCTATGACTTCAGGAGGGAATGTAGAAAATTAGCTTAATTTTAAACATGGAAATATACTTGTAACTTTGTTACTGCCTCAAAGTTCACACGTGGTGAATATCCTAACCATCTTCATCTGCTTTATAAATGGCCTTCCTTCCATCAGAAAGAGAGAAGTGGAGATGTTTGTTGATGACTGTATAATGTTCAATTTTATCTGCAGCTTCTCAGCAAGAAGTAGTAACCTTCATTGACTCTTCAGATATTGTATATAAAGATTCTGTTAAGACTGATATGTTAGAGACAAAATTTATTTCAACTTCATGGTAAAAATATGTACTTAAAGGAATGTCTGAAACGGTCAGTTAGTATTGGTAACACAAAATTGCATATTCTGACTCCCAAACAACTAAATGAGTAAATAATTTCTGTCTTGATTTGGTTTGGCAGCTGTTCCTTTAAATCAGCCACAATATATGAGATCTTAAAAAGGTATTTATAAACTTCAACTCACTTCATAGAACATGTTACAAAGTTTGCTGTTATGGTCACCCCAGTAACACACTTGAGAATCAGTCTAACCCATTGTTTTGAGGTATGTATGGACTTTAGTTCTGGATAATGACAGCTCATTATTTTTCAAATCAACATTCCAGTTATGAATTGCTAACAAGCTTCCATAAAAGGCCTGGGTCCATAGATAGGCATGGATAGATAATAATTTCTCAGATGTAATAGAACTGAGCAAACTGAGATCAACCATAGGCTGGGCAGCTGAATTTTAATTCTGTAATTTTAATCGATGTAATTATGAAAAAAGCAAGCTGTTGTCTCTACTTCATTAAGAGTTTGAGAAAATTTGGTACGTCAACAAAGATTCTTAGATGCACAGTGGCGAGCACTCTAGCAGGTTGCAACGCAGCCTGGCATAGAGTATACTATGCACAGGCTCACAAGAGATTGCATAGTGTAGATTCAGCCAGCTCACGTGCACACCCCTCCCCACGATCGAAGACATTTTCAAGAGACGTCTTATGACAAGAAAGTGGCGTCTATTATTAAGGACCCTCACCATCCTGGACATGCCTTCTTCTCATAACAACCATTGGAGAGGAGTTACAGGAATATGAAGCCCCAAACTTAATGACTCAGAAATAGCTTCCACTTCTCCACCTTCACATTTCTGAATAGTGCAGGAAACCATGAACACTACCGCAATATTTAATTTATATTGCACTATTTATTTATGTTTGTAATTTATCATAATTTGATATATTTGCATTGTGCTGGAGCTGCAAAACAACAAATTTCATAACATATGTCAGTGATAATAAATCTGATTCTGCTGTGGGCATTCCAGGTCCATTCTATGTACTCAAGAGGTGTTAAAATGCTATTATAATGTATCAGGAGTGGCTGATTTCTATCCTTTACTGTTGCAAAGTTATTTGCAGAGAATTATTGGATTAACCACAATGAACATCGACCATATTGTTTGCAGATTTTTTTTAAAGGTATCTCATTATTTTTTAGATCTGTAAGTTCCTGGTAATGCCATCACTGTTTAGTTTGCAAATATCAAAGTTTTGCACAATTGAACAAAGTATCAAGGTGAGACTACTCTGATCTTTTCTTGAAGTTATAACTATGAATTAATTAAATTAAATGCCAAAATGCACTGACGTAAAAGAAAATGCAGACATTTCACATTACTGCTCAACTACTTGTGCCCTCTTTTGTAGCAACCAGAAAAAAAATTGTTTGTATCAAATTATCTTGTAAGATGATTTAAATATATCCAGCATGGTAAGGACTGCTGCTTTGTCATACATTAGTCAACAATAAATCTTCCAGAGAATCGATTCAATTTGGGATGCCTCTTAAACCCTCAATTATTGTAGAAATTGAATATTGTAGAAATGGAGGAGGTAAATGTTTTTTTATTTATTAATCTATTATTGTCCTGAACAATCATAACAGTTGAGATGTATAAGCTTAGGTGGGGAGAAGCTGCTAAGCATAAAATGAAAATAATCCAGTTGACTTTTCCCATTTTCAACATTTAGAAAACACAAAATATTAGCCTATCAGATGGAGAGAGGGAGAGAGGATGGGGGAGGGGAAGAGAGAGAGAGAGAGAGAGAGAAAGAGAGACGGAGATAGAGGGATGGGGGTTGCTGAAGAAAACAGAGGGAGTGTGTGATAGAACACAGTCAAATATTTTCAAGATAACTACGGCTTTATAGTCTGGAATTTGAAGATAAAAGGTAGAAAAAAGAATACAAGAAATAAATTGCTTCATCATACTGCTTCTAAAGGAACTCTTATCTGCAAAGTACTCGGAGTGGTACAATGTCATTATTCACCTAATACCTAATTATAAAAATTGACAGATTTAAGTTCTCCTTAATATGCTCTCGATATAACTTACAATATCTCCCATCCAAGAAATGTCCTTGGATGATTCCTTTAAAGCAGCAGACAGGTTTTTTGTCAACATACATTTCTAATGTATAGCATCACAGCTGCTCATCTGTCTTCTATTCATAAAATTATAATTTCAAGAAGCAAGAGCCATTAGAAATGTAAGTAATGAGAAATAAAATGGCAATGATGCATGCAAGTTGTTCTTGAGAAGCTTGAGACACCCTCTGCACCACCTCTTTTCAATCATACACATCCTCCTTCAAGCCATTAGGCTTAGGCAGCAGTTCAAGGCGACTGAGCAAATTTATCACAGTGAGGACAGAAAAAGGCAGGCCTCTGATTGTATCCTCCATTAGAATATAATAGGCAAAATATTCCTTGAATTAGTCTGCACTGTGCAGATTGGCAGATTTATTATTTATTATTCATTTTTTCCCACTTATTTTTGTCAGGAAAACTGTAAAGTATACAATGCTTGTGACCTGGCTACTGGCAACAAATGAGAGAATATCATGCTTGCTGAGAACTGATAACTAATTCACAGAAATGATAAAAGCCTCTCCAGGAAACAAAGAGCAAATATCAACTTAAACATCACAAGAAGCATAAGGACTTTCATTATCTTGCCTCGATGTAATAAACAGAATGTATGGCTATAAGCAATATCTGAATCCATTTGGTAAAAATAAAACGTATTACTGCAATAAATTTCGACATGGTTATGCATCTGCTAATCATGGTAAACAAGCTGAGGATTGTAATATGTTGGTCTACTACACTTCAAATGTATTGGATACACTTGTGACCAATCTCCCAATTTTCAATAGTTTATATAAATCTGCACATACATTTTTTCAGATACATACAAATATTACAGGATGATATTCAGTTAACTGGATGTCAGCACTTGCACAGTGCCAAATACAAGCTTGTCTGATAAAATGTTGCAGAGGTAGGTGGAGCAAGCAGAGGAAATGTCTGTGATAGAGTACCAGGAAATGTTTTCACAAAGCAATTATTTTTAAAAGAGCAGTTAGAGACAAGGAGAAAAAGAAACAAATTGATTCAGAAAAACACAACCACAAGCTAGATGGGAAGAGATGGAAAATGTACTTTTTTTCCAATTCTGTGTATTGTATATGATGTTCACAATGAGGTCTGCTCTATACTGGAGAAATCACATGCAGATTGGATGTCTACTTTGCAAGTCCCCAAGGAAGATATTGAGCCTCTAATCACCTGTCTCTTTAAATCTCTGCCCAACTCCCATTCTGATCACTGTCTTGGGGTCCAATACACATCCAATGCTGACCAGTGTAAGCTCAAAGAGTAACATCTATTCTGCTTAGACACTGGAAACAGCCATGTAAATACTAGACAGTTAAGTCAGAAGAAGGACATCCTGAGGCAATTGACTCCCCTCTTTGGAGGTCAATATTCAATTAAACAATCACCTATTTTTTCACCATCTGGAGATGTGACCATACCTTTCTCTTTCAGCACATTCCCTTTTTTTAACTCATCCATCTTTAGCTTCTATTTTTTTAAATTTAACTGTGACCTTGACTCCATTTGTCTGCACCCTATCACAGATGTTCCCTCTCAAACTTGAGATGAATAGGTATTTGCTGATTAAAAAGATCTAAGGGATATTGAGAACAACAAGGATTATTGGGAGGTCACAGTTAGGTATGATGGCAAACAATGAGTATGGACCATAGAACTGAGGAGTCCATTCCTTTTCACTTGACGATGTTTAATCACTTTACTTCCAATGATGGATTCTGGTCATTTTCCTCCATGTGTGTTAGAAGGATATGGTTAGAGTTACTTAGCTTATTTTTGCTTCTCTTAAACAATGGAGCAATAACCATAAATTCCTGATCTAACAGCACAATTCCCCAATCAAAAGCTCTTTGAAACATTATGACTGATGCTTCTGCAATTCCTTCACCTATTCCTTTTAATACCCTGCAATATAAAACATCAAATCTTGGAGATTTATTCATTTTACTTCCATTATTTTGTCCATTACTGAGTGGCAACCTACAGTGAATTCAGAACATTCTTCCCCGTGATTTATTTTGGCTCCCCTTTTATTGCTTCACTTTCATTTGATTTTCATCTTTTAAAACTCATTTATTAAATCTGCTGTTGTCCTGTTTTCCACTCTGGTGGCAGATCTGCCTGTCTTTAATGGATCTTTATCTCAGCCTTATAAATTTTGAAAGGTTTTTGTCTTCATATTACTTACATGTTTATTATAAATTCCTTTTCATAGCTCTTAATAGTTCCTTTTTATCTCATTGCCTCTACATATTGCTCCCAGTAATACTTCTTTGCATTTTTGCTACCATTTTCTTTAATTTTATAATTTCTGTCCCCAACTATGTCAATTATATTTCTTTGGCTATGTCACTTTTGTTTTGATATTTAGAAGGATTTTAAAGCTTAAATAATAAAAGTTATTTCATTAACTCTCTCCCACTGTTTCTACCTGTTAACATTCTCTAAATAAATGTCTCTTCAAAGTTAATCACAAGTAATTAGGATAAATTTGCTTATACATGATTCTGACTAAACTTAATGTCAGACTCAGTGCTAAAATCGCTATCTGCAAGGTGGCCACTCACAGGTGGATCAGTATATTCCTTTCTCTAAATCCAATATAGACATATCTCTATACCAGTTCTCCTGGAAATTATTTTGCCACGTGCTATTTTTTATTGCAGTGATTCACCAGGACGTTGCCTGTATTGGAGGACTTTAGTAATGGGGAGAGATTAGATATGCTGGGCTTGTCCTCCCTGGAGTGAAGGAGGCTAAAGAGGATCTAATAGAAGTATACAAAATTATCGTAAATAGGGAAGTTAGTCAGAATACCCCATGGTAGATATTTTCAAGGGATTTGAGAGGAACTTTTTTACACACACACAAAGTGTAATACTTTGATTACACTGCCAGAGGAGGGGGTGGATTCAAGTACAATCAAAATTCAAAGTTCAAAGTGAATTTGTTATCATTGTACATATATGTCAGCATATACAACCCTGAGATTCATTTTCTGGTGGGTATACTCAATAAGCCAATAATAGAGTAACAACAATAATAAAATCAATGAGAGACCACACCAACTTGGGTGATCAACTAGTTTGCAAAATACAACAAACTGTGAATACAAAAATAAATAAACAATAACAATAATAATAAATTAATTAACAATAAGTGTCGAGAACGTGAGATGAAGATTCCTTGAAGGTGAGTCCATAGGTTGTGGGAACGTTTCAGTGACGGGGCAAGTGATGTTAAGTGAAGTTACACCTTTGGTTCAAGAGCCTGATAATTACAGGGTAGTAACTATTCCAGAACCTGGTGGTGTGCGTCCTGATGCTCCTGTATCTTCTTCCTGATGGTAGTGGTGAGAAGGGAGCATGTCCTGGGTCATGGTGGTTCTTGATGATGAATGCTGCTCTCCTACGACAATGTTTCATGTAGATATGCTCAATGGCAGGGAGGGCTATACCTGTGAAGGACTGGGCCGTAACCACTACTTTGTGTAGGACTTTCCATTCAAGGGTATTGGTTATTCCATACCAGACTGTAATGCAGCCAGTCAATATACCTTCCACTACACATCTACAGAAGTTTGTTAAAGTTTTCATGATGTTTAAGAGACATGCAGACATGCACAGAGAAAAGGATACAAACCTAATGTGGGCATTTTGGATCAGTGCAGATGGACAATAAGGTTGGTGTGGAATGGTGGTAGGTTGACGGGCCCATTTCAGTGCTGTACAACTCTATGATACTATAGGTGTGAAAACACAGCACGTCTTGATCAGAATTGAGCAAGAAGGGATATTCATCAGGGCATTTCTAGTCAGCAAGTGCACCTCAATCAATTGATACATCTTGAACAATATCAACCCTTATTTATTTCATTTTGAAATTAAGTTACCAGACTAGTACATAGAGCTTGAGACTCCGATTAAAAAACATGAATTTCACTGAGGATCTTAGATTTATAAAATTAAATTAATCTTGGATAATAAATTATTATATGCAAGTACTTCATTAATGTATGAATGCAATGTATACCCAAATCTAAAGAGTATTTGGCAGAACACGAAGAATTGAAAGGCCTAGCACTTGATCTTCATTTTGTGCCTAGATCAAACTAAATTTCACTTTTGTGCAAAATTTAACACACTTGGGCCCATTTCTGATGTGTCGAAGTTAGCTCATCTGGAATTTGACCAGACACTTCAGTCTGCTTTGTTCAAAGTTCAAAGTAAGTTTTTTATCAAACTGAGATATACCACTCTGAGATTAATTTTCTTGCAGGCGTTCAAAGAAACACAATGGAATCAATGAAAAACTGCACACACAAAGTCCGACAAACAACCAATGTATAATGTGCATCTCATTTGGAACATGTTGGATCATACAACACATACTGAGTACACTCACAGTGCACAGAGGCATGAGCACAGATCTTGCAGGATCATAACTCGAGGTTTTACACAATACCAAGTCGTACACAGCGAAATGCTCCTTGGACACTGATATAAATTCAAGAAGGTTGTGTTGTGTGGTTTGGTGTGATCACAGGTACTTAAGGTAAGTATCCCTCTCACTGGACTGTGACTACCATGGATAGTGTAATTGACAGCGGTCAATTAGTGAGTTTAAAAAAAGGTGGTTCTTGGTGCTTTCTCATGAGTTTCTCTCCACAGGACTTGGGAGATGTAGGGCTGCTTGTGAATTTGCTACACGTGAATGGAAAAGAGGAAAGTTGGCAAACTATTAGTTAGTATGTGATTGGCTAGTTAACAACAGCCAATGTAAAGAAGACAGAGTCAAGCCAAACTGCCATTTTGGAGTGGCTATTTTGAGGACTGAGGGACTAGGATTGTGTTGTCTCCTGGGTGCCAGGGTTGAGGATGTCTCTGAGTGGCTGTGAAAATTCTTGAGGGGGAGGGTTAATATTCAGAGGTTGTTGTACACATTGGTAGAAACAACATACAGCAGGTAGAATAAGGGAGGAAGCCCTGTAGAATGACTAAAGAGAGGTTAAAAGGCAAACATCAAGAGTAGTGATCTCCAGATTATTCCTCGTGCCATATTAGTGAGGACATAATCAGGTAGGCAGTTGAGGAGCTTGTGCAGAGGACAGGGATTCTGGTTCTTTACCCTTGGGGTTCTCTTATGGGGTAGGGCAATCTGTATAAAAGGGATGGGTTGTGCTTGAACCAGAGAGTGATTAATATCCTTGCAGGGAAATTTGCCAATGCTACATGGCAGGATTTAAACTAGAATGGCAGGGAAGAGGTGGAACTCTGAGGAAGAGCAAGTCATTGATAAAGCCAGTGAAAGCAAAGTTTAGTTATTAGGGGCACAATGAAGGTAGGAAAAGAATTATTCATTAAACTGTGTTAATTTCAATTCATGCGGTTTAACAGGCAAGGTGATGAGCTCAGAGTGTGAGGATTGGTTCTGAGGATTGGATATCATAGCCTTAACAAAACATAGCTGAGCAAATGGTAGTCCAGGCAGATCAACACTCAAGGGCACAGATGCTACGTGTGTGATAGAGGTACAATTATGTGAGAGGGGTTTTTGCCTTCTTGATAAAGGAAGACATAACATTTTTCGGGAATTGTCCAGTGCAGTTATATTGGTAGAACTTATAAACAAGAAAGAGTGAATCACTCTAGGGAGGTACTAGAACCCCAATAGCTATTTGGAAAGTAAGCAGGCGTGTAGATAAATTGCTCATGGTTGTAAGAATGATAGGGTTGTATTAGTGGGAGATTTTAATTTCCATGATGTTGGCTGGGCTACCCAGAGTATTAAGGGTGGAATTTGTGTATTGTGCCTAGGTAAATTTCCTGAGTCATTATATAGAGCACCCTACTTGAAAGAGTGCAATACTGTATCACCTTCTTTGGGATAAAGAAGGGCAAGCAACTGAAGTGGTAGACATGAAGTAATTTGGATCTAGTAACAATAATTCTATTTGTGATGGGAAAAGATCGGACCGGTTAATAAATCAGAGTGGAACAAAGCTAATTTTGGGTGAATTGAGCAGGATCTAGCAAAAGTCAATTGGATGAATCTGTTTGAAGGGAAAGGAAAGAAAGGCAAGTGGAATGCTTTTAAGAGAGTGATGTCAAGAGTTCAGGGCCAGCAATGCTTCTTGGAATATCAGCCAGTGACTAGTAGTGTGCTGATTGATTCCGTATTGTTATTTTTAGAAAATGATTTAGATGCAATACACATGGCCTGATCTAATCAATAAGTGTGTACATGACTTGAAATTAGGAGCTGTTGTTGATAGTGATGGTTACTGTAGATTACAATGGGAGATTGATCAGTTAGGGAAGTGAGCCAACGAGTGGCAAATGAATTTCAACTCAGATAAAGACGGGTGATGCTTACTGGAAAGTCAAACCAGAGTCCTAGTATGAATGTTAAGGCACCAGAGAGTGTAATAGAACCAAGGGACTTAGGAGCACAAGTGCATAATGTGTTGAAAGAGGCTACAGAGACCGGATGGTGAAAATCGTGATTTGTATGGTGGTCTTCAGTTAGGAAGCTGGGACATTATGCTGTAGCTGTATAAGTTGTTGGTAAGTCCACACTACAACTGTGTAGAGTTTTGGTTACCCTTCTGCAGGAAAGATTTGGTTAAACTGGAAAAAGTGCAAACAAAAAAATATGAGAACTTTGCCAGGTCTAGAGGCTGGCACGATAGGTTTTTATTTCTTGGAATGTAGGAAAATGAAGGTTAATCTCAAAGGTTTATAAAATCATGAGATGCAGAAACAAAGGTGGATGGTAGCAGCCTCCTCCACAGGCTAAGGGAGTCCCAAACTGAGGGGCATAGATTTAGGGTGGGAGGGAAAGGTTCAAATGGGACCTGAGGGGCAAGTTTTCATACAGAAGGTGGTAAATACATAGAATGAGCGTCCAGTAGTAGCTGAGGCAGGTATAATAGTATCATTTAAGAAGAACTTGGATAGGGTCATGGAGGGGCAGCGCGTAGAGGGGTAAGAGCAAATGCAGGAAATTGGAACTTGCTGAGGAGGGGCATGATGGTCAGTATAAATTTATTAGGCCAAAAGGCAGTAGCTGTGCTGCATTAACCTAACTCTGATACAGACATTGCAAGCTTTTCTCTCATCAGGAAATGTACAAGCAACACTATGAAGGAAAAAAGAGTATGAACCACCTCCTGAATATTCAAAGTAAATTTCACCAATTTTATCAGATTCTCCATTTACTCCATCAAAGATTGGAGAAATCTAATCTCGAGGCCCTTAAGTCTTCAGTGTTCTGCAACAGACTTGTGTGTTCTTGTCCACCATTGTTACTAAGTTACAAAGCAGGTGCACAACATTACTCCCCTATTTAACAGGATTACAGCATATGTATACATGAGAAGTCCTACAACCACATGCACAAATCCATCTGTACTAGCAACTGTGCACCGGCTGTTGGTTTCCAAAATCCATCTGATTGATCAGTGTTTCTCAAAGGAAATAAGTCATCTGTGGTGTCTGTTGACTCTTTAATTGTGTTAGTTGAATTACCAAATTTAAGTAACAAAATGGCTTGAATTACCAAGTTCAATTTCAACTCAGCCTGATATGGAAACACCAGTGGCCTTGAACGGAACACCCTACAAAACAGAATCACTGTGGCTCAGTCCATCACAGATAAAGCCCTCCCCACCATTGAGCACATGTATAGGAAGTGTTGTCGCAGGAAATCAGCATCCACCATCAGGGAATTCCACCAACCAAGTCATGCTCTCTTCTTGATGCTGCCATCAGGAAGAAGGCACAAGAGCCTCAGGACTTACATCACCAGGTACAGGAAGAAATATTACCCCTCAACCATCAGGCTCTTGAACCAAAGGGGATAACTTCACTTGCCCCATCATTGAAATGTTCCCACAACCTATGGACTCACTTTCAAGGACAATTCATCTAATTTTCTCAATATTTATTGCTTATTTATTCATTACTTGTTGTATTTGCACAGTTTGTTGTCTTATGCACATGGGTTGATCACCAAAGTTGATGTGGTCTTTCATTGATTCTGTTATAGTTGCTATTCTAGTATGGAGTTATTGAATATGCCCACAAGAAAATGAACCCCAGAGTTGTACATGGTGACATATATGTACTTTGATAATAAATTTACTTTGACCTTAAACAGAAGAGAACTATAAACAGAATCTGTTTCATTAAAGGGAGTAAGTCACCAAACAGCTGTGTCTGGGCCAAGGATGTAAGGAGGACACACCTCGTGATGCACTCATGTTTTTTTTAAATAGAACTCACTTTTATATACTACATAATTTCTTTTTAAAATAATAAACTCAAACAAATCATGAGCTGTTATAATCTGTTAATTATTTACATCAATGTACAGTTGTATATTTTGCCAACTATAAATACATTCTCTGTCTCTTCATTCACAGGATTCTTCACTAGAAGCTGTCCTTGATACATCTGAAGTACCCACTCCAAGCTCATCCAGAGAATCCCTTTTTCAGAAAGGCATGTATGCTGGTTTGTAAAATATGTTTTCTAATTGTCACTCCAAAATAAGTTTGATTTTTCTTCACATACTCTGGATTTCTGTTTTGTTGATGTCATGTATTTGGACTAAACCATTCACATAAAACTGAATAATGATACCTACTCTCAATTACCACATCTAAGTGGTAAGTATACAATTAAATGTTGCGTTTTGTTTCTTACTTGTTTCCATGCACTTTGTCGCCAATATCTTTTTTGATAGTTCGTAAAGTTTCTTCATTGTTTGCTTTTCGTGCCATGCACCTGTATTTGTTCTCTGATTTGTAATACTATTGTGTTAATTTGGAACTCATAATGGACTAGATTTACAATGTTTTTTCCTTTAAGATATCCAACGATGGTCTGATCTTTCTGGGAGTTCCTCTCTGTTTGAAAGAAAACGAGCATAAGGTTGGATTTAGAGTGCAGGGAGTGAGGATAAGTAGGAGTACGTTTAAAACACCTGGACCATTGTAAAACAGAAGCCACTGAGAAGTGATATGCTTCTTCACTAATTGTCTCTCAATTGTAATTGGCCATGAACACTTCCTCTGAGTGAGAGCTCTTGCTCCACTCTCTCACATACTTACTGATTATTAGGTGCCACAGAGTTAGTACGAATCCTGCACTGTTTGCCTGATCTGTCTCCCATGGTTAAAAGTTGACAATGTATGCTAGATGTGGAACTGAATCTCTGAGTAGTGGTGAAGTTTTGCTGGGCCTTTGTATGTGATGTATTATAGATGCTTCCTAAAGGATGTGGGTAAAAGGACAATGGATATCAAGTACGTCATCAAATGGAAGATCAAATTTGATGATGTGATTCAAAGTTCAAAGTCCTTCAAAGTTCAAAGTTCAAAGTAAAATTTATTATCAGAGTACAGACACATCACCACATACAACTCTGACATTCTTTTTATGTGGACTTACTGAGCAAATCTATAGAACAGTAACTGTAAACAGGATCAATGGACAACAAACTGTGCAAAGCAGATATAAATAAACAGCAATAAATAATCGTCGTCGTGGCTATCCCTCGAGTTCGAGGATAATGATCTTCGTTCTGTTGATCTGCTTATGGGTTCTCAAGTGGTTTATGAGTCCAATCTTGGCTTTGAAAGTTCTTAATAATACGCGTGATACAACAAGATAAAAGAGTCCTTAAATGAGTGTAGTTATCGTCTTGTGTTCAAGAGCCTGATGGTTGAAGGTTAGTAATTGTTCTTGAACTTGGTGGTGCAAGTTCTGAGGCACTTGTACCTTCTACTGACGGCAGAAGTGAGAAAATAGCATGGCTTATTGCCATTGGCCACAACTGTGGGCTCAATGAACTTCATGAAGACCTACATTCATTTTGCGTCTTTATTTCTTGCATTTCCCTTTAATGCTACCTGGTAAATGGTCTTGAGATGATCAAAGCTCCAGGAAATATTTTGATGATTTTAAATTCCCTGGCCCCCACCGCTTTATTTTCCCCATGGATGTCCAGTCCCTATATACTTCCATCCCCCATCAGGAAGGTCTCAAAGCTCTCCACTTCTTTTTGGATTCCAGACCTAACCAGTTCCCCTCTACTACTACTCTGCTGCATCTAGCGGAATTAGTCCTTACTCTGAATAATTTCTCCATTGGCTCCTCCTACTTCCTCCAAACTAAAGGTGTAGCCATGTGCACCCGTATGAGTCCCAGCTATGCCTGCCTTTTAGTTGGCTTTGTGGAACAATCTGTCTTCCAAACTTATTCTGGTATCTGTCCCCCACTTTTCCTTCGCTACATCGACGACTGCATTGGCGCTGCTTCCTGCACGCATGCTAAGCTCATTGACTTCATTAACTTTGCCCCAACTTTCACCCTACCCTCAAGTTTACCTGGTCCATTTCCGACACCTCCCTCCCCTTTCTAGATCTTTCTGACTCTGCCTCTGGAGATAGCTTATCTACTGATGTCTACTATAAGCCTACTGACTCTCACAGCTATCTGGACTATTCCTCTTCTCACCCTGTCTCTTGCAAAAATGCCATCCCCTTCTCGCAACTCCTCCATCTCCGCCGCATCTGCTCTCAGGATGCGGCTTTTCATTCTAGGACGAGGGAGATGTCCTCCTTTTTTAAAGAAAGGGGCTTTCCTTCCTCCACCATCAACTCTGCTCTCAAATGTGTCTCCCCCATTTCATGCACACCTGCTCTCACTCCATCCTCCTGCCAGCCCACTAGGAATAGGGTTCCCCTTGTCCTCACCTACCACCCCACCAGCCTCTAGGTCCAACATATAATTCTCTGAAACTTCCGCCACCTCCAACGAGATCCTACCACTAAACACATCTTTCCCTCCCCCACCCTCTCTGCTTTCCACAGGGATCGCTCCCTACGCGACTCCCTTGTCCATTTGTCCCCCTCCCATCCCTCCCCACCGATCTCCTTCCTGGCACTTATCCTAGTAAGCGGTACAAGTGCTACACATGTCCTTACACTTCTCCCTCACTGCCATTCAGGGCCCGAGACAGTCCTTCCAGGTGAGGCGACACTTCACCTGTGAGTCGGCAGGGGTGATATACAGGTATCCCCCGCTTTTCGAACATTCGCTCTACGAAACCTCACTGTTACGAAAGACCTACATTAGTACCCTGTTTTCGCTTTCAGAAGATGTTTTCACTGTTACGAAGAAAGGCAGCGTGCGATAAAAGGCAGCGCACGCCCCGTGCAGCCACTCTGCCCCGGATTCAGAACGGCATTGCTTTAACACGTTGCATTGAGCAGCCGTTAGCAAGATGAGTTCTAAAGTATCGGAAAAGCCTGAAAGAGTAAGGGTGTTACACTTAGCGTAAAACTAGACATAATTAAGCGTTTTGATCGTGGTGAACGAAGCAAGGACAAAGTGAGTTTGGCTTGTGGAAGTTGACGAAGATGATGTTGAAGAGGTTTTGGCATCCCATGACCAAGAACTGATAGATGAAGAGCTGATGCAATTGGAAGAGGAAAGAATAACAATCGAAACCAAATGCAACTGAAGGCAGAAAGTGAAGCAACTGCGTGAGATTTTCGCTGCAATGATAAAGTACGACTTTAATTTTGAAAAGGTACGTAGGTTTAGGGGATATTTGCAGGATGGTTTGAGTGCTTACAAAGAACTGTATGATAGAAAAATGTAATCAGCAATCACTTCTGATCTGGGCCGACAATTACGTGTCCGGCAGCACCTAATTAATTAGCTTGTTTATTTTGGCTTTTTTCTTAACGATGTGCCATGTGCCTCCCGGCTACCGCTGCGTTCTTCGCGGCAATGTACTGGGTCGGGTGCCCGGAGGGTGGGGGCCACTGCACCACCCAGCCTACGACGACTCAGTCTAACACACTATCATCAGTGTTCTCGGCGCTGATTTCCCAATTCCGGTAAGTGATACTACACTGTACATACATTATTTCTACTTTATATTGGCTGTGTATTTTTATATGTTATTTGGCAGGTTTGGTAGCTTCATAGTTTAAAGGTTACTGGAGAGCGTGTTTATGCCAACAGCGCTTGCGTGAGGTTTTCTGCTGAGAGCGCTTGCATTAGATTGTCGCTACTGGAGATCTGTGCAGGCAATCGTTGTAGGGAAGTATTTCTACTTTATATAGGCTGTGTATTTATCATATCATTCCTGCTTTTACTATATGTTACTGTTATTTTAGGTTTTATGTGTTATTTGGCATGATTTGGTAGGTTATTTTTCGGTCTGCGAATGCTCACAAAATTTTCCCATATAAATAAATGGTAATTGCTTCTTCGCTTTACGACATTTCGGCTTACGAACCGTTTCATAGGAACACTCTACCTTCGGATGGCGGGGGAAACCTGTACTGTGTCCGGTGCTCCTGATGTGGCCTTCTATATATTGGCGAGACCCAACGCAGACTGGGAGATCGTTTCGATGAATACCTGCGCTCTGTCCGCCAGAGAAAGCAGGATCATCCAGCGGCCACACATTTCAATTCCACGTCCCATTCCCATTCTGATATGTCTATCTACGGCCTCCTCTACTGTAAAGATGAAGCCACACTCAGGTTGGAGGAATAACACCTCATATTCGTCTCGGTAGCTTCCAACCTGATGGCATGAACATTGACTTCTCAAACTTCCGCTAATGCCCCACCCCCCCCCATACCCCATCCGTTATTTATTTATATGCACACATTCTTTTTCTCTCTCTCCTTTTTCTCCCTCTGTCCCCTTCACTATACCCGTTGCCCATCCTCTGGTTTCCCCCCCCCCACTTTTCTTTCTCCCTAGGCCTCCTGTCCCATGATCCTCTCATATCCCTTTTGCCAATCACCTGTCCAGCTCTTGGCTCCATCCCTCCCCCTCCTGTCTTCTCCTATCATTTTGGATCTCCCCCTCCCCCTCCCACTTTCAAATCTCTTACTAGCTCTTCTTTCAGTTAGTCCTGACGAAGGGTCTCAGCCCGAAACGTCGACTGTACCTCTTCCTAGGGATGCTGCCTGGTCTGCTGCGTTCACCAGCAACTTTTATGTGTGTCGCTTGAAATTCCATCATCTGCAGATTTCCTCGTGTTTGCGAATATATAATTAATTCTTTGTTCTATTTCTCTTTCTTTCTTTCTTTTTCAATCCTTTTATTGATTTCAAAATATAGAAACAAAACATAGCAATAATACAAATAGTAGATGTATTGTTACACTTTAAAAAAAGTTGCAAAACCAAATAGTGTAAATTAACAAAGCTCCCAATCATATAGAACCAACAACGGATAATACAAAGCAAAAAAAACTAGAAAAAAAATCATGAAAAAGAAAAAAAACAAAATAAAAAAAAAGCAAGCCCCATCCCCAAAGAAAAACAGAATTAATC
Source organism: Mobula birostris (assembly GCF_030028105.1). Taxonomy (NCBI): domain Eukaryota; kingdom Metazoa; phylum Chordata; class Chondrichthyes; order Myliobatiformes; family Myliobatidae; genus Mobula; species Mobula birostris. The sequence goes on along the minus strand of NC_092370.1, from coordinate 191,863,634 downwards.
AACTAAACTAAAAGACTTAAAAATGGAAAAGAAGAAAACCTTAGTGTCGACGACTCCATTCCCCTCCAACAACAGTACAGAGAGATAAAACAAGTTTGGAAATGATCAAATTACATCAAATGAAAATGCTGAATGAATGGCCTCCAAGTTTTTTCAATCTTAATGGAAGGGTCATAAACTGCACTTCTAATTTTCTCCAAATTCAAACACACCATAGTTTGTCAAAACCAATGAAATACATTAGGAGGGTTAATCTCTTTCCAATTCAACAAAATGGACCTTCTAGCCATTAAAGTAAGAAATGCAATCATCCTTCGTGATGAAGAGGTTAAATCATTTAAGTCTATCATTGGTAGTCCAAAGATAGCAGTAATTGGATGAGGTTGTAAGTCTATATTTAGGAAGGTTGAAATAACATCAAAAATATCTTTCCAATATTTCTCCAACAAGGGACATGACCGAAACATATGGGTTAAAGAAGCTAGCTCGGAATGACATCTGTCACATATTGGATTAATATAAGAGTAATAACGAGATAGTTTATCTTTGGACATATGAGTCCTGTGCACTACTTTAAACTGTATCAACCTGTGCTTAGCACATACAGAGGATGAATTCACCAACTGAAGAATTTTTTCCCATTTTTCAGTCGGTATATTAATCTCAAGTTCTCTTTCCCAGTTAGCTTTAATTTTATTAGAAGCATCAGGACATAAATTCATAATTATATTATATATAATTGCTACTACACTTTTCTGAGGGAGATTTAAATCTAAGATTTTTTCCAAAGTGTCCATTGGATATGGGTGTGGAAAATTAGGGGAGACAGTAATTAAAAAGTTTCTAATCTGTAGATATCTAAAAAAGTGAGATCTGGGTAAATTATATTTATTAGAGAGTTGATCAAAAGACATAAATCAATTATCCAAAAATAAATCGCGAAAAGATATTATACCTTTGGTTTTCCAATCAAAGTAAGCTTGATCCATCGTGGAAGGTTGAAAAAGAAAATTTGATATAATGGGACTTGCTAGAATAAATTGATTGATTAAACCCAAAAAATCTTCGGAATTGAAACCATACACGTAAAGTATGCTTAACTATTGGGTTGTTCATTTGTTTATACGATTTAAAAGAAGTAAAAGGAAGTAAAGTTCCTAAAACCGAAACCAAGGAAAACCCTTGTAATGAATTAGATTCAAGATTTACCCAATGAGGGATTAAAGAAACGTCCAAATCTCGTAACCAAAATTTTAAATATCGAATATTAATTGCCCAGTAATAGAAACTAAAATTCGGGAGAGTGAGCCCCCCCTCCTTTTTAGATTTCTGTAGATACCTTTCACCTAACCTTGAATTTTTGTTCTGCCAAATATATGAGGAAATTTTTGAATCTATGTTATCAAAAAAAGATTTTGGGATAAAAATTAGAACCAATTGAAATATATACAAAAATTTGGGCAAAATGATCATCTTAATAGCATTAATCTGACCATCAAAGACAAAGAGATTGGTGACCATTCGGTAAATAAATGTTTAATCTGATCAATTAAAGGTAAAAAATTAGCTTTAGATAAATCTTTATAATTTTTCGTAATTGTTATCCCTAAATATATAAATGAATCAGTAACCAATTTAAATGGTAAACGTCCATAAATAGGTACTTGCTTACTTAAAGGGAATAATTCACTCTTATTAAGATTCAATTTGTAACCAGAGAAATTACTAAATTGAGCCAACAGACCTAGGATAGCAGGAATTGACTTCTCTGGGTTAGAGATGTATAACAACGAATCATCTGCATATAATGACAATTTATGTATTTCGTTTCTACGGGTAATACCAACAATATTTGGCGAGTCACGAATAGCAATTGCTAAAGGTTCAAGAGCAATACTGAATAGTAAAGGACTAAGAGGGCAACCTTGCCTAGTACCACGAAAAAGACGAAAAAAAGGAGATCTATAATTATTTGTACAAACCGAGGCTACCGGGAAGTAATATAACAATTTAATCCAAGATATAAATGTCAAATTAAAATTAAATTTCTCAAGAACATTAAATAAATAAGGCCATTCAACTCTGTCAAAGGCTTTCTCAGCATCTAATGAGATAACACATTCCAGGACAGTAAGTGAGGGGGTATAAACAATATTCATTAACCTCCTAATATTAAAGGATGAATAGCGATTTTTAATAAATCCGGTTTGATCTATGGAAATAATTTGAGGTAACACCTTCTCCAATCTAGTTGCTAGAATTTTTGAAAAAATTTTAGAATCTACATTCAGGAGAGATATCGGTCTGTATGATGCACAATCAGTAGGATCTTTATTCTTTTTAAGAATTAAGGAAATAGAGGCTTCATAAAACGATTGTGGTAATTTACCTAAACTGATTGCTTCCTTGAATATTCTAGACAACTTAGAAGAAAGAGTGGAGGAAAAAAATTTAAATAATTCCACTGTAAAGCCATCCGGACCGGGTGCTTTACCGGAATTCAATGATGAGATTGCAGTTATTATTTCTTCCTCTGAAATGGAAGTTTCTAATGATAAGCAATCTTTGGGTGATAAATTTTGGAAAACTCCATTTACTTAAAAAATCGTGCATGAAATTAGAATCATGAGGAAAATCAGAGTGATATAGAGAGGTATAAAATTCTTGAAAGGTTTGATTTATCCCAACATGATCAACTGTGAAAGTATCATCCTGTTTGCGAATCTTAGTCATTTGACGTTTAACCGAATCAAATTTCAATTGGTTAGCCAGTAATTTACCCGATTTATCGCTATGAATATAAAAATCACTTCTAGTTCTCATTAATTGATTTTTGATCGAGGATGTTAATAATAAGCTATGTTCCAATTGGAGTTCAACTCTGTGTTTGTACAGCTCCTTACTGGGAGAAATAGCATATTTTTTATCGACTTCTTTAATTTTATCAACCAACAGAAGTATTTCATTGTTAACACGTCTTTTCAAACCAGCGGAATAGGAAATAATCTGACCACGGATATAAGCTTTAAAGGCATCCCAAACAGTTCCATTGGAAACTTCTTCCGTAGTATTAGTTGAAAAGAAGAAATCGATCTGCTCCTTTATAAATTTGACAAAATCCAGATCTTGAAGCAAAATAGGGTTAAATCGCCATTGTCTGCTAGTACAAGAGGTGTCCATTAACTTGATGGAAAGTTTCATTGGAGCATGATCTGAAATAGCAATAATGTCATAATTACAATCAACTACATATGGAATCAAACGAGAGTCAATCAAGAAATAATCAATTCGGGAAAAAGAACGATAAACGTGAAAAAAAGGAGAATTCCTTATCATTTGGATGTAGAAATCTCCAAATTTCTGAAATCCCAGAATCCAACATAAAAGAGTTAATAATAGTAGCCGACTTATTCGGTAAAGCCGGACTACCTATGGATCTGTCCAACATGGGATTCAAACATAAATTAAAGTCACCGCCCATTATCAACATATACTCATTTAAGTTAGGAACGGAAGTGAATAAGTGTTTAAAAAATTCAGGATAATCCACATTCGGAGCATAAACATTAACCATAGTGACCTTTTTATTAAAAAGTACCCCAGTAATTAACAGAAATCTGCCATTAGGATCTGAAATAATGTCTTGATGAATAAATGTAATTGAGGGATCAATAAAAATTGAAATGCCTTTAATTTTGGCTTGAGCATTTGAATGGTATTGTATCCCTTCCAAAACTTAAAGAAGCGTTGATTGTCCTCTTTCCTTACATGAGTCTCTTGTGCAAAAATAATATGAGCATTCAGTCTTTGGATGACTTTGAAAATCTTTTTCCGTTTTATTGGATGGTTTAAACTATTTGTATTCCAAGAGACAAAATTAATAGTATGAGCCATAATTGAAAATTAACCCTTTGGTGAGTAAGAGGTTAACAATGTGAGCTCATGAAATCGGAAGAGGAATACATGATTAGAGAGGAACCGGAAATCTCGACACTGCGGACATCTTTGTAGTTCTGAATCAGCCCAATAGAAAAAATTAGAAAAGGAAAAGACTACCCCATCCCCCAACCCCAAGAACCCCGAACTAAGCCAAAGAAGGCTGAAGAAAGCACTAACTAAAACTAACTCTAACCCCATTTCTGCAGGGGGCAACTCCAAAAATATATGTTAAATAGGTGACCTCCCGGAGACTAATATATGTAAAAAATAAACAGTATAGTAAATTAGTCTACATAGTAAAAATTACTAAAATATATGAAATTAAAAAAACAGTATCAATACGTATAATTAGTTAATTATAAACGAGTAAATAAAAAAATCACTTCCAAAAGAAGAAAAAAGGATTATGGGAAGAAGAAGCATAAGAGCATGGCGTCCCGAAAAAAAACAAAGGAGGTTATACAAAAAGAAAGACAAGTTGCCATTTTAATTATGTGAAAACCAAAAATAGGAAACATATAACTAAAAATGATTGTCGGATCAAATCATTAATAATAACGAAAAAGGAAAAGTTAAAACAAAAGGTTAACTAAAGGAAAATGTTGTTATTCACAAGAGATAAGTATTCTATATAAGTTATAGAATAACAACTATAGTAATAAACAAAGAACAAAAATCTTGAACGTATAAAAAACCTTCATCGCACGGTAGTAAAAGGTTTATTTTTAAAAGAACACCAGAGAGAAAAAAAAAATTGGTGCTGGAAGCACCCGACACAGATTAAGAGAGGGTGTCTGTATCAGATGGGAAGTTATCATCCAAAAAGCTTCGAGCGGCTGTTGTTGAGTGGAAGATACGACGATTTCCATCGGGAAGAGAGATTCTGAGACGTGCAGGATACAATAGTGCCGGTTTGAGATTTTTTTGATAGCATTCCGACATTAAAGGTTTAAAAGTCAGTCGTTCCTTCATCACTTCAGGACTGTAATCTTGAACTATCCTGAAGGAATGCTGGCAATACTTGATCATCCCTTGTCGACGAGCAGTCTGGAGAAGTTGTTCTTTAACATTGACATAATGGAAACGGAGAATAACTGGTCTGGGTTTGGAAACAGCCGCTGCCGACTTTATCCACGGTATATGATGGGCGCAGTCGAGTAATGGAGGATCGTTGGGAAAAACTGAACCGACCGAATCCTTTAAAAGTTGAGCAAAGAATATTGCAGGGTCTCCAACCTCAACATCCTCGGGTAAGCCAATTAAACATAAGTTTTGTCTTCTCGATCGATTCTCAAGATCAGTAACTTTGGATTTAAATTGTTGGAGTTGTTCTATTTCTCATTCAGCTTCAATCAATTTTTCCAGTGATCTTCGAAGACCTGGAGAACAACTCGTACCATCGATTACAACCTTAATACGTTATCCCTTTGGGAAGTGTAAACTCACTGTAGTTATAGATGCAAACATGAGGAAATCTGAAGATGTTGGAAATTCAAGCAACACACACAAAATGGTGGTGGGATGCAGCAGGCCAGGCAGCATCTATAGGAAGAAGTACAGTCGACGTTTCGGGCCAAGACCCTTCATCAGGACTAACTGAACGAAGAGATAGTAAGAGATTTGAAAGTGGGAGAGGGAGGGGGAGATCCAAAATGATAGGAGAAGACAGGAGGGGAAGGGACGAAGCTAAGAGCTGGCAAGGGATACAAGGCTGGAGAAGGGAGAGCATCATGAGACAGGAGGCGTAGGGAGAAAGAAAGTGGGAGGGGAGCACCAGAGGAAGATGGAGAGCAGGCAAGGAGTTATTGTGAGATTGTAAGAGGGACAGAGAGAGAAAAAAGAGAAGAAAAAAGGGAAAAATAATAAATAAATAAATAGATAGATAGATAAATAAGGGATGGGGTAAGAAGGGGAGAAGGGGCATTAACGGAAGATAGAGAAGTTAATGTTCATGCCATCTGGTTGGAGGCTACCCAGACAGAATATAAGGTGTTGTTCCTCCAACCTGAATGTGGCTTCATCTTGACAGTAGAGGAGGCCATGGATAGACATATCAGAATGGGAATGGGACACAGCTAATTTGAGTTGGTTCTACCCACTCATGAAATGGACTCCTGTTAGTAATATCACCACTGGCTAGCACATCACCGGAATCATAATACTGAGATCCCAGGATGGATCCTCTCTATAATCTGTGTTAGGTCAAATGGGCTTGGGTTAATCAAACAACACTGCAAAGTTATTTGTTACTTAGAGATACAGCATGGTTACAAAACGGCTCAAAAACGAGCCTGCAGTACCCAGTTAACTGACTATCCCATACATCTTTGGAATGTGGGAGGAAACCAGAGCACCTGTAGAAAGCCCATGCAGTCATGGGAGAACATACAAACTCCTTACAGACCACGACAGGTTTGAGTTTGGATCACTGGTACTCTAATAGTGTTTTATCGTGTCACCCTATCAATAAAATAAATATAATCATATGTCATTCTAGATCATTTTCCTACTGTTACCTAATTTTTAGCCTTAAAAATAAAACTCATTAATTTGCAAAGGTAACTTCTATTTTTTTTCTACCTGGCCTGTTTTCTCGTTTATTTCAGACTTCAAGCATTCACATGCCTCTTTCTCATACACCTTCTTCTGCTTATACCTCCTCCATCATCTCAGCTATGATTATTCTTTCTCAGACAGCATTACTTCTACATATTGTTCATTCTCTTATGGCCACTGGCCAATTACAAAGAGTTACTTTCTTCCCTCTACACCCCTTCTCTCTCTTCAACTTAAAACTCTTTCCAGTTCTGATGAAAGATCACTGATCTCTCTTTCACCACAGATGCTGCCTGACCTGCTGAGCTTAGGGCAGCAGGTCAGAACAGAGTTTCTAGGATAGTGAGGGATGTGGTGATTATAGGATACAAGAGAAAATGTCTCAGGCTGTTCTCAGATTAGGAAGAGCAAGTAATTGTCCAGTGCAACAGAAAAGTTAAGAGTTAGTACGTGGTAATTCAGAGAGGGGAAATTGGAGAAGATGGTGGCGCGATGGCAGTGTGCGTGGCCTCTCCAGTGAATGATATCTGTAATCTGTCAAGTAGGGTACCGTGCACAATTCTGATTTGATGGAGACAGACGTGAGAATATGGAGGAACATTTGGAGAAACTTCTGAAATGCCCGCTTCACTGCGGCTGCTACTGTGTGGTAACCGGAATCTCCAGAGCAGAAGGCTCCGAATCCTCGGTTTTACTTGTTTCAGCAGCCTGGGCAAGGCCGAAGGTGCTCGGCAGAGGATGGCACTCGGGAGGCTGTATCAGAGGGGCTGGTCGGAGGTTCCAAGTTTTCGGATGGATGGACTCAGTGCCGGCTGTGGTCGGCTGCTTCCAAGACATCGTCAAGTTGACGAGGCCCGGAGGTTTATGGCAAGGACTTTCTCCCTTTTGCCGCCTGCTATCGGGGACTCGGGAGTCGATCGACTCAGGGACTTTGAGACTTTTTCTTACCATGCCCATGGTTTGTTCTTCATCAAATTATGGTATTGCTTTGCACTGCTGTAATTTTATGCTAAAATTATGTGGTTCTGTCAGTGTTAGTCTTTGGTTTGTCCTGTTTTCTGTGATATCACTCCGGAGAAACATTGTATCATTTCTAAATGCATGCATGCATTTCTAAATGACAGTAAAAGCGGACTGAGTGTTCTCATCATCTAATTGGCATGATAGGAAAGGTGACGGTATTGTCTTTTTACTATATTAAATGATATTCTGGAGAAAAGTCTATCTTTGCTTTCATTGAGCACGTAATAAATTCACAAGACAGAAGTCACAAGAAACACCAAAGTTCCCAAAGTTATTCATAAGTTGCATGATAATGGAAAGTCATCCAAAGCAATTCTTCTATAAGTATCGCAATTATGTCGCAAAATAGGGCTAATAGAATATTTTTAAAACACTATTTTAATCATAATAGAGTTAAAGTCATATTCATCACCTTTCGCATCTTCTACAGCTTAGAAGCAGACCCTTCATACCACCATCAAAGCTCACCATCGTGCCACTCTACACAAATTCCACTTCCCTCTATTAATTGCATACCCCTCTGCTCTGCTCATTCAAGTATTTGTCAAGATGTCTCTTAAATGTTGTTGCACTCTACCTTGTAGGGTGGATGAGCATTTCTGGCCCTCATCCATCTCCTAAGTCTCTCCCAGTGGAATATCCCAGTACACTGCTTCAGCTGGCAAGCTAAACAATGTGACGGGGTTCAAGTCATCGGCATGGGCCAATGAGTTCCTCAAAGTACAACAACAGCCACGTGTTTGAGACCAGGACAAGCCACCAAGGTGGAGGACATTGGCTATGGTCTGGACTGGAGATGGATGGGTGCCATCAGGCCTCACTATCCCTAGACATGTGAAAGCACCCCTATGACCCATAAAAAGGGCTGCGAGATCTGAACCGAACTGAACTTTGTATCACCTGTCATCTGTCAGCCTCCTTTGGTCCAGATAAGAAGAGCTAGCCTATCCAATCTCCCCAGATAACTCAAGCTCTCCAACCCAAGCAACATCGTTGTGAATCTTTTCAACACCCCGGAGAATGAGTGCTCACCTTAGACCGCATGTCATCATTTATCAACGTCTGTTTGAGGTAATCGATAAAACTTGAAATTTCAGCGACATTCAAGTTCATGGTTAACAGGGAATTAAAGAAACCATTATCACTGCTCAACTGGCTTGGAAACAACTTGAGGAGTATCATCCTGACATGGGAGCCTACTGCTACAAACCATTAATGAAACACAATTCATCTGGGTGACATTGGGCTTCGCTGCTTTCCTACTCTTACAGCTGCTGTCAAAATATCACTGAAGTGCATATGCTGACCTGTATTAAACAGGTAAGTTCCAACAGCACTGAAGAGTGAATGAAAACAAATACAATGGAGGTGCTGCTATTCCAGCACATTCTGCTAAATGAAAGTTTCCTGTTCAGTATAAAGGAACTGTAAACGTAATTCAGCTAGTGCATAATATTTAAAACATCATCAGCAGTGTTCATATAAAACAGCTCAAATTGGTTCATTCAAAGATGTTCTCTGATAATAATATTTGTTATTTTGTTTTATATGCATAGTATTTGTTTGGGAAATATTACAACTATATGAAGAAAAACTCTTGGTCAAAAGCTATTTAACTTTATTTCTTAGATAAATAACTGCGTATCTAAGAAGGTGTTTTACATCTGCCAATCTAATCATTTGGACATGAATCAACTGTGTGCAAATTTAAAGGTTCATAAAATTATTAAAAAGTTCACCAAATGAGTCGAGTGTTTGCATCAGTTGCTAATCCACGATATTTATTAATGATGATATCACCTACTTTGCTGATAACAAAATGTACTCATATGTTTAAAAATAAGTTTTTCTTCAGACTTCAATTAATATTCTTAAAGATCACATCAGATAACACCCACAGAACATTAAAAATGTCAATGTGTAGGTTTTCGCAAATAAAACGACATGAGGTGTTTTATGTTTAATAAAAACCGTAACACATTTTATTGAACTCCAAAACCTGAACACAAAGAGCTCTAAAAGTCCTTTACATAATTACATCATCATGTCAGACCAGCTTCTTCAAGTGAAACCCAAACTTAATATCGATGGTTGTGAATTCTGTATATTTCTACCAATTATGTTGCCCTACACAAGCTCCTGCCAGAATTCACTAAAACCAACAGTGTGAGCTGGTGCGGAGCTCGGACAAATCCCCCAGCTTGGGTTCTGCGTTCCGGGGCGGAGGAACAGCAAGTACCTCTGGCTCGTCCAGAGGCGCGTTGACACGCTCATGGTCAATTTGTGACACCAGGGGTATGGCAGTGGAATACTCCAAATCTTGATGGGCCGGTTTAAGGTGATCCACCGATATACATTCCGGTTTACCCCTCTCATCTATAATAAAAGTATTTTCTCCCCATTCCAAAATCTGGAACAGGCCTTCGTAAGGGGGCTAAGGGGATGTTGGTGGACATCATTGTGGGTGAAAACAAATGAAGTGGAATGTAGGTCAACAGGAACCTGAGTGCATGATGGAAGGTAGCAATACGTGAAAAGGAATTGAATTTATGGAGGAGGGTGGAACACAATTGAGAGGATGACCTGGCGTTTGTGGCATCAGGAATGAAATTATCTGGAACTCGTAACAGCTGCCTGTATACCAGCTCAGCCTCAGATGACAGCAGGTCCTCCTTTGGAGCTGTTTTGAGCCCCAGCAGGACCCACGGGAGACAATCATGCCAACACTGATTGGTTAGAGAAGCCCTCAAAGCAGCCTTTAAGGAGCGCTGAAACCGATCGCGTAGGCCATTGGACTACTGGTGATATGCCGTGGTGTGATGCAGATTTACGCCAAAGTTCCGGGCCATCGCAGCCCCGAGATCTGATGTGAATAGGGAACAACGGTCAGAGGAAATATCAGATGGAGTGTCAAACAGAGCAACCCAGGTGCTGATGAACACCCGAGCCTTGTCTGCAGCCACCATCAATGTTAGGGGATGACTTCTGACCACCTGGTGTTATGGTCCACCATGGTTAGGATGTGCATGATACCACAGGAGGGGGGGAAGAGGATCAATAAAGTCAAGGCTTCACTCAGGGACCTCAGAAGGTGCCTATGGTGCCTGGACATGATGGTTAATGTTTGCCCACTAACACTCAATGCAGGCTGCAGTCCTATCATGCATATCCTTCCTGAGGCCATGCCACACAAACTTTAGTCCAAGCAGGTTGGGTGAGGCTTTCTGGCCCCAATACAAGAGGCCATGTATGGAATTAAAAACACTATGGGGGTGAGGGCAATCACTTGAGACATCACGCAGGAGAGAAATCCCAGCTTCCCTAAATGTAATGTCAGCCAACCACAGGCCTGTAACTGCTGTTGAGTAAGCCTGGAACTCTGGGTCAGTAACTTGGTCAGCAACCATACCGGCATGGTCAACCCCATTGTGTATGACCTGAATGGCTGGCCGTGAGAGGCAATCAGCCACGGCGTTACTTTTCCCCTTCGTATGTTGTGTATCAGTTGTGAACTCTGATATGTAGGCCAGTGGCATTGCTGCCACGCAGACCGAGGGTCTGACATTTTGGCCATCGCATGCAACGAGGTCAGCGAGCACTGTGAAATGTGATCCTGTAGGAGAAAACTAAAATGGCGGGCAGCCAGATGGAGACCGAGAAGCTCATGGTCAAACATGCTGTACTTCCTTTCAGGAGGATGGAGCTGCCAGCCGAAGAAAGCAAGTGGCTACCACCCGCCTCTGACCAGCTGTTCATGCACAGCTCCCACAGCAGAGTCTGAAACATCAATCCTGATTGCTATTGGTGCATTGGGGAGCAGGTGTGCCGATTGGGTTGCGTTAGAAAGAGCTCTCTTGGTATTATCAAATGCCCTGGTCATGTCCGCTAACCAGTCAAACACCTGATTAGGGGCATTGCCTTTAAGCACACTGATACAGGAAGAGCATGAATTCAGCAGCTCACAAATGAAGCAGTACTAAAAATTAACCTCAAAACCCCTGCAGTTTTTTAGTAGTGCAGGGCAGTGGGAAATCTATAATAGTGGCTACTTTTGATGGGAGGGGATTTGCACCTTCTGCGGAAATGCAGTGGCCAAGAAAATCAATGTTTGACAACCCAAACTGGCATTTAGCAGAGATAATAATCAAACTGTGTTGGCTTAAGTATTCAAAAAGTGTGCGGAGGTGGGGTATCTGTTCAGATTTGGACGCATTGGTGACAAGTAGGTCATCTAGGTAAACAAAAAGAAAATCTAAGTCTTTTAATATCCAGTCCATCAGCCATTAAAAATCTGTGCTTCATTTTTAAGTCCAAATAATAAGCTCAGAAACTCAAAGAGGCCAAACAGAGCTATCATAGCCATTTTGTGAATGTGCTCCGAGCACACAGGCATCTGATGGTAGCCTCTAACTAAATTGATTTTGGAAAATACTAACTTTCTGGCTAAACATGTGCAAAAGTCTTGGGTGTGTGGGATCAGGTAAAGATTGGTGGTGATGATTAAGGCTTTGGCATTTGCCACATGGGCAGCAACCACCATCAGACTTAGGGATGGAGCCCAGGGGCTGTTTTACCAGCGTACAATGCCAAGTCATTCCATGCTGACAAGCTTAGCTTTTGTGGTTACCAGCCTTTCCGGGATGAGTCAACACAGGCGGACATAGACCAGCAGGCCAGTTGTGGAAATGTGGTGCTCAGCCCCATGTTTTGTGACTGTAGTTGAGAATTAGGGCTCAGTGAAATTTGGGAATTTGCCCAGGTGTCTTGTGAACTCACATGCAGTGTCTCATGCGCTTGACAGAGTCGGTGTGGGGCACGTACTGGGGGAGCAGGGTAATGACATAAAGCTCTTGACATCCACAAGCAGGCAATTCTTCAGATCGACTAACAGTCCTTAAGCACCCTGGAAATCTACACTGAGCACGGATCTAGCCACTTTAGCCAGGATAAAAGTTCCATGCCCACTAAACAGAGCATCATCCATCATGTCCCATAAGGCTGGACCCATAAGGCTGGATCCTGTTTCTCTTGGTGGCCTCCAGTGCAGTTTCGTCACACTTTGCCTTCTCATCAATAGGTGATGCTGGGAGCACACTCACTTGAGCACCCGTGTCCCTGAGCATTGGGGTCTCCAATGTAGTTTTCACAAATAACATGAGACTTTTTATTTGATAAAAACTGAAACACATTTTATTGAACTCTGAAACCCGAACACAATCTACGCTAAAAGTCCTTTATGTAATTACGTCATCACATCAGACCAACCTCTTAAAGTGAAACACCAACTCAATGTCGGAGATTGTGTATTATGTAGATTTCCATCATTTAGGTTACCCTACAAATGCAGGTTTTCATAAGTTTTGGTTGTGACGTAATTTTAAACCGAGTAGAAGTTTGGAGGGAAGGAGCTTATTGACCAAAAAGCACATTAACCAACTTTTTACTAGTAGAACAGAATTCAATTCAGCCTCCCTTTTCCCATCAGAACAGAAGCTGAGAAAGGCTGGTGTGGTTGGTTCTTCAGAGATAAACTGAGAATTATTAAATTCTGACTCTGTTTCTCTCTGCACATATATGGCCCAGCCTGCTAATGATTTAATAGCATTATCTATATTTGTTCTTTGTCAATGGTACTTGACTGAGAGCTGTTTATAGTGAAAATATAATTAACCACATCAGCCATTATTAAGAAAGACAACCAAAAGATTATTGAGGAGTTGGATCTTTATCATGATTATAAAGAGAAAAGAGAAGTGGACAGGCAGATTTAGAGAGGAAAGTCCAACGCTAAGCCAGCTGAAAGCATAACTAGCAGTGGTGGAGTAATTAAATTCAGGGAGGCTGGATGAGAGATATTGAAGGAAGCAAGCCATCTCTGAAAAAGTTAAAATAAAAAGTAGGGCTAAATATGGATTAATGAGGACAATAGTGATTGGGAGTATGTGTTGTGATGAAGTTATGCGTCAGATGGCAGAGATTTAAGTGGCACAATGGCCTCCAATTTTACCCTGGCAGCTTTATGGACTTTCAACTTGCGGAAATCCCAGGTACAAAGAATTGTTTTGTGATTTGGAATATGGAGTATGTTAGTAATGTCAGGAAATTCAGGTCAGTCAGTAACAGATATAGAAGCATATTATTTGCAGCATGTTGTAGCCCTATTTCTTCATTTATTATGGAGTTATCACCATATTAATGTAAGATTTCATGTTAGCTCATGAGGAAAAGACGATTCTCAACATACATGCAGCAATTTCAAATGCATTTAAATGCCTGATGATCTAAACTTCAAGGAGGGGAGCTGTGATCATCCACCTCAGTTTTGGTCTAAGACTAGCAATTTATCCTGAATTTCCATCCATCCACTACCAAATTTACAGAAAGAACACTGGGAATTTTACCACTCCTTTCCACAAAATCTCTCAGAAAATTATTGCCTAAAGAAATAATATGGAGGTTTTACTAATACACAGTTGAACTCTGGATCTTGACAAAGCAAAAATTGCTTTAAGTTCTCCGTATGAAATCATCCTAAACTGCTCATTGTTGAGAGCTTTAAAATGCAACCAACATCCCTAATTTATAAACACTGCCTTCATACTGTTTTGCACAGGGCAGAATAAGATCTGTGCAATAGCGCTGAACCATTTTATATTGACCTTCACTTAAGCACTTTAACTATCTGTTTTTAGTTGTTTTGTAATGACATAATGAATTGAGAATAATCTAATGGCTACTGTTGTACTATAATCAGCCATAAGATGAACAATCAAATGGACCATATCACTTAGCAGAATGTGATGAACAAACAGGTGATGTTACTTGTCATTGGGTAATAAACCTCTCATGAATAATCTCTATTACCTTATCATTGAAGTGGCATTTTAATCCATTTCTGGAATTCTTGGAAACAGATGTTTTTCAATCTCTTTCTGAACTGTATCCAAGCAATATGATTGCAAGAACAACTGTATTTTTTACATTAGCATATTGAAAGTATTCAATCCCAGTTTGAACATGAAATTCATATTTGGTCAAGTGTTATTAACATTAAAGATCTGTCACCTGTATGATAAAAAGCAAATTTAGCAATTAAATTTCATCTAGAAAAATAGTTGGGCGGAAAAAACTGGCTAGTCCCTTTGGAGTCAGCTAGTCTGCTTCTATCTATGGCTGGTTTTTATATAAAATAAAAACCCATATTAAATAACATTTTTAATGCCAAACAGTGTCTCCGAGGACCTTCCTGCTAATTAATTACTTCTGAAGTGCAGTTCATAGGAAATAATGAGACAATTTGTACATAGCATGGTCCGACAAACAGAATGAAATAATCCACAATAACTCAGGGAGAGTTATTTTAGTATGAACACCACTTCTGAACAATATCATCTATGACAGCATATAACTCCCTCAGCACTGCGTTGACGTGTTAATCTAGATATTGTACATAAGACTCTGCTGTAGGATTGGAATCCTCAACCTTCTTAGACAGAGATTATAGCTCCATCCACAGTTGGAGCTGGAAAGTAACACCAGAGGTTGAATTAGCTCATTCATTCACAGGAGCAAAATTTGATGTAGGCTGTGTTCTATGAGAGATCATGGTCCTTTATTTGGCATGAATAAACAGCTGTTATTTGTAATAGAAAGAAAAACAAATGAAGTAACAGGCCTCATTCACTGTCTGCCAGTGCATCCCAACAGATGTGAAAGCAGTAAATGAAAATGGGAAAAACATCCTTTAATTCGGGGATGGAGGATAAAAAGTGTGCATTTCAAAGCAGTGTTACAGCTCAGGCTTGAAGTGACATTTGGCAAACTGTTGTAGTCACTCGTGAAAGCCTCTCAGTCTTTCCAAAGTTCTTACATTAGGAACCTGATAGACTGCAGGCTCTGCATTGATTATTTGTGTTTCCTAATTACTGCGCCAAAGCAATGCAGTGAATTATTACTTCACACATTTGACAGTTTATAGAAAGCCACTGAATCTAAATAGTTTTATAATGTTCAAAGGCAAAATAACAAGAGAGATCAGTGCAAAGTGAACTTATACTGTATATAGAAGAGGCTATTCTCACTGAATTCAGCCATCATATCTTTGCTATTTTAGGAGCTTAAATAAATTGAAAGAACTAAACTAAGTGTTGGCATTGTGTCTTTAAAGCCAGGTTTATTGAATTAAAATGTTTCTAAAAAGAAAGGAGTAAGAAACTAAACACAACAGCTCCTGCCTGAGCAATAAAAATTGAATTGATAAAAACATCCTGACTCTGTATTTAAACAAAACCTTATGCAATCCTCAAGGACATGGGTGATCTGTCAAGAGCCTAAAACAAATCAGTGGAGTTGGTCTAATATTCAGCAGCCTCGTAAAATAAAATAAAATAAATCAAAGTTGAATTTCTTTAACTTCTGCACATCACTATCTGGTGAAGTCAGCTTTCCAGCTTCGAGTCAACAAATGGCTGTCATTGAACATGCACTTTTATTTTTAGCTAGAGAGTTGATGGATATTAAAGCAGATGGGCTCCCAGCCCAGCCCTACAGCAGAAATCCTTATCATGCTGGAACACACTAACAAGCATATACCCTTCTCAAAAGGCAGCTGATCACAGCTCATTGACAACTTGGGAGGATAGGTCTCATTTTTAAGGTTCAGCCTTTCCGGCAGAAGGATGATGTTTGCTGCTAACATATGAGGCATCTGTACACCACAACGTCAATGATGAAAATACATTTCCATTCCTTCCCTCTAGCACCTATTTTCAGCTTTCCAGCCATTTTTGATCACAATATGTATGTTTAATGAGAAGAAGAATAGTATGAGAGTACTTTCTGCCTGAAGTTCCAATCGAAATTACATACCTGATTTGTAAATCTATTGCCAATGTCAAATCTTCAATTTCAAGATCCTAACATATAGGAAAAACAATCTTCCAGGGATTACAATGTTTCAGGATAATTTTGAGAAACATCTTCTTGAACAGTTCTTCCCACATCATGGGAAAATATGAAATAGCCAGATTTTGTTCAATAGAACTAAATGTGAAATGGTAATGATCCCTGATCTGGGACGTGACCCAACAATCTTGATGAATTGAACCATGGACATGAATTTTTGCCTCCAGTGTCTACTCCACTGACTGAAGGCATTTTGTAAGCTGTTTGCCCAGCTTCCAGCAGTCTGCAGTTAGGGGAGTAAAGAACATGGAAGAGGACCTAATCACATTGACACAAAGGTTCAGGAACTCAATGGAGTCAAAAAAGCTTCCTTCAGATAAGAAAGAAAATATTTATTTCAGGTAGTACCAATTTTTATTCCTAAATTCTTTTTTGATATTATTGCTATGTTCATTTAATTGATTATAATGCAATAAAGAGATTCGAGTTTTTATTTCTGGGACCCAGTGGGACTCATATTCCACAGGTAGAGAAATGGGACTGAGCAGATGGTTTGTATGTCCCTCAGGCAATATTGGAACAGAAGGGTTTCGGTCCCCACACACACACTTCATCTCCAAACATGCGCATGCTCCACTGGTAGGGTTACCATAGGTTTTCTCATTTGATATATAAAAGCTTAACTTGGTATCTGGAAATTCATCCTCAATTAGCAGCACTGCACCTTGTTACAGTAGCGGATAAGCATTGGACCTGTCTTCCATACTTCGCTGTCACACAGGCATTGGAAGCAAATTCAAATGTAAAGCACAACAAGCAGACATACTAAATTACAGATTTAGTTCTAGTAACTAAGGACAACTTTACTTGGAAGGAATTTTAAAGAATAATGTCATAGACACACATACCATTTGCTTCTGATTTTGGGATCAAACAAGCTACTGTGACCAGCAAATGTCAGCTTTCAGCAGAGTGAGTTCAACTCAGTTGCCTGCTCCTTGATAAAGTGAGGGACTAAATAACATTGCAAGTCCAAATCAAATACTGGAACACCAGCATTCCATTTTAGTCCCTTATTCCATATTTATAGTCCAATTATTTCAACAACATAATGCTAAAAAACACAAAATAAACTTCACTCAGATCTATTCAATTTCAATTTCAAAACCACTACAATTAGCAGAAAAAAGAATGTAAAACATTTATGAAAATGGAAATTCACTGGTTTTGATTTTATAGTTCTCCAGCAAAAGAAGATCCAGCTACCATTCAAAATCCCTGGGCATCAGCGGTCTTGAGAGAGGCTCTCACCAGAAAACTTTCAGCATCATGTGGTTTGGTTTGCAAGATAAAGTTGTTTAAACATGCTGTCACTTCAGGCTGATGCATTATTAAGCATTACTTTGGAATTATTCCACAAAATCAGCACGTTCTAAATCAGGAGAGTTCTTGAAACTTTTTGTTGGTGAAAAAAATATTGATTTGCAGAATTAAAATAGTCCCCAACTTCATTGACACTTTGAGTCAGCAACATGTCAGACTTGGATGCAACTTGCATTTCTCCTGATGCAGTTGCGATTCTGGAATAATCCCATAAATTATTTCTATAATAACATCACATTCGGAGTGCAAGTCATGGATGGATATTAGCAAAATAATGAAGAGCCACTCAGTTATCAGACAGCACCTCTTCGATCTCCCACTGGCGCAGTCAGAGGTTCGCACCTGTTTCCAAAGAGTGTCAGTCAGACCAGTGCTCAAGCAGTGCAGGGTGAGCTGCTTCGAGCATTTAATCTACCGTGATGAAGCACTTTGTGAGGTTGGTCATGGCTAGAATTAACTCCTGTCATAGTAAGGACCTGGACCCACTACAATTTGCCAAATCATCACAATAGGTCTACAGCAGATACAATCTCACTGGCTCTCCACTTGGCCTTGGACCACCTGAACAACACCAATACCTACATCAGGCTACTGTTTATTGATTACACCATCATACCTTCAGTACTAATCAACAAGCTTCAAAGCCTGGGCCTCTGCACCTCCCAAGTAGATTGTTCACTCCCTCATTGGGAGACCACAGTCAGTGCAAACCAGAAATAGAACCTCCTCCTTGCTGACAATCAACACCAGCACTCTGCAAGAATATGTACTTTGATCTCTACTCTACTCTTTCTACACTCATGACTGTGAGACTAGGCACAGATCAAAAAGCAACTATAAATTCACCGATTCACAGTTATTGTTGACGTAATCTCAGGTGGTGACAAGAAGGTGTACAGGGATGGGATACATTGGTTGGTGAGTGGTGTCACAACAACAACCTCGCACTTAACATTAGTAAAAGAAGAAGAAGAAAGTCCTTAACTCCGTGTGGAGCCATCGGGATGCTGTCATGATGATGTTTTTTTTAGCAGGCTTCCTTATTTTTACGAGGCCAAGTTGCTAGCTCGACGCTCAACCCAGCACGGATGGAAAGCGTGCAAGGGAGCCGGCTGGATTCGAACTCGGGAGCCTTCACTCTGAAGTCCAGCACTGATGCCACTACGCCACCAGCCGGCACTTAACATTAGTATGACTAAGAAATTGATTGTGGACTTCAGGAAGGGAAAGTGAAAGAAACACACACCAGTCCTTATTGAGGGATCAGCACTGGAAAGGTGAGCAACTTCAAGTTCCTGAGTGTCAATATCTTTGATGATCTAACCTGGGCACAACATATTGATGAAATCACAAAGCAGGCAGTTCAGTGGATATATTTCACTGGGAGTTTGAGAAAATCTGGTACGCCACCAAAGACTTCAGCAAGGTTCTACAGATGTACCCTGGAGAACATTCTAATTGGTTACATCACCTATGGAGGCAGGATTAGAAAATGCTGCAGAGGGTTGTAAACTCAACCAGTTCCATTATGGGCACTAGCCATCCCACCATTGAGGGTGTGTTCAAAAGGTGAAGGCAGCATCCACCATTAAGGGCCCTCACCACCCAGGACATGCCCTCTTCTCATTGCTACCACGTCAGAGAGGAGACACAGGAACCTGAACACTCACACTCAACACTTTAGGAATAGCTGCTTCCCCTCTGCCATCAGATTTCTACCTCACTAGTTTGCTTTCATTTTGCACTGCTGATGTATTCATTTTTTATATTTCTTATTGCAACTTATAGTAATTTTGCTGTGCATTGCATTGTACTGGGGCTGCAAGACAAGTTTCACAACATTTGTCAGTGACAATAAACCTGATTCTGATTCATTCACATTCCTAAAAGTCAAAATCAACCTCAATCAGTCAACAGGGATTGATTTTTCCCTCTTAACTCTCACTGATATTCTGAATTTTCTGGACTTTCAAACTGTCTTTGTGTACTGAAAGTGTTCAATAATATGATGGTTAAGGTACTAGATGTGCAGCCAGTATGCACAGATATGATTTCAAACGGAGCTTCAGAATTTAAATTCAGGTAAATGAATTAACCTGGAAGTTGAAACTAAAGATTTAGTAACAGCAAGCACGAAACAACCTGGATGATGCAAAACCCAGCTCTTTCATTTTTAGAATTCAGAGAAGGAAAGGAACAATCGTTAATCAGTCTGACATAAAAATGAGGTACTACTTATCAATGTGGTTAACTGTGATCTGCTTCCGCTGGCATTTATTGATACATTGCT